>NC_079198.1:139701549-140036549 GCF_029499605.1 Hyla sarda | reverse complement strand
GCGCCTAAACCCCCCGCAGGCGAACACTACACACCCAGAGACAAGTCGGGACATACACACCCGCGCACTCCCAATATTCCGGCAATGAGAAGCAAATTGTGAACAAGCGGAGATTACACCGAATCACACACTGCGGGGAATGTGTCCTAAAGTGGAACTAATCCCCCGAAATAGGAGGGAGGGGGAGTGATCCCAAATATGACGGTTACGTTTACGAGCCGCCGGCACCACCGGGATAATGTGACGGTGATCTCCAACCTGTTGTGACACTACAACTCCCAGTATACCCAGCAGCCTGACAATGCATATATGCCCTTATTTCAATGTTGATATATACATGCATGCTCGGGAAAGCTGAGCATGCAATTGTATGGGGAAGATCAGGAAAGATAGCTATCAATCTAGGGTGCTTCCAGCTTAGCAAAACTACAACTCCCAGCATGCCTGGACAGCCTGACTGGTGTCTTCCCTCTGCCTCCTATTCCAAATGCATGCATGCTCAGCCAAGATGAGCATGCATGCATCAGAAAACATAGCTATCAGCCAAAAATTCTATAGTGCAGTGCTTTCCAAATAGTGTGCCTCCAGCTGCTGCAAAACTACAACTCCCAGCATTATTATTTCTCCTTATACGGGGCTGTATGAGGGATCATTTTTCGGGCCCCGATCTGTAGTTTTTAACAGGACCATTTTTTGTTCTGATGTGTTTTTTTTTTTTGATCGTTATTTTTTTTTTTTAGCAAATTCGGGACTTGCAATTAGTTCAACTACAACTCCCAGCATGCCCTGATACAGCCTGTGGCTCAGCAGTTGCCCTAAAACGAAAACTACAACTCCCACAATGTTGGACTATATAGTATAGGTCAGTGTTTTCCAACCTGGGGTGCCTCCAGCTGTTGCAAAACTACAAATCCCAGCATGTTGGACTATATAGTAGTACATAGTATAGGTCAGAGTTTCCCAACCAGAGGTGCCTCCAGCTGTTGCAAAACTACAACTCCCAGCATGTTGGACTATATAGTAGTACATAGTATAGGTCAGAGTTTCCCAACCAGGGGTGCCTTCAGCTGTTGCAAAACTACAACTCCCAGCATGTTGGACTATATAGTAGTTTATAGTATAGGTCAGTGTTTCCCTATCCGGGGTGCCTTCAGCTGTTGCAAGACTACAACTCCCAGCATGTTGGACTATATAGTAGTATATAGTATAGGTCAGTGTTTCCCAACCAGGGGCGCCTCCAGCTGTTGCAAAACTACAACTCCCAGCATGTTGGACTATACAGTAGTATATAGTATAGGTCAGTGTTTCCCAACCAGAGGTGCCTCCAGCTGTTGCAAAACTACAACTCCCAGCATGTTGGACTATATATTAGTATATAGTATAGGTCAGTGTTTCCCTACCCGGGGTGCCTCCAGCTGTTGCAAAACTACAACTCCCAGCATGTTGGACTATATAGTAGTATATAGTATAGGTCAGTGTTTCCCTACCTGGGGTGCCTTCAGCTGTTGCAAGACTACAATTCCCAGCATGCCCGAACAGCCGTTGGCTGTCCGGGCATGCTGGGAGTTGTAGTTTTGCAACAGCTGGAGGAGCTCTAGTTGGGAAACACTAGTATAATATATGGTGCAACATTTCGTGAGTTTGAGGATTGATTTGATATAAAAATACCGGCCAGGTGGCGACCCTATTCATAGATTTGCAATATTTAAGATCCAAAAGTCGCCCCTCAGACCCGTCCCCCATAGGAAACCATATAAAAGCGTCCCTGACGTGGCAATCATAAGTGACAACTCTAGAATAAACAATCCTCTCCTGCCAGCACTATAAAGATGGCCGTGCCCTCTGCCACACATTGTCTCCCGGCTCAGTTTCCCTCTAATTGTAAAATCTGAGGTCCTGTAATTACAATCCGCCATCTTTACCCCTGACCCCGCAGAGTTGGCGCCGCGCTGCCATCCGCGGATTCCCTGAACTGAAGAAATAAAAGTTATATAAGAGGCGGAGAAGGAACAGAGAAGAGTCGGGTCCACACCGGGCTGGAAATATTCTGCATTATTCTGAATATATTGCCCCCAATTCTGAATTAGGGGGTCACATTTGAAATCACCTTTAAAAGGCAGAAGCTAAAATCTGTCCCCAAGCAGTAAGGGAAGGAATGCTGGGAGTTGTAGTTCTCACATTATCCTTCACCTGGAGAAGAGGTACATTTTGTCGAAATACCCGGGAAATACAGAGCGGCTTTATGGATTACCGGGGGCGACAATCTGTATAGTAGGGGACAAATGACTACTGGGGGCACCTATTTACATAGTGGGGGACAACTGACTACTGGGGGCAACTATTCACATAGTGGGGGACAACTGACTACTGGGGGCACCTATTTACATAGTGGGGGACAACTGACTACTGGGGGCAACTATTTACATAGTGGGGGTCAATTGTTTACTGAGGGCACCTATATACATAGTGGGGGACAACTGACTACTGGGGGCAACTATTTACATAGTGGGGGACAACTGACTGCTGGGGGCAGCTATTCACATAGTGGGGGTCAATTGTTTACTGGGGGCACCTATATAAATAGTGGGGGACAACTGACTACTGGGGGCAACTATTTACATAGTGGGGGACAATTGTTTACTGGGGGCAACTATTTACATAGTGGGGGTCAATTGTTTACTGGGGGCAACTATATACAGAGTGGGGGACAACTGACTGCTGGGGGCACCTATATAAATAGTGGGGGACAACTGACTACTGGGGGCAACTATTTACATAGTGGGGGTCAACTGACTACTGGGGGCAACTATTTACATAGTGGGGGTCAATTGTTTACTGGAGGCAACTATATAAATAGTGGGGGGGAACTAATTATTGAGTAACCTGTGTACATAGTGGGGGAAACCTGATTACCGGGGACCTATATACACAGTGGGGGGACAACTGATTAATGTGGGCACCTATCTGCATAGTTAGAGACAAATGATTACTGGGGCAGCTATCTGTATAGTGGGGGACAACTTATTACTGGTAACCTATGTACATTGTGGGGGAAACCCAATTACTGGGGCACCAATCTGCAAGTGGGGGATAGTTGAGTACTGGGGTACCTATGTACCACTAGTGGGAGACAACTGATTACTGTGGGACACTATCTACATAGGGGGGCAACTGATTACTAGGGCACCTATCTACATAGGGGGGCAACTGATTACTAGGGGCACCTATCTACATAGGGGGCAACTGATTACTAGGGGCACCTATCTACATAGGGGGGGCAACTGATTACTAGAGGCACCTATCTACATAGGGGGGGCAACTGATTACTAGGGGCACCTATCTACATAGGGGGGGCAACAGATTACTGGGGGCACCTATCTACATAGGGGGGGGATCACTGATTACTAGAGGCACCTATCTACATAGGGGGGGGGGGCAACTGATTACTAGGGGCACCTATCTACATAGGGGGGGGCAACTGATTACTGGGGGCACCTATCTTACATAGGGGGGGGGATAACTGATTACTGGGGGCACCTATGTACAAAGTGGGAGACAACTGATTACTCTGGACACCTATCTACATAGGGGGGCAACTGATTACTAGGGGCACCTATCTACATAGGGGGGCAACTGATTACTAGGGGCACCTATCTACATAGGGGGGGGGCAACTGATTACTGGGGGCACCTATCTACATAGGGGGGGGGGGGTAACTGATTACTGGGGGCACCTATCTGTATAGTAAGGGACAACTGATTACAGGGTCAACTTTCTACCCTACAGGTATTAGGTATGTTGTGGGGCAGTGGCGGTTGCGACCCGGGTGCGGGGGGGTGACGCTCCATAGCCCCCCCCCCCCCCATCTGTGCCCGACCGGCCTCCCATCCGTCAGCACCCCCGCCCCCCCCCCCCCCCCCCCCCCGCGCGCTGTGTGTGCGGTGCGCCCGTCCGTCAGCAACCCCCCTCTTTCTCCTGCGCTGTGCGCCCGTCCATCTCATCGCACCCCCTCACCTTCACCAGCATTGTGCCCGGCCTCCGCTCCCACATAGTGGGGGAAACCTGATTACTGGGGGCACCTATATACACAGTGGGGGACAACTGATTAATGTGGGCACCTATCTGCATAGTTAGAGACAAATGATTACTGGGGCAGCTATCTGTATAGTGGGGGACAACTTATTACTGGGTAACCTATGTACATTGTGGGGGAAACCCAATTACTGGGGGCACCAATCTGCAAAGTGGGGGATAGTTGAGTACTGGGTGGTACCTATGTACATAGTGGGAGACAACTGATTACTGTGGACACCTATCTACATAGGGGGGCAACTGATTACTAGGGGCACCTATCTACATAGGGGGGGGGATAACTGATTACTAGAGGCACCTATCTACATAGGGGGGGGGGGGCAACTGATTACTAGGGGCACCTATCTACATAGGGGGGGCAACTGATTACTGGGGGCACCTATCTACATAGGGGGGGGGGGGATAACTGATTACTGGGGGCACCTATGTACAAAGTGGGAGACAACTGATTACTAGGGGCACCTATCTACATAGGGGGCAACTGATTACTAGGGGCACCTATCTACATAGGGGGGGCAACTGATTACTAGAGGCACCCTATCTACATAGGGGGGGGATAACTGATTACTAGGGGCACCTATCTACATAGGGGGGGGATAACTGATTACTAGAGGCACCTATCTACATAGGGGGGGGCAACTGATTACTAGGGGCACCTATCTACATAGGGGGGGGCAACTGATTACTGGGGGCACCTATCTACATAGGGGGGGGGGGATAACTGATTACTGGGGGCACCTATGTACAAAGTGGGAGACAACTGATTACTCTGGACACCTATCTACATAGGGGGGCAACTGATTACTAGGGGCACCTATCTACATAGGGGGGCAACTGATTACTAGGGGCACCTATCTACATAGGGGGGGGGCAACTGATTACTGGGGGCACCTATCTACATAGAGGGGGGGGGTAACTGATTACTGGGGGCACCTATCTGTATAGTAAGGGACAACTGATTACAGGGTCAACTTTCTACCCTACAGGTATTAGGTATGTTGTGGGGCAGTGGCGTTGCGACCCGGGTGCGGGGGGTGACTGTTACGCCTAGCGCTCCGGGTCCCCGCTCCTCCCCGGAGCGCTCACGGCGTCTTTCTCCCTGCAGCGCCCCGGTCAGTCCCGCTGACCGGGAGCGCTGCACTGTCATGGCCGTTGGGGATGCGATTCGCACAGTGGGACGCGCCCGCTCGCGAATCGCATCCCAGGTCACTTACCCGTCCCGGTCCCCTGCTGTCATGTGCTGGCGCGCGCGGCTCCGCTCTCTAGGGCGCGCGCGCGCCAGCTCTCTGAGACTTAAAGGGCCAGTGCACCAATGATTGGTGCCTGGCCCAATTAGCTTAATTGGCTTCCACCTGCTCCCTGGCTATATCTGATCTCCTCCCTTGCACTCCCTCGCCGGATCTTGTTGCCTTGTGCCAGTGAAAGCGTTTAGTGTGTCCAAAGCCTGTGTTACCTGAACTTCTGCTATCCATCCTGACTACGAACCTTGCCGCCTGCCCCCGACCTTCTGCTACGTCTGACCTTGCCTCTGTCTAGTCCCTTCTGTCCCACGCCTTCTCAGCAGTCAGCGAGGTTGAGCCGTTGCTAGTGGATACGACCTGGTTTGCTACTGCCGCAGCAAGACCATCCCGCTTTGCGGCGGGCTCTGGTGAAAACCAGTAGCCTCTTAGAACCGGTCCACTAGCACGGTCCACGCCAATCCCTCGCTGACACAGCGGATCCACAACCCGTAAGCCGAATCGTGACAGTAGATCCGGCCATGGATTCCGCTGAGGTGCCGCTGCCAAGTCTCGCTGTCCTTACCACGGTGGGTCGCTCAGCAGTCGCAGCAAATTGCCCAACAAGGACAGCAGCTGTCGCAGTTGACCGCCACGTTACAGCAACTTCTGCCTCTGCTACAGCAGCAACCATCTCCTCCGCCAGCTCCTGCACCTCCTCCGCAGCGAGTGGCCGCTCCTAGCCTCCGCTTGTCCCTGCCGGACAAATTTGATGGGGGACTCTAAACTCTGCCGTGGATTTTTGTCTCAATGTTCCCTGCATATGGAGATGTTGTCGGACTTGTTTCCTTCAGAACGGTCTAAGGTGGCGTTCGTAGTGAGCCTTCTTTCAGGAAAGGCCTTGTCTTGGGCCACACCGCTCTGGGACCGCAATGATCCTGCCACAGCCACAGTCCAGGCCTTCTTCGCTGAACTCCGGAGTGTCCTTCGAGGAGCCAGCCCGAGCTTCTTCTGCCGAGACTGACATGTTGAACCTGGTCCAGGGTAATTCTTCAGTGGGCGAGTACGCCATCCAATTTCGTACTCTTGCTTCCGAGTTATCATGGAATAACGAGGCTCTCTGCGCGACCTTTAAAAAAGGCCTATCCAGTCGCATCAAGGATGTGCTGGCCGCACGAGAGATTCCTGCCAACCTGCAAGAACTCATCCATTTAGCTACCTGCATTGACATGCGTTTTTCTGAGCGACACCAAGAGCTCCGCCAGGAAAAAGACTTAGATCTCTGGGCACCTCTCCCACAGTATCCGTTGCAATCTACGCCTGGGCCTCCCGCCGAGGAGGCCATGCAAGTGGATCGGTCTCGTCTGACCCAGGAAGAGAGGAATCGCCGTAGGAAGAAATCTCTGTCTTTACTGTGCCAGTACCGAGCATTTCTTGGTGGATTGCCCTATTCGTCCTCCACGTCTGGGAAACGCACGCACGCACCCAGCTCACGTCGGTTGTGGCGTCTCTTGGTTCCAAGTCTGCTCCTCCACGTCTCACGGTGCCCGTGCGGATTTCTCCTTCAGCCAACTCCTCCCTCTCAGCCGTGGCCTGCTTGGACTCCGGTGCCTCTGGAAATTTTATTTTGGAGTCGTTTGTTAATAAATTCCGCATCCCTGTGACCCGTCTTGTCAAGCCGCTCTACATTTCCGCGGTCAAACGGAGCCAGATTGGACTGCACCGTGCGTTACCGCACAGAACCCCTCCTGATGTCTATTGGACCCCACCTCGAGAGGATTGAGCTCTTCGTTCTCCCCGGCTGTACCTCTGAGGTCCTCCTCGGTCTGCCATGGCTCCGGCTTCATTCCCCCTCCCTTGATTGGACCACCGGGGAGATCAGGAAATGGGGACTCTGCCTGCCACAGGAAGTGCCTCTCCCTCCCTCCCAGTCCCGTCAGGCAAGCCTCTGTGCCTCCCCATGGCCCCCGTCCTGGTGTCACACTGCCCCCGTGCCAGGCCTCGCCCTCTGCCCTCCCTCCCCATTCCCACTCCTGCTGTACTGCCTGCCGTTGAGGAAACCCTCCATTCTTTCCGGTGTCCTCATCCCAGGGGAGGCAGTTACCGGACAAAGAGAAGGGGAGACCTAAGGGGGGGGGTACTGTTACGCCTAGCGCTCCGGGTCCCCGCTCCTCCCCGGACGCGCTCACGGCGTCTTTCTCCCTGCAGCGCCCCGGTCAGTTCCCGCTGACCGGGAGCGCTGCACTGTCATGGCCGTTGGGGATGCGATTCGCACAGCGGGACGCGCCCGCTCGCGAATCGCATCCCAGGTCACTTACCCGTCCGGTCCCCTGCTGTCATGTGCTGGCGCGAGCGGCTCCGCTCTCTAGGGCGCGCGCGCGCAGCTCTCTGAGACTTAAAGGGCCAGTGCACCAATGATTGGTGCCTGGCCCAATTAGCTTAATTGGCTTCCACCTGCTCCCTGGCTATATCTGATCTCCTCCCTTGCACTCCCTCGCCGGATCTTGTTGCCTTGTGCCAGTGAAAGCGTTTAGTGTGTCCAAAGCCTGTGTTACCTGAACTTCTGCTATCCATCCTGACTACGAACCTTGCCGCCTGCCCCCGACCTTCTGCTACGTCTGACCTTGCCTCTGCCTAGTCCTTCTGTCCCACGCCCTTCTCAGCAGTCAGCGAGGTTGAGCCGTTGCTAGTGGATACGACCTGGTTGCTACTGCCGCAGCAAGACCATCCCGCTTTGCGGCGGGCTCTGGTGAAAACCAGTAGCCTCTTAGACCGGTCCACTAGCACGGTCCACGACAATCCCTCGCTGACACAGCGGATCACAACCAGTAAGCCGATCGTGACAGTGACGCTCCATAGCCCCCCCCCCCACCATCTGTGCCCGACCGGCCTCACATCCGTCAGCACCCCCGACCCCCCCACCCCCCCCCCCGCGCGCGCGCTGTGTGTGCGGTGCGCCCGTCCGTCAGCAACCCCCCCTCTTTCTCCTGCACTGTGCGCCCGTCCATCATCGCACCCCCCTCACCTTCACCAGCATTGTGCCCGGCCTCCGCTCCCACGTCTGCGCCGGCCTGACGTCTCACCGCTATGGCCGCGCAGGAGGACGTCAGTTACGTCACTCGCACGGCGCCCGGTGAGAAGGAGCGCTGCGCTGGATGGGTGAGTGTGTCTGTCTCTATCTATGTTTGTGTATGTGACTGTGTGTGTGTATGAGACTCTGTGTATGTGTGACTGTGTGTGTGTGTGTGTGTGTGTGTGTGTGTGTGTGTGTGTGACTGTGTGACTCTGTGTGTGTGTGTGTGTGTGTGACTGTGTGTGTGTGTGTGTGTGTGACTGTGTGACTCTGTGTGTGTGTGTGTGACTGTGTGTGTGTGTGTGTGTGTGTCTGTGAGTGTGTGTCTCTCTGACTGTGTGTGTGTGTGTGGGGGGGGGGGGGGTATAACCAGCAATCTATTGTGGGGAGACTTTGACCCATTGTGGGGAACCTGCAAGGGAACCTGCGGCCTAATGTGGGGAAACTACTACCAAGTGTGGGGATTCTATGCTACCTAATGTGCGGAGTCTATGCTACCTTATGTGGGGAATCTGTGCTACCTAATGTGGGGAAATTGCTACCTAATGTGGGGAATCTGTGCTACCTAATGTGGGGAAATTGCTACCTAATATGGGGTAACTGGTACCTACCTAATGTGGTTGAACTGGTACCAAATGTGGGGAATCTATGCTGCCTAATGTGGGGAATAGATGCTACCTAATGTGGGGAAACTGCGACCTACCTAATGTGGGGGAACTGCTGCCTACCTAATGCTCCCCCCCCCCTGGCAGTAGCACCCTCATCATCCACCAGCAACACCCCCCCCCCCCCCAGCAGCACCTCCATCAGCAGATCCTGATGGTGGATGATGGAGGTGCTCCTGCCAGGAGGATGATCCTGCCGATGGATGATGGGGATGATACTGCCAGGGGGGATGGCTAGTAGCACCCTCATCATCCCCCAGCAACACCCCCCCGAGTAGTAGCACCCCCATCATCCACTAGCAACACCACCAATACCCCCCTCCCGTGGTAATAGCATCAGCTAACGGATGTTGAGGGGTGTTACTGCTGTTGTGGTATTATATTCAGAGGGTGCACTGTATGGCAACGTTATATTCAGAGGGCGCAGTTTGTGGTAGTATTATATTCAGAGGGTGCAGTTTGTTGTAGTATTATATTCAGAGGGCGCAGTTTGTGGTAGTATTATTAGAGATGAGCGAACTTACAGTAAATTCAATTCGTCACAAACTTCTCGGCTCGGCAGTTGATGACTTATCCTGCGTAAATTAGTTCAGCTTTCAGGTGCTCCGGTGGGCTGGAAAAGGTGGATACATTCCTAGGAAAGAGTCTCCTAGGACTGTATCCACCTTTTCCAGCCCACGGGAGCACCTGAAAGCTGAACTAATTTATGCAGGAAAAGTTATCAACTGCCGAGCAGAGAAGTTTGTGACGAGTTGAATTTACTGTAGTTTGCTCATCTCTAAGTATTATATTCAGAGGGCGCAGTGGGTGGTAGTATTATATTCAGAGGGTACAGTATGTGGTGGTATTATATTCAGGGGTACAGTATGTGGCGGATTTATATTCAGGGGTACAGTATGTGGCGGATTTATATTCAGGGGTACAGTATGTGGCGGATTTATATTCAGAGGGTACAGTATGTGGCAGATTTATATTCAGAGGGTACAGTATGTGGCAGATTTATATTCAGAGGGTACAGTATGTGGCAGATTTATATTCAGAGGGTACAGTATGTGGCAGATTTATATTCAGAGGGTACAGTATGTGGCAGATTTATATTCAGAGGGCGCAGTTTGTGGTAGTATTATATTCAGAGGGTACAGTATGTGGTAGTATTATATTCAGTGGGTACAGTGTGTGGCGGTATTATATTCAGGGGTACAGTATGTGGCAGATTTATACTCAGAGGGTACAGTATGTGTTGGTATTATATTCAGAATGTACAGTGTGTGGTAGTATTATATTCAGTGGGTATGGTGTATGGAAGGTTTATAATCAAAGAGTATAGTGTATAGTAGTATTATATTTAGAGGATACAGTGTCTGGCAGGTTTATAATAATAATTGTTTTCATATAGAGGATGAGAATGCGCTGACATAGTGAGGAGACGTCTGGGCGTCACATTCTGCAGAGAGAAGTTTTAGCTGGATCAAGTCCTGGCGGTATGTACCATCTGAATTAGATAAGGAAAGACTATAGAGAAGACGTCACCTGTAGTCACTGATATCATTGTACATTCTCCTCACTATAGAGAAGACGTCACCTGTAATCACTGATATCATTGTGTATTCTCCTCACTATAGAAAAGACGTCACCTGTAGTCACTGATATCATTGTGTATTCTCCTCACTATAGAGAAGATGTCACCTGTGGTCACTGATATCATTGTGTATTCTCTTCACTATAGAGAAGACGTCACCTGTAGTCACTGATATCATTGTGTATTCTCCTCACTATAGAGAAGACGTCACCTGTAGTCACTGATGTCATTGTGTATTCTCCTCACTATAGAGAAGACGTCACCTGTAGTCAGATATCATTGTGTATTCTCCTCACTATAGAGAAGATGTCACCTGTAGTCACTGATATCATTGTGTATTCTCCTCACTATAGAGAAGACGTCACCTGTAGTCAATGATATCATTCTGTATCCTCCTCACTATAGAGAAGACGTCACCTGTAGTCACTGATATCATTGTACATTCTCCTCACTATAGAGAAGACGTCACCTGTAATCACTGATATCATTGTGTATTCTCCTCACTATAGAAAAGACGTCACCTGTAGTCACTGATATCATTGTGTATTCTCCTCACTATAGAGAAGATGTCACCTGTGGTCACTGATATCATTGTGTATTCTCTTCACTATAGAGAAGACGTCACCTGTAGTCACTGATATCATTGTGTATTCTCCTCACTATAGAGAAGACGTCACCTGTAGTCACTGATGTCATTGTGTATTCTCCTCACTATAGAGAAGACGTCACCTGTAGTCAGATATCATTGTGTATTCTCCTCACTATAGAGAAGATGTCACCTGTAGTCACTGATATCATTGTGTATTCTCCTCACTATAGAGAAGACGTCACCTGTAGTCAATGATATCATTCTGTATCCTCCTCACTATAGAGAAGACGTCACCTGTAGTCACTGATATCATTGTACATTCTCCTCACTATAGAGAAGACGTCACCTGTAATCACTGATATCATTGTGTATTCTCCTCACTATAGAAAAGACGTCACCTGTAGTCACTGATATCATTGTGTATTCTCCTCACTATAGAGAAGATGTCACCTGTGGTCACTGATATCATTGTGTATTCTCTTCACTATAGAGAAGACGTCACCTGTAGTCACTGATATCATTGTGTATTCTCCTCACTATAGAGAAGACGTCACCTGTAGTCACTGATGTCATTGTGTATTCTCCTCACTATAGAGAAGACGTCACCTGTAGTCAGATATCATTGTGTATTCTCCTCACTATAGAGAAGATGTCACCTGTAGTCACTGATATCATTGTGTATTCTCCTCACTATAGAGAAGACGTCACCTGTAGTCAATGATATCATTCTGTATCCTCCTCACTATAGAGAAGACGTCACCTGTAGTCACTGATATCATTGTACATTCTCCTCACTATAGAGAAGACGTCACCTGTAGTCACTGATACCATTGTATATTCTCCTCTCTACATCAGAGCTGTAGTCATTTGTCAGTTCTACAGTTATGGTCAGTTAAACTACAACTCCCAGCATTACCTCACCACTGCTCAAAGGGGTACTCTACTGGAAAACATTTTTTTAATCAGCTGGTGCTACAAAGTTAAACAGATTTGTAAATTACTTCTATTTAAAAATCTTAATCCTTCCAGTACTTATTAGCTGCTGTATAAGCGATTCACAGGAAGTTATTTTCCTTTTTAATTTATTTTCTGTCTGACCACAGTGCTCTGTGCTGACACCTCTGTCCATGTCAAGAACTGTCCGTAGTAGGAGCAAATCCCCATAGCAAACCTATCCTGCTCTGGACAGTTCCTGAAATGGACAGAGGTGTCAGCAAATAGCACTGTGGTCAGACTGGAAAGAACTACACAACTTCCTGTGGAGCATACACCAGCTTATAAGTACTGTAAGTATTAAGATTTTAAATAGAAGTAATTAAAAATCTGTTTAACTTTCTGGCACCAGTTGATATAAAAGTAAATGTTTTCCAGTGGAGTACCCCTTTAAGTAATTCTGGGAGCTGTATATTTCAATGGTGAAAACTTCTTTAACACTTTCCCATTCTGTGACAACTGGTATATCTGATTATTATACTGGAATTTCTCACAATGCGCTACAACAGTGGTGTCTGTCACAACAGGCTAAAAACTTACTGGGGGGAGGGGGTAGGCATGGGGGTGACACCATTTTCTACCGCACCGGGTGACACCAACCCTAGCAATGCCACTGTTGTGGGGCAACTATCTATCTACATGCCTATCACATACCTACCCTGATTGGGGGGGGGGGGGGGGCATAATTACTGTTTGGGACACTACAGGAGGGAAAAGGTGAGAATGGCGTTGGAAAAGTGTGGAACCTAAGACGTTTGTCTAACAGATTCTTCAGAGACGAGTTATGGTAGAAAAATCAACATGTCTGGGCCGAATGGAGAAAAAAAAGAGGATGACTACAATCAGAGAAGACGCCCCCTGTGAATCACTGGATGTAACTACACTGTAATTACCCAATACCATAACATTGATCTGTGTATAGTGGTTTCATTCCATAAAAAAATAGAGTTATTTAGGCAGTGGTAATATATGGTCAGGATGTGGCAGTGTGATTAAGTGTCAAAGGAAAATTCAGGCAGCAGAGAGGCTAGAATCAGCCCTGGAGCAAAGAGGCTACAGTTAGCCCTGGAGGCAGAGAGGCTAGAGTCAGCCCTGGGTGCAGAGAGGCTAAAGTCAGCCCTGGGGCAGAGAGGTTAGAGTCAGCCCTGGGGGCCGAGAGGCTAGAGTCAACCCTAGTGGCAGAAAGGCTAGAGTCAGCCCTCGGGGAAGGGAGACTAGAGTCAGCCCTTGGGGCAGTGAGGCTAGAGAGTCAGCCCTTGGGGCAGAGAGGCTAGAGAGTATTCCATGGGGGCAGAGAGGCTAGAGTCAGCCCTGGGTGCAGAGATGCTAAAGTCAGCCCTGGGTGCAGATATGCTAGAGTCAGCCATGGGGGCAGAGAGGCTAGAGTCAGCCCTGGGTGCAGAGAGGCTAGAGTCAGCCCTGGGTGCAGAGAGGCTAGAGTCAGCCCTGGGTGCAGAGAGGCTAGAGTCAGCCCTGGGGGCAGAGAGGCTAGAGTCAGCCCTGGGGGCAGAGAGGCTAGAGTCAGCCCTGGGGGCAGAGAGGCTAGAGTCAGCCCTGGGGGCAGAGAGGCTAAAGTCAGCCCTGGGGGCAGAGAGGGTAGAGTCAGCCCTGGGGGCAGAGAGGCTAGAGTCAGCCCTGGGGACAGATTTATTGGTGTTTCCCCCATAATGGTCTAACATCCCAGACGACATTACGTTACAATAAGGTTCTTACCTTGAGGGGGGAGGTCGAAGCGTATATGTCTATCAAAGTGCATGGTGCTGTGGAACTTGATGTCACATGACTCACACAAATTCAGTGGATTCTTCTGATTCATTTGCTGGCAGTCCGCGTGGTGACATACCTGAGAAGAAGCAAGGAGAAAGTGTTCAGTAAAGGAGACGTCTACAGACGGTGCCGACACAAGCCATGGAGCGGGGATCGGAGCTGAGGAGCGGTGCACTGGAGGAATGTAATTCTGCTCAATCTCCACTGGCATGAACCTTCCATCATTTAATATTTACACAACTTTGTGTTGGCTTCAGGTCCACAGTCTAAGACTCTCACCAATCCTAGGAATGAAGCTATCATGGAGCTGGCCCTGTAGTTTCTTTTCTATTTTTGCAGTATCATCTGTATCATCCGGGACAATGAAAGTCTTTCCCCCTGATGATGCCGTTTATACCGCAAAACATATTGGGGAGACTTTGTTAGTGTTTTTAAAAATCAAGTCTAAACAGTGTTTATGTAGGGTGTAGAGCTGACACTACGACACTCTCTCTGTATAGAGAAGTTTATACATATACACTAAAGTAGTAATAAAATATAAACGTTTTATAGTTGGTGACAATTTAGGGGGTTATACCCCAGGGTTTTGCACCTCCCTGTTATTCTGCCCTTTCCTGCACAGCCGGAAGCCCCCTGAAATGGAGACGGGTCTACAGCACTTTCTGCCAGCCTCGTCGTCGTGTACAGTAACTAAGACCCTCGTCCTGTGCTTTACTATATAAGGCCCAAACACAATTATTCAGTGTGAAATAATACCGCCAGATAGTTGCATAAGTCACAATTCTTAAACTAAGGAATGTAGCTGCCTCCTCAGCGCCTATCATTAGCTTTAGAAGTTAAAGGGGTATTCTAGGCCAAAACTTTTTTTTTTATACATTAACTGGCACCAGAAAGTTAAACAGATTTGTAAATTACTCCTATTAAAAAATCTTAATCCTTCCAATAGTTATTAGCTTCTGAAGTTGAGTTGTTGTTTTCTGTCTAACTGCTCAATGATGACTCACGTCCCAGGAGCTGTGCAGTTCCTATGGGGATATTCTCCCATCATGCACAGCTCCCGGGACGTGACATCATCACTGAGCAGTTAGACAGAAAACTTCACAAGCTAATAACTATTGGAAGGATTAAGATTTTTTAATAGAAGTAATTTACAAATCTGTTTAACTTTCCGGAACCAGTTGATATATATATAAAAAAAGGTTTTGCCTGGAATACCCCTTTAAACTTTTTTTAAACTTTAAATCAACTGGTGGCAAAAAGATAAACAGATTTGTAAATTACTTCTATTAAAAAATCTTAATCTTTCCGGTACTTATTAGCTGCTGAATACTACAGAGGAAATACTTTTCTTTTTGGAACAAAGAGCGCTCTGCCGACATCACGAGCACAGTGCTCTCTGCTGACATCTCTGTCCATTTTAAGAACTGTCCAGAGTAGAAGAAAATCCCCATATGCTGCTCTGGACAGTTCCTAAAATGGACAGAGATGTCAGCAGAGAGCACTGTGCTCGTGATGTCAGCAGAGAGCACTGTGTTCCAAAAAGAAAAGAATTTCCTCTGTAGTATTCAGCAGCTAATAAGTACTGGAAGGATTAAGATTTTTTTAATAGATGTCATTTACAAATCTGTTTCACTTTCTGGCACCAGTTGATTTAAAAAAAAAAAAAGTTTTCCACCGGAGTATCCCTTTAAATTGTAGGATAAGGAGGGCAAACTCCTTTTACCCAGGACATCAGGACCAGTGGCGCCCTCTTCAGTAATACCAGGTGAGGTGCAAGCTGCATATCTTCAAGTTAGAAGATGACCACATTAGGCCGCTTCTGTACCGTACATTACACTAAATCAGTGCTTCCCAACCAGGGTGCCTCCAGCTGTTTCAAAACTACAACTCCCAGCATGCCCGGACAGCCTTTGGCTGTCCGGGCATGCTGGGAGTTGTAGTTTTGCAACAGCTGGAGGAACCCTGGCTGGGAAGCACTGCACTAAATAATGAGAAATAACTTCCCATTCTGAGGATATTAGTCGGCGACCGATATATCCAGAGCGCCGCTGTAATCACAGAGGACAGGACGATGGGAAGATCTTCTCTCTGCAGATTGGTAAAAGGTCAGAAGTGACACCTGAGGAGCCGCACAGTGAAGGCTTTTCATGTTCTCAAAGGTCACAAAGTAAAGGAGATCAATACCGCCATCTGACACACCGAGAGGCCGATCACAACATTTATACATCACTCAGCTCATTGTTTCCACCATGGATAAAATACACAAACTACGCGCAACATCATCACATCGGTATTTTTTATTAATGGCGTAAGACATGAAAGGTTAATGCCGCAAAAACGCATATATATGCATCATATCCCTGTTCTGTACAGTCCTATATAAACATTGTAACCAATAACAGCATTATAGGAGTTATATTCTTGTATATATAGGAGCGGTATTATAGTAGTTATATTCTTGTATATATAGGAGCAGTATTATAGGAGTTATATTCTTGTATATAGGAGCGGTATTATAGTAGTTATATTCTTGTATATAGGAGCAGTATTATAGTAGATATATTCTTGTATATAGGAGCAGTATTATAGTAGTTATATTCTTGTATATAGGAGCAGTATTATAGTAGTTATATTCTTGTATATAGGAGCAGTATTATAGGAGTTATATTCTTGTATATAGGAGCAGTATTATAGTAGTTATATTCTTGTATATAGGGGCAGTATTATAGTAGTTATATTCTTGTATATAGGAGCAGTATTATAGTAGTTATATTCTTGTATATAGGAGCAGTATTATAGTAGTTATATTCTTGTATATAGGAGCAGTATTATAGTAGTTATATTCTTGTATATAGGAGCAGTATTATAGTAGTTATATTCTTGTATATAGGAGCAGTATTATAGTAGTTATATTCTTGTATATAGGAGCAGGATTATAGTAGTTATATTCTTGTATATAGGGGCAGTATTATGGTAGTTATATTCTTGTATATAGAAGCAGTATTATAGTAGTTATATTCTTGTATATAGGAGCAGTATTATAGTAGTTATATTCTTGTATATAGGAGCAGTATTATAGTAGTTATATTCTTGTATATAGGGGCAGTATTATAGTAGTTATATTCTTGTATACAGGAGCAGTATTATAGTAGTTATATTCTTGTATATAGGAGCAGTGTTATAGTAGTTATATTCTTGTATACAGGAGCAGTATTATAGTAGTTATATTCTTGTATATAGGGGCAGTATTATAGTAGTTATATTCTTGTATATAGGAGCAGTATTATAGTAGTTATATTCTTGTATAGAGGAGCAGTATTATAGTAGTTATATTCTTGTTTATAGGAGCAGTATTATAGTAGTTATATTCTTGTATATAGGAGCAGTATTATATTAGTTATATTCTTGTATATAGGAGGCAGTATTATAGTAGTTATATTCTTGTATATAGGAGGCAGTATTATAGTAGTTATATTCTTGTATATAGGAGCAGTATTATAGTAGTTATATTCTTGTATATAGGAGGCAGTATTATAGTAGTTATATTCTTGTATATAGGGGCAGTATTATAGTAGTTATATTCTTGTATATAGGAGGTAGTATTATAGTAGTTATATTCTTGTACATAGGAGCAGTATTATAGTGGTTATATTCTTGTATATAGGAGCAGTATTATAGTAGTTATATTCTTGTATATAGGAGGCAGTATTATAGTAGTTATATTCTTGTATATAGGAGCAGTATTATAGTAGTTATATTCTTGTATATAGGAGGCAGTATTATAGTAGTTATATTCTTGTATATAGGAGCAGTATTATAGTAGTTATATTCTTGTATATAGGAGCAGTATTATAGTAGTTATATTCTTGTATATAGGAGCAGTATTATAGTAGTTATATTCTTGTATATAGGAGCAGTATTATAGTAGTTATATTCTTGTATATAGGAGCAGTATTATAGTAGTTATATTCTTGTATATAGGGGCAGTATTATAGCAGTTATGTTCTTGTACATAACCGCTTTTTACTACCCCTGCATAAGGAATCTTCCCAGTTACATTGCCATGTACTGTGAAGACGCTGCTCCTTCTCTGACAGGCAGAGAGCTCTGTCTATTGGCTGCCCTGAACAGAGGGTTATGACGAGCAGTGATTGCGCCTTTCTGTCCTCCATCGCTCAGCAGGTGGACGTTCACTTTGTTTTACACCTCTAACTCTATGTGGCGCCGTACTGTATATATATATTTCATAACTTTTTGCTAGATTTTTTCTAACAGCATAGAAATGGCAAAGATTATGATATGTAATGGTGCAACAAAGTGACAGAACAGGACGACTGCACATAATACCCCTATACCAGTGGTCTACAACCTGCGGAAATCCAGATGTTACAAAACTACAACTCCCAGCATGCCTGGACAGCCAACGGCTGTCCAGGCATGTTGGGAGTTGTAGTTTTGCAACATCTGGAGGTCTGCAGGTTAAAGACCACTGCCCTATACATTACACATCACATGCGTTGCGTATCCCACATCCGCACCGAGCCGTTTCCGGCAGGAGTATCTTGAGGACATCTTGATCTTTTGCAACAAAAAAGAATATTCCCTGCAAGGTTCCTAAAATACATGTTGCTGAGCCAGGCAGGAATGACGGTCACGCAGGCTCTTCTCTTACTTCGTGTAAATTATAAAGCGCACAAGCTGCGGCGAGGAGCCCTAAATACACAACCCCTCATTACGGACCATGTGCAGCCCGTGTTCTCCAGTAAATGGAAAAACCACCTGTAATTTTACAAAGTGGAAATCTCTGTTCCATATGTTCTAGAAGAAAAAAAAAGGTTCTACTATAGAGAATAACACGACAGATGGGATCACTTACTGAGTGCTCGGGGCGGAACGTCTTATGGGATATCTCTATGATTCTGTCCCTCACACTCACATTAAAACGAATTTTTGCTATTGTACTCCTTATGGTAAATAAAAAATCTTTCTAATGTATTTTTGTTTAAAAAAAATAAAGTTTTCTATGTTTTATTTGTGTTTAAAAAAGCTGCCACTAGGTGTCTCCCTACTTGTCGGGAGCAAATTTCCCTCCATCTCTTGCACAGACTTTGGACTCCTGCTGGCCTGGCTGAAGTCTAAAATCAGGAAATACAGTCTATAGTGCTGAGGGTGTGTGTGTGCAGCCTTAGCCAATCATAGCTCATCTCACACTGAGCTGCTCTGGGCTGTGGGAGGAAGTTCTCCCCTGTATGGCTTCAGATGATGTCACGCCAGCTGGGGAACGCCCCTTCACAGTCTGTGAATCTGACTGAGACTGAGCAGAAAATACAGAGAAATATCAAGGTGGAAAACTAAAAAAATAATAAAATTAAAGGCAGGGGGTGGTTTATCATGATGGGGGCAGTGAACTTAGAGGATTATAACATTTAACAAGATCATGAGAGGTACTCTTTAGCCATTTGTATGGTAGGGCTATGTTCACACAACGAAATGTCAGCGCGGAATTTCACAAAAAGATACCGCAAGGACATTCCTCTGCAGCAGAGTCCCATTGATTTCAATGGCATTCTACTGCACCGTGCACAGGGCGGAATCTCCACGACAGACCTTTCTGATGCAAAAAAAACCCGATTCCGGCATCCGCAGGTAGGCTATGTTCAGACAGCGGAATTCCCTTGCAGTATTCTACAGAAAGAAATTCCACCGGAAATTCCCATCACGCCCAGACAGTAGTTTTGCAAAATCATGCACAGTGGGTCTCCAGATGTTGGGAAAGTACACCTCTCGGCATGCTCGGACAGCCAACGGCTGGGAGTTGTAGTTTTGCAAAATCATAGACAATAGAGCGGTGTTCTCCAAACTGTGGACCTCTAGATTTTGCGAAACTACAACTCCCAGCATCCCCAGACAACTTTTGGCTGTTCGAGCACGCTGGTAGTTGTAGTTTTGCTAAATCCTGGACAATAGAGCAGGGATCTACAAACTGTGGCCCTCCAGATGTTGCCAAACTATAACTCCCAGCATGCCCGGACAGCCAACGGCGTGCCACGTTGCGCAAAATTTCAAGTCCTGTCTTTATTTTTGCGGAATTCCTATTGAAGTCAATGGGGCTCTGAATTTCAGCAGAATTTTGTGTGTCGAGAACACAGAAATCCGCCGCCATTCCGTAGGAATTCCGTTATGAAAGCATTGCTGACCAGAATTTGTGGGTAATATGCAGAGATATCCGTGTGAACATAGCCAAAAGAATATACTTGTCTATTCATTCTCTGCAATCCGCTCCGGAAATACATTATTGCCTATGGAGACGGCGCATCTCCGAGCGGTCCTAATGCCGGAATATTCTGCCGACACCCACTGTCTGCGGAATACAGCGGCCAATTTGTCATTTTTGCAGATTTGAAGAATTTAAGGGGAATTACGGCTGGGTTTTTGTGCGCTCAAAACACAGAATTTAGCCGAAGTTCAGAGCCCCATTGAGTTCAATTGAATTCCACCGCGGAAATTCTGCGGAATCCCCACTGATCCCAATGGGCCTCATTTTACTAAGGGTTTCCGAGTAGATTTTTTGTTGGGTTTTTGTGTTGCACGTGTTGTGCACCAGAACTTGCAACAAATAATCCAAAAACCCTACCAACCCCATTTCCATTCCAAAATTTAGCCGAAATTTACTGCCCATTGACTTTAATGAGAATCCACTGTCCCATTCACAGAGTGGAAATTCAAAGGTCGTGAAACTACAACTCCCAGCATGCCCAGACAGTGTTTTTGCAAAGTCATGGACAATAGAGGAGGGGTCTACAAACTGTGGACCTCCAGATGTTGCAAAACTACAACTTCTAGCATGCCCGGACAGTGTTTTTGCAAAATCATGGAAAATAGAGCAGGGGTCTACAGACTGTGGACCTCCAGATGTTGTGAAACTACAACTCCCAGCATGCCCGGATAGCCAACAGATATCCGGGCATGCTGGGAGTTGTGGTTTTTCATAATCATGGATAATAGAGCAGGGGTCTACAAACTGTGGACCTCCAGATGTTGTGAAACTACAACTCCCAGCAATCCCCGACAGCCAACAGCTATACTGCCATGCTGGGAGTTGTAGTTTTTCATAATCATGGATAATAGAGCAGGGGTCTACAAACTGTGGACCTCCAGATGTTGCAATACTACAACTCCCAGCATGCCCGGACAGCCAACGGCTGTCCAGGCCTGCTGGGAGTTGTAGTTTTACAAAATCATAAACAGTAGAGGAGTGGTCTCCAAACTGTTTACTTTCAGATGTTTCCGCTGGTTGTCTGGGCATGCTGGGAGTTGTAGTTTTACAAAATTATAAACAGTAGAGGAGTGGTCTCCAAACTGTTTACTTTCAGTTGTTTCCGTTGGCTGTCCGGGCATGCTGGGAGTTGTAGTTTTGCAAAATCATAAACAGTAGAGGAGTGGTCTCCAAACTGTTTACTTTCAGATGTTTCCGCTGGTTGTCTGGGCATGCTGGGAGTTGTAGTTTTGCAAAATCATGGACAGTAGAGGAGTGGTCTCCAAACTGTTTACTTTTAGTTGTTGCCGTTGGCTCTCTGGGCATGTTGGGAGTTGTAGTTTTGCTAAATTATGGAAAATAGAGCAAGGGTCTACAAACTGAGGACCTCGAGATGTTGTGAAACTACAACTCCCAGCATGCCCGGATAGCCAACGGCTATACAGGCATGCTGGGAGTTGTAGTTTTTCATAATCATGGATAATAGAACAGGGGGTCTAAAAACTGTGGACCTCCATTTGTTGCAATACTACAACTCTCAGCATGCCCGGACAGCCAACAGCTGTCCAGGCATGCTGGGAGTTGTAGTTTTACAAAATCATAAACAGTAGAGGAGTGGTATCCAAACTGTTTACTTCCAGATGTTTCCGTTGGCTGTCTGGGCATGCTGGGAGTTGTAGTTTTACAAAATCATAAACAGTAGAGGAGTGGTCTCCAAACTGTTTACTTTCAGTTGTTTCCGTTGGCTGTCCGGGCATGCTGGGAGTTGTAGTTTTGCAAAATCTTGAGATCCGCCGTGTGGAGAATTCTTCTATAAAGTATTATTTGTCTCCTCCAGCGATCACGTTCACTGATAACAATATAATAGACAATTCAGCTATAAATATACCACAATATAAAGCAATTAACAATGGATAATGCAGCAAAATCTAAATTTACGCAGCCGGTCCGTTTCTCGTGATATCCTTCTGCACGTGACGGGACATTTTCTCCAGCGCCATAAATAATCCGTATTGTTCCTGGTGCCAGCAATGGCCCGCTACTTCTTGTTCGCTTGAATTACGGTTTCGCAGCTATTGTGTATGGAGATCTAAATTATGGGAGAACTCTGTATTTTTAGCTCTTGGAAAAGAAAATGAGATGGAATCAACTGATAGACTAACAATAGTGATGGGGGCTGTGGAAGTAAAGGGGCGCCCCCCGCCCAGAGAGGTTATCATCGACACTAGTGTTTCCCAACCCGGGTGCCTCGGATCAGGATATATAAAGAAGTTATACACCTCACCTCCAGCTCTATTTATATACTGCAGCTATCTCTATGGGATGACTATATATATATAGTAGTTATACACCTCACCTCTAGCTCTATCTGTATACTGCAGCTATCTCTATGGGATGACTATATATATAGTAGTTATACACCTCACCTCTAGCTCTATCTGTATACTGCAGCTATCTCTATGGGATGAGGATATATAGTAGTTATACAACTATCCTCCAGCTCTATCTGTATACTGCTGCTATATCTTTGTGATCATTATATATATTAGCTATACATCTCCCCTTCAGCTCTATCTGTATACTGCTGCTAAAGGGTCTGTTTAAAACGTCAGCTTTGGGCATGGTTGTGAAGTCATGCCACGCCCCCTCCATTCATGTCGTCACGCCCCCACCCATAGACATGAATGGAGCGGGCGTGGCGTCACGACCACAGCCCGCCCGAAGTCAACATTCTAAACATAATGTTCAGATTGCCGGGGTGCTGGCCAAACCCCCCGCAATCAGACATGTCTCGATGTCTAGGGGCGGTGTACCGCTTTAAAATTTAAAGGGGAATGCTCTTTAGTGGCAGTGCCCTCTATAGTGCCCCCCATAGCAGGAGTCTCATTTATACCACGTTCCCCATAGCCGGTTAATTTGTATACATTGTGCGCCATCCCCGCACGGTGGTTTGATTCACGCTTCAGTCCAGCAGTTTATTTATTCTGAGAGTCCTCATGGCACATAAGAGGTCTATTTAAAGGGCCAGCGCGCCATAACAACGGGCATTGTTTTTCTCCCTACGTTAACGTTATTCAGCCATTTTACAACTTCCCACATGTGAGGATTTTATGGACCTGTTGGAATTCCACATTCACTGACTAACACCAAAACAAGTCAGAAATACCACAGAACAAGCGGCGCAGAGAACACGGCCCGGGGGGACACGCGCCGATCTCACAGATTCAGGTTTTTATGTTTAGACACAAATGTTTATATATATATAATCTGCAGTTACAGTAAAAAGCCTGTATCCATAATGCTTGGATTCTGCTTTAAAGGGATACTCCGCCCCAATATATTTTATCCCCTATCCTAAATATAGGGCATAAGATGTCTGATTGCGGGGGGTCCGGGCCCCCTTCATTTATGTCTATGGCGTGACGTCACGACCACCCGAAGCCGGTGATCTGAACATAAATGTTCAGAATGCTGGGGGGCTGGCTCGGAAATCGTGGGGGTCCCAGTGGCCGGACCCCCTGTGATCAGACATCTAAGGGTGCTTTCACACCACATTTTCAGCCTGCGGCTGGGGGAGGGGAAAACCGTGCGCTCCCGTACCCCAGCCGGACTGGCGCTGAAATCCATTGACTTTAATGAGTCGACCAGAGTCACCGTTTGACTCCGGTCGGCTAATTTTCGATCCGTATCCGGTTTTCCGACCGCACCTAAAACCGTAGTATACTAAGGTTTTAGGTCCGGTAAGAAAACCGGATACGGGGCAGAAATGAGCCGACCGGAGTCAGCTGGCTCATTAAAGTCAATGGATTTCTGCACCGGCCCGGCTGGGGTACGAGAACGCACGGTTTTTCCCTCCCCCAGGATCCGGCAGCCGTAGGCTGAAAATGTGGTGTTAAAGCAGCCCCCCATCCTGTGGATATAGGATAAGATGTTTAGAGGCGGAGTACCCCTTTAAGGCAATTCAGAGCTGGGTCATGGTTGGGGGAGGTTTCTGGCTACAAATTTGGTGGAAACCTTATCCCTGGCCTTAATGTGCATATTAACCTGCCTGGTTTTGTTACATTAACCCTACAGAGTGAGTAAAAGGTGATATTAGTGCTCACCCCTTAGAGCCCCCTCTATGGTAGACAGCTATTTATCTTTATTTCAGCAGGCAGGAACAAAGCTGGGCTGGTACCAGTAGTACTCCCAACTAGACTTCCTTTCCCTTACTTCCCAATCACAGCACATACTCCTCTCTGCAATGCCATGACATAATGGTGATGAAAGAGGCTGCACTGTGCTAAGGGTTAATTCACACAGTACAGGAGGGGAGAGGTTACTGATGTACAAGGTGCCATGTGAGCAGAAAGGAAACTAATCACAGAAAGGAAGGGGTTATATCAAAAGCAGCCCTGGTCTAAGCAGTAAACTACTATTAATGATGACTGAAGGGGGGAGGAGATTACATTCAGAAGGCAGCACTGTATACGAAGTGTAGTAGGAACACAAGGGGCAGCTGCCAAGAATGACAGGAAAGCCTATATTTACCTTTCAGGGGGCAGACCGGCTCAGGCTTTCTCCTGTATATAGCATTAGCTTAGCGCTGCTCCCACTTCCTGTGTTCTGTCCCTGTCTCTGTGATCCTCTAAAGAGGGAATTCCCCTAACAACAGGCAGTAGAGGTGAGACACCTAGTGGTCAAAAAGAGATTTTTTTCTGGGGCAAGGAGTCAATTTTAATGAAGTGATTTACACATAAGAGACAGCGACAGCGCCCTCATAAGAGTGAAAGAGACATCATCCACTTAAGTGTGACAGTCAGTGTCCTACTAAGTGACAGCCACAGTGCCCTCATAAGAGTGACAGCCACAGCGTCCACATAAGAGTGACAGCCACAGCGTCCACATAAGAGTGACAGCCACAGCGTCCACATAAGAGGGACAGTCACATCATCCACATAAGAGTGACAGCCAAAGTTTTGCCACAGCTGGAGGCGCACTGGTTGGGGAACACAGTTCCAGATCGGGGGTCTCATATATAAGTCGGAGGGTTCGGGGCCCCGCTGTAACATCTATGGAGGAGACACAGAACAATATTTTATTTCATGTCGCTGATTTCCTCCCGGTAATAATCGGCTTCACCAAACACGTTCACCAAACCGTCCTACAAAGATGAAAGTGCGAGTTAAATAAACAGCGTCCTGGTCACCGCCGCCGTATTATTCCCCTGAGATAAATGGGATCAGACGACAGATCAAAGGGGCCCCTGTCACATGTCACCCCATGTGATGCCTGTGTAAGCAACAGAATTCCATGGGTTTATAATTCTCATAGCACCAGCTCTATGGGCCCCCGGGAGAACAATGGGCCCCCAATAATCACAATAATACCGAAATATATACAACATATAACAATCATAGATATATGAGAGAATATCCTGATCTCTACCCAAAGAGGGAGCAACACACAGAAAGACACAATAACACACAGAAAGACACAATAACACACAGAAAGACACAACACACAGAAAGACACAACACACAGAAAGACACAATAACACACAGAAAGACACAACACACAGAAAGACACAACACACAGAAAGACACAATAACACACAGAAAGACACAATAACACACAGTGACACAATAACACACAGAAAGACACAATAACACACAGAAAGACACAACACACAGAAAGACACAATAACACACAGAAAGACACAACACACAGAAAGACACAACACACAGAAAGACACAATAACACACAGAAAGACACAACACACAGAAAGACACAACACACAGAAAGACACAATAACACACAGAAAGACACAATAACACACAGTGACACAATAACACACAGAAAGACACAATAACACACAGAAAGACACAACACACAGAAAGACACAATAACACACAGAAAGACACAACACACAGAAAGACACAACACACAGAAAGACACAATAACACACTGAAAGACACAATAACACACAGTGACACAATAACACACAGTAACACAATAACACACAGAAAGACACAATAACACACAGAAAGACACAATAAGACACAGAAAGATACAACACACAGAAAGACACAACACACAGAAAGACACAATAACACACAGTGACACAATAACACACAGAAAGACACAATAACACAGAAAGACACAACACACAGAAAGACACAACACACAGAAAGACACAATAACACACAGTAACACAATAACACACAGAAAGACACAATAACACAGAAAGACACAACACACAGAAAAACCCAATAACACACAGAAAGGCACAATAACATACAGAAAGACACAATAACACACAGAAAGACAATAACACACAGAAAGACAATAACTAACACACATAAAGACAATAACTAACACACAGAAAGACAATAACACACAGAAAGACAATAACTAACACACAGAAAGACAATAACACACAGAAAGACAATAACTAACACACAGAAAGACAATAACACACAGAAAGACAATAACTAACACACAGAAAGACAATAACACACAGAAAGACACAATAACACACAGAAAGACAATAACTAACACACAGAAACATTCAGTAACTTATAAATTTGTTTCGTTTCTTTGCTTTGTATGAGGTTTGAAAACGATGCGTCTGTTTGTTATTCTGACCTGTTGTTATTTTCCACAAATAAATCCTCTAAATTATATTTAAATTTGGGAGAAATGTCAGAAATGTATAGAATAAAACAAAACTCTTCATTATACTGAAACACATAAAACCTATGAATAGAACAAACACATAGATCTATATAAACAGTGACCCCCCCCCCCAGCAGAATAGTGAGTGCAGCTCTAGAGTATAATACAGGATATAACTCAGGATCAGTACAGGATAAGTAATGTAATGTATGTACACAGTGACCTCACCAGCAG
The DNA here is from genome assembly GCF_029499605.1 of Hyla sarda. Taxonomy (NCBI): domain Eukaryota; kingdom Metazoa; phylum Chordata; class Amphibia; order Anura; family Hylidae; genus Hyla; species Hyla sarda. The sequence continues at coordinate 140,009,427 of NC_079198.1, read as the reverse complement.
AATAGTGAGTACAGCTCTAGAGTATAATACTGGATATAACTCAGGATCAGTACAGGATAAGTAATGTAATGTATGTACACAGTGACCTCACCAGCAGAATAGTGAGTACAGCTCTGGAGTATAATACAGGATATAACTCAGGATCAGTACAGGATAAGTAATGTAATGTATGTACACAGTGACCTCACCAGCAGAATAGTGAGTACAGCTCTGAAGTATAATACAGGATATAACTCAGGATCAGTACAGGATAAGTAATGTAATGTATGTACACAGTGACCTCACCAGCAGAATAGTGAGTGCAGCTCTGGGGTATAATACAGGATATAACTCAGGATCAGTACAGGATAAGTAATGTAATGTATGTACACAGTGACCCCACCAGCAGAATAGTGAGTGCAGCTCTGGAGTATAATATAGGATATAACTCAGGATCAGGACAGGATAAGTAATGTAATGTATGTACACAGTGACCCCACCAGCAGAATAGTGAGTACAGCTCTGGAGTATAATACAGGATATAACTCAGGATCAGTACAGGATAAGTAATGTAATGTATGTACACAGTGACCTCACCAGCAGAATAGTGAGTACAGCTCTAGAGTACAATACAGGATATAACTCAGGATCAGTACAGGATAAGTAATGTAATGTATGTACACAGTGACCTCACCAGCAGAATAGTGAGTACAGCTCTGGAGTATAATACTGGATATAACTCAGGATCAGTACAGGATAAGTAATGTAATGTATGTACACAGTGACCTCACCAGCAGAATAGTGAGTACAGCTCTGGAGTATAATACAGGATATAACTCAGGATCAGTACAGGATAAGTAATGTAATGTATGTACACAGTGACCTCACCAGCAGAATAGTGAGTACAGCTCTGAAGTATAATACAGGATATAACTCAGGATCAGTACAGGATAAGTAATGTAATGTATGTACACAGTGACCCCACCAGCAGAATAGTGAGTACAGCTCTGGAGTATAATACAGGATATAACTCAGGATCAGTACAGGATAAGTAATGTAATGTATGTACACAGTGACCTCACCAGCAGAATAGTGAGTACAGCTCTGGAGTATAATACTGGATATAACTCAGGATCAGTACAGGATAAGTAATGTAATGTATGTACACAGTGACCTCACCAGCAGAATAGTGAGTACAGCTCTGGAGTATAATACAGGATATAACTCAGGATCAGTACAGGATAAGTAATGTAATGTATGTACACAGTGACCTCACCAGCAGAATAGTGAGTACAGCTCTGAAGTATAATACAGGATATAACTCAGGATCAGTACAGGATAAGTAATGTAATGTATGTACACAGTGACCCCACCAGCAGAATAGTGAGTACAGCTCTGGAGTATAATACAGGATATAACTCAGGATCAGTACAGGATAAGTAATGTAATGTATGTACACAGTGACCTCACCAGCAGAATAGTGAGTACAGCTCTAGAGTATAATACAGGATATAACTCAGGATCAGTACAGGATAAGTAATGTAATGTATGTACACAGTGACCGCACCAGCAGAATAGTGAGTACAGCTCTGGAGTATAATACAGGATATAACTCAGGATCAGTACAGGATAAGTAATGTAATGTATGTACACAGTGACCTCACCAGCAGAATAGTGAGTGCAGCTCTGGAGTATAATACAGGATATAACTCAGGATCAGTACAGGATAAGTAATGTAATGTATGTACACAGTGACCTCACCAGCAGAATAGTGAGTGCAGCTCTAGAGCGTGTAATAATGATCAGTACAGGATATATAATATAATGTATGTATGAACACATACAAATATGATTCCCCAATGTGAGGTGACGGACGGCGCCAGCTCGGCGCCCGCTGTATGATGGCGGGGGCTCCTGTTTTCCGGGTGCTCGGCCCCCTCCTCCAGTCATTGTGGGGAAACCTTAAGCCCATTCACTTTCCCAGCATCATGAAGCGCCGTCTCCCACACAGCAGTAAAAGGAGTGGACTCTGAATGTTTTCAGGCTTCCTCTTGTTATACGTTCCTATGACAACCGCTTCAACCTGCTCAAAATTGTAAAAAACGCCTCCTCGTAAATTTCATTTTTTTCTTTAATGGCTTCTCTTCAATACGATGTGGTCGCCCGGCACAGGGGGCGGCATTAAAATGATTTGGAAAGAGAAGGTTGAAAAGGGCACGTCGGCTCTAACCGCGGCGGGCGCTGGCCTCTGGCGTCTCCTGGGGAATTTAAAGGGGTTAATGCGGCCGCGAATGTGTACGAAAAAAAAAATAAGTGCAAAGAACAGGGTGTAAAAATGTCCGCAGGCACAGAAGGGGCCGCTGTAGAGTCATCTGGTATTTTCTGCAGCTGTATAAACAGTCTGGGTAGAATGCCCCTGGCACCGGGCGACAGTATCTTGGCACATGGCAAAGGCCGTGTAATCAGTGTAATTTACCGTATGGCGGGCACACATACCACAGCGCGGCTGGACGAGGGGGCTTCGGCTGTCTGGGCATGCTGGAAGTTGTAGTTTTGCAACAGCTAAGGGCATCCTGATTGGAATACACTGGCTCAAGTACAACTCCCAGCATGCCCCCATACAGCGACTCAAAAGCATGAAGAACACAGAATACCGGGGTACCAGAAAAAGCTGAAACGGAGCTGCCGGGTACCATGGGGCCAGGGCTAGGTAAGTATTTTTTTTTTTTAGTAGCTTTTTTTTTTTTTTTTAAATATAGGGCTGGAATACCCATTTTAGAAAACTTTTCTAGCTATGTGTTTAAGACACGCCCACGAGGAGCTTCTATAAGTCACTGGTTACAACTCATTGGTTTGAAGAAAATGACCATTATCAATAACCCGAACTAAACTTATGTTACAACTCTGTCCCCAAATTCCTAAATGGCCGCTATCATTTGGAAAAACTTTTGACATGTCCCAGCAATATGTCAAAAGTTTGAAGTCTGAGCGACAAATTCTAAGACTAAGACTGAGCGTATTTTGATCATGTGACACAGATGCAGGGAGAAGAGCGCAGCAGTGTAGTCATTTCCCCGCTTGTTCTCCTGATTGGCGGAGGCGCGAACACTCAGACCATGGCCGATTAAAACTTTTCACATGTCGCTAGGACATGACAAAAGTTTTTCCACAGGACAGGTACTCTTTAAAGGGGGTACTCCACCCCTAGACATCTAATCCCTTATCCAAAGGATGTCTGTTCGTGGGGGGTCCTCAGTGCAGCAACCAGCATTCTAACAGTATGTTTAGAATGCTGGGTTCCCGTGACGGGGGCCGTGATGTCATGCCACACCTCCTCCTGGCATCAAGCCACGCCCCCTCCACTCATGTCTATGGGAGGGGGCATGTCAACTATCGCACAAAGTGGTGGAGGGCGCATGCTGACCCCTGCTCCAAGCAAGGAGGAGGGCCAGGGTGCCAGGGAGAAGATTGCGGGGGGGGGGGGGGAAGGGGGGAGGGGTCCAAGAGCTCGGACCCCCCCTGTGGTCTGACACTGATAGGGAATAACCTGGATGACATCACAGGTCTTCAACTCCTTCAATATGAAGAATACTCCCAAGGCCACTCCCAATGTTGGGGCCATTACTGTCTGGTTCTTCCGTCAAACGTACGCTTGTAGTCCATGATCATAGATATAGTCTCCGATGTCTTAGGAGAAACTTGCCAACCTCATATACACATTCTTAACCTTTAAGGACACTATAAAATCTAAATGCTGAAGACACGCCCCAGAGGAGCTTCTATAAGTCACTGGTTACTTCCCATTGGTTTTAAGAAATTTTATAGATCTATTGACCTTTATCGATCACCTGGATAAAACTTAAGTCACAATTCTGTCCCCAAATTCTTAAGTTAAAAAGGATGTCACATCACAGGCAACTCCTTCCCTATGGAGGATACTCCCAAGGCCACTCCCAATGTTGGGGCCATAACTGTCTGGTTCTCCCATCCAACGTACGCTTGTAGATCAATTGTCCAAGGTCTTCGATATAATCTCCAATGTTTTAGGAGAAAGTGGCAAGCTTTTTATACTATTGAAATCCACACACATACTTAAAGCTTTATGGACATTTTAAGAGCTAAAAGTTTGAGACACGCCCACGAGGAGCTTCTGTAAGTAACTGGTTGAATCTTAAAAGGTTTAGACTTTTTCCGATAACCTTGATGAAACTTACATCACAATTTTGTCCCTATATTATTATGTTAAAGAGGCTGTCACATAGGGATATTCTCCTGCTCTGGACAGTTCCTAAAATGGACAGCAGAGGTCAGCAGAGAGAACTGTGGTCGTGACAGAAGAGAAATCAAAAAAGAAAAGCATTTCCTCTGTAGTATACAGCCGCTAATAAGTACTGGAAGGATTAAGATTTTTTTTAATAGAAGTAATTTACAAATCTGTTTAACTTTCTGCCATTAGTTGATTTAAAAAGAAAAGAAAAAAGTTTTCCACCGGAGTAACCCTTTAAAAAAACATTTCATACGTCCTCCACATTTGCATGTGTGAAATAAATAATCAACCAATGTGTAATACCATCAAACAGAGAAAAAAGAAAAGTCTGGCACGGCTAGTAGGTAGAACCTGTAGACTTTGCAGTAATCAACAGCAGTCTCAGTGCATTCTGTGGAGGCGGCAAAAAGTTTCACGCACAAGGGCGCGAAACTTGTTGCTGCCCCTGTGTTTTCCCCCCCCCCCCCCCCCCCCACTTCACCTGTCCACTTGCACATTTGTTGGGGGGCAATTGTCCTGTAAAAATAGGGGTAATTTGATGATGTCATAACCAAGTGACTAGATACATTGACGACATATTTGCTGTGATCTATACTAGCACCGATTACTGTGTTTGTTTTAAAGGGGTTCTCCGGTGGAAAACATTTTATTTTTTTAAATCAAGTAGTGCCAGATAGTTAAACAAATTTGTAAAATACTTCTATTAAAAAATCTTAATCCTTCCAGTACGGTGTCCATTTTAGGACATCGTCAGTCGTCAGCCGTCACTCCATCCTCCGTCAGGTGAAACAGCGTCCCGCCTCCACCCTCGGGCCAATCTCCGTCAGGCGTCAGCCGCAAATCCCTCCTTTGTCATCCTGAAGTCTCTCATCCAAAACTCTGTCATCCCTCAGATGAAAAACCTTCCTGCCATGTAGCAGAGCCGAGTCAGTGTCGGCTCTCCGCTATACGGGTTCTGCTGTACACGCTATTCAATGTCGGCTCTGCTATACAGACTCTGTTGCACATGAAGTGTCTGTAGTATACAGAGGCAAGTTTCACAGTTTCGACTCTGCTATACATGCTGTGCAGCATCCGCTCTGCTATGCGGCAGGAAGTTGCCTCTAAGGGAGAATCGTCTGAGGCATGACGGCGTTTTGGACGAGGGAGTTGTGGCTGAAGGATGACGGCGATTGGTGTGAGGGAGGAGGCGGGACGCCATTTCACCTGATGGAGGATAGAATTGTGGCTGACGACTGATGGCGATTGGTCCGAGGGAGGAGGCGGGACGCCGTTTCACCTGAAGGAGGACGGAGTAATGGCTGACGATGTCCTAAAATGGACACCGCATTCCAGTACTTATTAGCTGCCGAATACTACAGAGGAAATTCTTTTCTTTTTGGAACACAGAGCTCTCTGCTGACATCATGACCCCAGTGCTCTCTGCTGATATCTCTGTCCATTTTAAGAGCTGTCCAGAGTAGTAGAAAATCCCCATAGAATACATATGCTGCTCTGAACAGTTCCTAAAATGGACAGAGGTGTCAGCAGAGAGCACTGTGCTCGTTATGTCAGCAGAGAGCTCTGTGTTCCAAAAAAGAAAAGAATTTCCTCTGAAGTATTCAGCAGCTAATAAGTACTGGAAGGATTAAGATTTTTTTTAATAGAAGTAATTTAAAAATCTGTTTAACTTTCTGGCACCAGTTGATTTAAAAAAAAATATATATATATATATATATTCCACCGGAGTACCCCTTTAATGTTTTATGAGATGTGCGTTTCTGGGAATGTAGAGCGTCGATCCTCTTGATAATACGATTAGTCTGTGCAGGGAACACACGATTCTACATGAGGTCACAGAGATGTCCGCCGAAAACCCGACTACAAAAGCCACTCGGGATGGATCCTCGTCATCTCTGATTCATTTGTTCCTCAGAAATTAAAGCAGCGGAATACAAAGGACGGGACTTGATTCACTCAGAGTCATAAAACAGCAAAAACACCATTAAGAAGCGTGAGCAGATATTAACCATCATAATGTAACGCTTTGAAGATAACCCTTTGAATCCAGCATAAGATGGCGGCTCCGCGTCCGCCCCGTCCCTTCTCCCACATCTTCTGTTCTCTTCTTCATTCATATCCAGAACAAAACGAAATATTCTGCTGGTTGTTATAGTTTCTCACCGGCCACTTTATTAGGTACAACACGATAACACAAATAGCTAATCAGCCAATCACAAAGCAACAACTCAATGTGTTTAGGTATGTAGACGTGGTCAAGACAACTTGCTGAAGTTTAAACCGAGCATCAGAATGGGGGAAAGAGAGGGGAATTTAGGTGACTTTAATGTGACATGGTTGTTTGTGCTGAGTATTTCACAATCTGCTGATCTACTGGGATTTTCACATACAACAATCTCTAGGGTTTACAGAGAATGGACCGAAAATACCATCACTGACCGCACAACATGTCCAACCTTGAGGCAGATGGGCTACAGCAGCAGAAGACCATAGCGGGGGCCACTCCTGTTAACTGGAAACTGAGGCTACAAATCACACAGGAACCAGAACTGGACAATGGAAGATGGAAGAACGTTGTCTGGTCTGAGGAGTCTCCATCCAGCTGCGACATTCAGATGGGTCAGAAGTATGGATCCCTCCGGCCTCGTATCAGTGGGTCAGGCTGGTGGGGGGTGTAATGGTGGGAGGGGGGGACATTTTCTGGGCACTTTGGGCCCCTTAGTACCAATTAATTCTGGTATAAACACCACAGCTACCTGAGTATTGTTACTGACCATGTCCATCCCATCCATATAGAGGAACTGTGTGATGTCATCATGTCCATATGGAGAACTGTGTGATGTCATCATGTCTATATGGAGAACTGTGTGATGTCATCATGTCTATATGGAGAACTGTGTGATGTCATCATGTCCATATGGAGAACTGTGTGATGTCATCATGTCCATATGGAGAACTGTGTGATGTCATCATGTCCATATGGAGAACTGTGTGATGTCATCATGTCTATATGGGGGAACTGTGTGATGTCATCATGTCTATATGGAGGAACTGTGTGATGTCATCATGTCTATATGGAGGAACTGTGTGATGTCATCATGTCCATACGGAGGAACTGTGTGATGTCATCATGTCCATGTGGAGGAACTGTGTGATGTCATCATGTCCATATGGAGGAACTGTGTGATGTCATCATGTCTATATGGAGGAACTGTGTGATGTCATCATGTCTATATGGAGGAACTGTGTGATGTCATCATGTCCATAGGGAGGAACTGTGTGATGTCATTGTGTCTATATGGAGGAACTGTGTGATGTCATCATGTCCATATGGAGGAACTGTGTGATGTCATCATGTCCATAGGGAGGAACTGTGTGATGTCATCATGTCTATATGGAGAACTGTGTGATCTCATCATGTCTATATGGAGGAACTGTGTGATGTCATCATGTCTATATGGAGGAACTGTGTGATGTCATCATGTCCATAGGGAGGAACTGTGTGATGTCATCATGTCTATATGGAGGAACTGTGTGATGTCATCATGTCCATAGGGAGGAACTGTGTGATGTCATCATGTCCATATGGAGGAACTGTGTGATGTCATCATGTCTATATGGAGGAACTGTGTGATGTCATCATGTCCATAGGGAGGAACTGTGTGATGTCATCATGTCTATATGGAGAACTGTGTGATGTCATCATGTCTATATGGAGGAACTGTGTGATGTCATCATGTCCATATGGAGGAACTGTGTGATGTCATCATGTCCATAGGGAGGAACTGTGTGATGTCATCGTGTCTATATGGAGGAACTGTGTGATGTCATCATGTCTATATGGAGGAACTGTGTGATGTCATCATGTCCATATGGAGGAACTGTGTGATGTCATCATGTCCATAGGGAGGAACTGTGTGATGTCATCATGTCTATATGGAGAACTGTGTGATGTCATCATGTCTATATGGAGGAACTGTGTGATGTCATCATGTCCATATGGAGGAACTGTGTGATGTCATCATGTCTATATGGAGGAACTGTGTGATGTCATCATGTCCATATGGAGGAACTGTGTGATGTCATCATGTCTATATGGAGGAACTGTGTGATGTCATCATGTCCATATGCAGGAACTGTGTGATGTCATCATGTCCATATGGGAGAACTGTGTGATGTCATCATGTCCATATAGGGGAACTGTGTGATGTCATCATGTCCATATGGAGGAACTGTGTGATGTCATCATGTCCATATGGAGGAACTGTGTGATGTCATCATGTCCATATGGAGGAACTGTGTGATGTCATCATGTCCATATGGAGGAACTGTGTGATGTCATCATGTCCATATGGAGGAACTGTGTGATGTCATCATGTCTATATGGAGGAACTGTGTGATGTCATCATGTCTATATGGAGAACTGTGTGATGTCATCATGTCTATATGGAGAACTGTGTGATGTCATCATGTCCATATGGAGAACTGTGTGATGTCATCATGTCCATATGGAGGAACTGTGTGATGTCATCATGTCTATATGGAGGAACTGTGTGATGTCATCATGTCCATATGAAGGAACTGTGTGATGTCATCATGTCCATATGGAGGAACTGTGTGATGTCATCATGTCCATATAGGGGAACTGTGTGATGTCATCATGTCTATATGGAAGAACTTTGTGATGTCATCATGTCCATAGGGAGAGGAACGTGTCCAGCACCTTGTAGAAAGTATAAAGGGGTCCAACTCAGGACTAGAGAGGTGTACCTAATAAAGTGGCCAGTGAGTGTATACATCTGTACATATAGAGAGGTCTACCTAATAACGTACCAGAAGGACTATTCCAGAACCCCCCAACCGCGCCCCCCCCCTTCACCAACGTCTATTAACTAAACATTTCCTTAAAAAACTTTTGACCCGGGTCAGACGTTCCCTCTGAGGCCTTTTCGAAAACTCTCCGGAATGACAAAGTATGTGACTGATTTACCAGATTTTTATCCATTCGACACATTTGAAATGATAAGTAACCCCAAGAATAATACAAAATGGAACAAGCAAAATACCACGGGCAGAAAAGTAACTAAACATCGCGATCCAAAAGTATTTCTAAAAAAAATATTGTGTTTGGACGGGAATCCTGGCAGGAACATCCCGTGACCATTCACAATACGCTGCTCCAAACCCTCCACACAAAAGACAGGTTCAGGGGGGGGGGGGGATTATATTTTTATTTTATCTTTTCAAAATGGAGACGTAATAATTTTTGTGTTTCTTTCCCCGCTGCCTCGGTAGTTCCTCTGGTTAGGATCAAATCGTAAATTCTCTCCTTGTGACATCCAGCTTGGGGGTGTTATGACGGGGAGGCCGCTTCTCTTGCCTATATCTACAATATTTTCAATATATTTTAATATTGCGCGTACGGATATCGAAAGGAACAGCACGCCGTTTTATCTTTTAAAAGAAAAATATTCTTTGTTAAAACAAAGTGCGTCCTGGTTCTAAGATCATCAGCGATCAGCTAGAATCTAGAACCTGGCAGCAAGCGTTAAAGGGGTACTCCGCCCCTAGACATCTTATCCCCTATACAAAGGATCGGGAATAAGAAGTCTGATCGCGGGGGTCCCGCCGCTGGGGACTACAGCAATTTCTGTGCTGCACCTGCCGTTCCCTTAGAGTGTCAGGTTCAACGCCAGAGGCTCGTGACGTCATAGCCGCGCTCGTGATGTCACAGCCACGCCCCCCCAATGCAAGTCTATGGGAGGGGGTGTAACGGCTGTCACGCCCCCTCCCATAGACTTGCATTGAGGAGGCGTGGCCATGAAGTCACGAGCGGGGTGTGACTGTGATGTCATGAGCCTCTGCCCCACATCGCCAGTCATCAGGCACAGAGCGAAGTTCGCTCTGTGTACCGGATGTCTGGGGTGCCGCAGCCGAGATCATGGGGGTCCCCAGCGGCTGGACCCCCACGATCAGACATCTTATCCCTTTGGATAACGAATAAGATGTCTAGGGGCGGAGTACCCCTTTAAGTTTCCCTGCAGTGCCTCTACAGGGGGAGTAAAGTATTACATGTTCCACTATATAATCAATAGACTTGTCTATATATTGCAGTTTCCCAACCAGTGTGCCTCCAGCTGTTCCAAAACTACAACTTTCAGCATGCCCATACAGTTGATGGTTCTTTATTCCGATCTATTTATTAAAGGCTTCATCTGGTGCCCCAGTACGATCGCTGCCATGCCCGGTGATCTGGTAGATTACAATGTATCCCCAGCGATGGTTTATCCTTGGCAACCCAGTAACCTACCTGCCAACAGTCTTGATTTTAAATGGACAAAACCACTAGATGGGGCACAAGGGGCTAAGTTTAGGCCAGAGTTTCTCAACCAAGGTGCCTCCAGCTGTTGCAAAACTACAACTCCCAGCATGCCCGGACAGCCTTCGGCTGTCCGGGCATGCAGGGAGTTGTAGTTTTGCAACAGCTGGAGGCGTCCTGGTTGGGAAACACTGGTTTAGGCAAACCCCATCCAACAGTGGGTGTTTTTTAGGGGTGTTCTCAATATTTTGCAGCTGCAGCATCATCTTTGTCCCAGCTAAAGCACAGGCAGGGACGAAGTCCAGGAAGTGAGGGCGGGACTAGCGCTCCTCTGTGCTCACTCCTGACCTATCAGACTGCAGCATGAAAACATAGAGGAGGGGGTTACAGATCAGCCTGCTGTGATTGGATGAAGAGACCCAGTACAGCAGACTCAGGGAGGAAGTGAGTGCATGGTGAGTGAGGGCGGGCTCAGTGCTCGCCTCGGACACGTCCCCTTCTGAGCAGTGGATGTCAGAATGAGTCAGCAGCAGAACAGAGGGATTTGTGAGCCTAAAGGGTATGTTGACACAGTGGAATTCCGCAAGTAGAATTTTGCGCTGTGATCATTATCATCAGTGTGAATGGGTCTTCTGCAAGACCCGTTCACACTGCGGAATTTCAGCGGTGGACAATTCCGCCGCTGAAATTGTTCCGCGCAAAGAAAGAACATGTTCATTCTTTGCGCAGAATTCCGCGAGCACTGCATAGCCGTCAATGGTGACGGCGCAGTGCCCCGCGGTTCCTACCGCTGAAGTTTTTTCGGCGGCCGCCTGACAGAATTTCCACAAGCGGAGACTCCGCGAGCGGAGATTCCGCAGTGTGAACATACCCATATGCAGAAGGCTAGACACATAAAACAACACATGTAAAGACTCTACATGACCTAGTGAGTAAAGAAGTGAGACAAGATGTTCTTTTCATTGGTCCTCTTTTGTAATCTAATGGACGCCCAGAGATCGAGTAGATTAGGCTCCTGAATGGCGCAGAGTTCTGATCCGTGGGACACCAGTGGATACATTTGTTATCATTGTGCACACAGGATATATTATCAATAAGATCTAATAGATTACTTGTGATTCTCCCCATAAGACCCTATTAAGATCGGCTCCAAAGTCGCCTCCATTAGGGGTTGTCTCCACCTGACACCTTTGCGGCCCATTATTGAAGTACAGTCCGGGCTCAAACGGAGGATCCCTTGGTAATCCAGTAAACCTTTCCAAACGAGGGGAGAAGGGGGGGGGGGTGATGTGGTAAGAAAAGTTTCGACATATAAAAAAATGAAACCTTATCCCAGCGTCCAGACGGTTAACTATAAGTGTAAGTGTTTTCAGGGACCGTAGAAGTCATACCTGGAGCGCCTACACTGTAATTTTGCCAAACATAGCGAGGCGACAAGTCTGTACAGAAAGTCCTAATTATATGTTATTTTACTGTACAATAACACGCTGCAGAGGTTATATAATATGTATAAATCTTGTACCGGTGAAAATATGCGCAGGGTGAAGGAATCCATGACCGAGCAGCCCCCTGGCTAAGTATCTGCACCCGAGATGTCGTACAAAGTGTTACACAAAACGTCTGGCAATGTGACATGTGGGAGAAGCTGTACAGAGTGTACCTGTATGGAGGAGCGACTGGGGGCGCAGAGGTAGCAGGCAGACCCTGGCCCTGGGGGTTGGCTGGGGGTTCAGAGGTAGCGGGCAGACCCTGGCCCTGGGGGTTGGCTGGGGGTGCAGAGGTAGCAGGCGTACCCTTACCCTAGGGGGGTTGGCTGGGGGTGCAGAGGTAGCAGGCGTACCCTTACCCTAGGGGGGTTGGCTGGGGGTGCAGAGGTAGCAGGCAAACCCTGACCCTGGGGGTGCAGAGGTAGCAGGCAGACCCTGACCCTGGGGGTTGGCTAGAGGTGCAGAGATAGCAGGAGTACCCTGACCCTGGGGGTTGGCTGGGGGTGCAGAGGTAGCAGGCGTACCCTTACCCTAGGGGGGTTGGCTGTGGGTGCAGAGGTAGCAGGCGTACCCTTACCCTAGGGGTTGGCTGGGGGTGCAGAGGTAGCAGGCAGACCCTGACCCTGGGGGTTGGCTGGGGGTGCAGAGGTAGCAGGCGTACCCTTACCCTAGGGGGGTTGGCTGTGGGTGCAGAGGTAGCAGGCGTACCCTTACCCTAGGGGTTGGCTGGGGGTGCAGAGGTAGCGGGCATACCCTGACCCTAGGGGGTTGGCTGCGGGTTCAGAGGTAGCGGGCAGACCCTGACCCTAGGGGGTTGGCTGGGGGTGCAGAGGTAGCAGGCAGACCCTGACCCTGGGGGTGCAGAGGTAGCAGGCAGACCCTGACCCTGGGGGTTAGCTGGGGGTGCAGAGGTAGCGTGCGTACCCTGGCCCTGGGGGTTGGCTGGGGGTGCAGAGGTAGCAGGCAGACCCTGACCCTGGGGGTGCAGAGGTAGCAGGCAGACCCTGACCCTGGGGGTTGGCTAGAGGTGCAGAGATAGCAGGAGTACCCTGACCCTGGGGGTTGGCTGGGGGTGCAGAGGTAGCGGGCGTACCCTGACCCTGGGGGTTGGCTGGGGGTGCAGAGGTAGCGTACCCTGACCCTGGGGGGTTGAAGGCAGGGCTGCAATAAGGACAGTGTTGGGGGGGGGGGGGCAGGCCACATTGAACATAAGAGGGGCCCCTTACAGCTAGCTCTGCCCCCATTCCCTGCACTGTCTGGGCACCTAGATAGTTCAGTAGTATGGGGTCTGGTTGGGATGTCTACTACACAAGAAGACTTGGATTCACAACATCTGGAGGTCCACAGCTTGGAGACCACTGCTCTATTGTCCATTATTTTGAAAGACTACTCCCAGTCTGGGCATGTAAGCCAGTGCTTCCCAACCAAGGTGCCTAAATAGGACATCAAACTCTAGATGATACATTGTAGAGTCTGACAAAGATTTATCATGAGATACCAGTTGGGGTAGGTTTTAGGAGTCAGGGTTTTTTTTATTTTTATTTATTTATAAAAAAAATTAGCATTTTCGAAACTTTCTAAACGAACGCCGGGTGCAGCAGGGAGATCGTGAGGGTCCCCAGCGGTGGTACCCTCCGTGATCAGACATCTTATCCCCTATCCTTTGGATGGGGGATAGGATGTCTAGGGGCAGAGTACCCCTTTAAAGGAGTTATCCAGTATTTAAGAACTCATCCCCTCTCCTGTGGATCGGATATAAACCTTTAAAGTAAATTGTCAGACATTCAACGAGCAGTAAAGTCACAAATTAAGGAGAAACTTACAGGCCCTTCAATCGCACCAAACCCAATATACTGATTTATACTGCAGGAGAACAACTTTAAAAAGAGTGGTCACCTACAGATCGTTTATTCGCTTATTCCATTGGGCTGCTGTGCACAATGGAGGCAGGGAGCCAGCTCACCAAGTTCCCCTTCCTCTTCTATATTCTCTGTCTGGCCTACCATCATTATGAATATGCTAATGCCTTCACTCAATAAGTAGAGCGCTCACCCCCATCAGGCTCTCAAATTCTAGTAAGGTGAGAGTGGAGACATTAGCATATTCATTACGGGGGTGAAGAATATAAAGAAGGCAGGGGAGTTTGGCGAGCCGGCTCCCTGCCTCCATTGCGCACAGAAAACATTGAATAAATGGTCATAACTGCTTCACTAATAAATGTAAGTGACCCCTCCTTTTAAAGCTGTTTACCCACACTATAACCCAGCATATTGGGTTTAGTGCAAGTGAACAGCCTGTCAGTTTTTACTTAAACATAAAGTGGCAGACATATGCAATAGTCAATGATAGTTAAAGTCACAAATGAAAACAAAATGTCACAGATTCTCTTTGTTAACACTCCCTCTGGTAAATACTGCGTCCACAGCATGTGCGCCGGTGGAAAGATAAATGCAGCAAACGCAGATTCTCGTCCAATGTTGGCCATTTGCGCACATATGCTAGTAAATATCCCCTACTGAATCTTTGCATGAACTTTATGTATTTGTCAATAAAAGTTTAAAAAGTTATGGAACGTTTATACCTGTACCCCAGTAACCATAGAAACATCTGAAACATCTGACTAAAAGATCTAAAAACACCAAAGCAGCAAAGGGTGAGAACCATAATTTGTGCCCGTAGCCACTGATCTGCCAGGAATGGACGGCATAATGTATGGCCTTGTTGGACTCCGCTATTTGGAATTCCATCGGCAATTGCACAGAGAAAAATATAGTGCTTGCACTAATTCCCCTAAACTACCCAATTCCCGAATAGACCCCATTCAAGTGAATGGGGTCTGTCGGGACCTGGCAGTGTCTGTTGTGTTCCGACTCGTTTCAGGCTCAAGAAAAAAAAAAAGAGACGAACGGACCATTAACGGGACAGAAGACAACGTCAATGTGAACCTAGCCTAAAAGTCAGAAAGAAGAACACAACTCCTTGGGGCTCTAGATGTCAATGGTTCCCACCTTCTAGAAAGATACCCTTCCACCCTTGAGGGCCATTTAAAGACACCAATGGGCCAGGTGTGAACTACGTAATATAAATCCCAGAGTCAGGCTATGCATCTTGAAAAAAGTAGAGCACAATTCCCAGTGGGCTCTAGGTATGCCAATGGGTTACAGATCCAATGTCACGGTAAAGTATAATTTAACTGTCCAGGCGGGGGTTTGGGGTTCGGGCAATTACAGATTTTCAATGGGGTAACTTTGAGTTAACCCTTTGGGCATGTCAATCAGCAAAACTATCCTGCAAAATACAAATGCATTATGATGCGGAGAGGGCCCAGAAGGCCACACTGTGTTTTGCTGGTGCAGACATTGACGCTGCTGTCACTGTGTAAGGCTATCCGCCCTGAAAGGCGAGGGTGCCACACAGAATCAGGTTACTGTGAAAGGTAAGATACAGAACGCCGGCAACAGCGAGAAAATTAGTCTTCACAGCAAGACTCTCAAGGGAACAACACATTCCTGGTATCGCCATTTTTTTCCTCCCTCAAGCGTGACAATGTACACTGAATAAATATAATGTAGGCTAGAAGTACATAATAATAATATAGAATAATAATAATATAGAATAATAACAATAATAATTATATATAAATAATAATAATCTATAACTACCCGGAGCACAAGTTCTAACCGTCTAGGGCCGCTCTTCAAAATACTATTAGTGAGCGATCACCTAATTTCCTAATAAATATAATCAATTTTTATAAGTTACATAAAGTGTATTAAAGCATAAGACATAACACATAAATACCCCTGGGAAGACGCTAAAACGAAACGTGCGCTTGGGTCCGGTGGTCCGCACTGACGCACCATGTGAAGCTGGACACCTGGGTCTGTAAAGTGGTTAGTGCCTCCTGTCCTTCGTGCCGCCATCTTGTCCCTGTCTTTGTCACCATACCGTCATGTTTTAATACGTTTTTATGTCACCTATAAATATTCGTTATGGTTAATATGAATTTGAGTGTTTGCTTATCATAGCTGCAGGATAATTATAACTATATATGTATGGATTCTAGAGATAGATAGATAGATAGATAGATAGATAGATACAGACAAAGAATAAGTCAGCCAGCACTTTAGTTGATACCAAACTATTATATGGACCTGGCCTACAGGTGCACGCTACTAGGCTAGATATACAGCAACAGAAGAATACAGCAGCACACTGCCAGCACAAGGATATAGGTGAGACATGAACATGCAGATAAAACATGGAGAGCTATACAGCTATGGTGTAATAGATGCAAATGTGAAACTATGAAATAGTGAGGCACTTAGCTCACAAATTTGTCTCCGCCGGCGGTCAAATAGCTTGGACCGTCCCACCGCGATAAGGTAGCCTCCTGGGACGGACCCTACACTGTGAATATGCCTCTGTGTGAACAGTTCAGTAAGCATGGCAGAGGCATATTCACAGTGTAGGGTCCGTCCCAGGAGGCTACTGTTACGCCGAGCGCTCCGGGTCCCCGCTCCTCCCCGGAGCGCCCGCTTCACTCCCTCCGCTGCAGCGCTCCGGTCACGTCCTCTGACCCGGGGCGCTGCGATCCTGCTGCCAGCCGGGATGCGATTCGCGATGCGGGTAGCGCCCGCTCGCGATGCGCACCCCGGCTCCCCTACCTGACTCGCTCCCCGTCTGTTCTGTCCCGGCGCGCGCGGCCCCGCTCCCTAGGGCGCGCGCGCGCCGGGTCTCTGCGATTTAAAGGGCCACTGCGCCGCTGATTGGCGCAGTGGTTCCAATTAGGGTTTTCACCTGTGCACTTCCCTATATTACCTCACTTCCCTTGCACTCCCTTGCCGGATCTTGTTGCCTTAGTGCCAGTGAAAGCGTTCCTTGTGTGTTCCTTGCCTGTGTTTCCAGACCTTCTGCCGTTGCCCCTGACTACGATCCTTGCTGCCTGCCCCGACCTTCTGCTACGTCCGACCTTGCTTCTGCCTACTCCCTTGTACCGCGCCTATCTTCAGCAGCCAGAGAGGTGAGCCGTTGCTAGTGGATACGACCTGGTCACTACCGCCGCAGCAAGACCATCCCGCTTTGCGGCGGGCTCTGGTGAAAACCAGTAGTGGCTTAGAACCGGTCCACTAGCACGGTCCACGCCAATCCCTCTCTGGCACAGAGGGTCCACTACCTGCCAGCCGGTATCGTGACAGTAGATCCGGCCATGGATCCCGCTGAAGTTCCTCTGCCAGTTGTCGCTGACCTCACCACGGTGGTCGCCCAGCAGTCACAACAGATAGCGCAACAAGGCCAACAGCTGTCTCAACTGACCGTTATGCTACAACAGTTGCTACCACAGCTTCAGCAGTCATCTCCTCCGCCAGCTCCTGCACCTCCTCCGCAGCGAGTGGCCGCTCCTGGGATACGCTTATCCTTGCCAGATAAATTTGATGGGGACTCTAAGTTTTGCCGTGGCTTTCTCTCCCAATGTTCCCTGCATCTGGAGATGATGTCGGACCTGTTTCCCACTGAAAGGTCTAAGGTGGCTTTCGTAGTCAGTCTTCTGTCCGGAAAAGCCCTGTCATGGGCCACACCGCTCTGGGACCGCAATGACCCCGTCACTGCCTCTGTACACTCCTTCTTCTCGGAAATCCGAAGTGTCTTTGAGGAACCTGCCCGAGCCTCTTCTGCTGAGACTGCCCTGTTGAACCTGGTCCAGGGTAATTCTTCCGTTGGCGAGTACGCCGTACAATTCCGTACACTTGCTTCAGAATTGTCCTGGAATAATGAGGCCCTCTGCGCGACCTTCAAAAAAGGCCTATCCAGCAACATTAAAGATGTTCTGGCCGCACGAGAAATTCCTGCTAATCTACATGAACTTATTCACCTAGCCACTCGCATAGACATGCGTTTTTCTGAAAGGCGTCAGGAACTCCGCCAAGATATGGACTCTGTTCGCACGAGGCGTTTCGTCTCCTCGGCTCCTCTCTCCTCTGGTCCCCTGCAATCTGTTCCTGTGCCCCCCGCCGTGGAGGCTATGCAGGTCGACCGGTCTCGCCTGACACCTCAAGAGAGGACACGACGCCGTATGGAGAACCTCTGCCTGTACTGTGCTAGTACCGAACACTTCCTGAGGGATTGTCCTATCCGTCCTCCCCGCCTGGAAAGACGTACGCTGACTCCGCACAAAGGTGAGACAGTCCTTGATGTCTACTCCGCTTCTCCACGTCTTACTGTGCCTGTGCGGTTGTCTGCCTCTGCCTTCTCCTTCTCTACAGTGGCTTTCTTGGACTCTGGATCTGCAGGAAATTTTATTTTGGCCTCTCTCGTCAACAGGTTCAACATCCCAGTGACCGGTCTCGCCAGACCCCTCTACATCAATTGTGTAAATAATGAAAGATTGGACTGTACCATACGTTTCCGCACGGAGCCCCTTCTTATGAGCATCGGATCTCATCATGAGAGGATTGAACTTTTGGTCCTCCCCAATTGCACCTCGGAGATTCTCCTTGGACTTCCCTGGCTTCAACTTCATTCCCCAACCCTGGATTGGTCCACTGGGGAGATCAAGAGTTGGGGGTCCTCTTGTTCCAAGAACTGTCTAAAACCGGTTCCCAGTAACCCTTGCCGTAACTCTGTGGTTCCTCCAGTAACCGGTCTCCCTAAGGCCTATATGGACTTCGCGGATGTTTTCTGCAAAAAACAAGCTGAGACTCTACCTCCTCACAGGCCTTATGATTGCCCTATCGACCTCCTCCCGGGTACTACTCCACCCCGGGGCAGAATTTATCCTCTCTCTGCCCCAGAGACTCTTGCCATGTCCGAATACGTCCAGGAGAATCTAAAAAAGGGCTTTATCCGTAAATCCTCCTCTCCTGCCGGAGCCGGATTTTTCTTTGTGTCCAAAAAAGATGGCTCCCTACGTCCTTGCATTGACTACCGCGGTCTTAATAAAATCACAGTTAAGAACCGCTACCCCTTACCCCTCATCTCTGAACTCTTTGATCGCCTCCAAGGTGCCCACATCTTCACTAAATTGGACTTAAGAGGCGCCTATAACCTCATCCGCATCAGAGAGGGGGACGAGTGGAAAACGGCATTTAACACCAGAGATGGACACTTTGAGTATCTGGTCATGCCCTTTGGACTGTGTAATGCCCCTGCCGTCTTCCAAGACTTTGTCAATGAAATTTTTCGTGATCTGTTATACTCCTGTGTTGTGGTATATCTGGACGATATCCTAATTTTTTCTGCCAATCTAGAAGAACACCGCCAGCATGTCCGTATGGTTCTTCAGAGACTTCGTGACAACCAACTCTATGCCAAAATTGAGAAATGTCTGTTTGAATGCCAATCTCTTCCTTTTCTAGGATATTTGGTCTCTGGCCAGGGACTACAGATGGATCCAGACAAACTCTCTGCCGTCCTAAATTGGCCACGCCCCTCCGGACTCCGTGCTATCCAACGCTTTTTGGGGTTCGCCAATTATTACAGGCAATTTATTCCACATTTTTCTACCATTGTGGCTCCTATCGTGGCTTTAACCAAGAAAAATGCTGATCCCAAGTCCTGGCCTCCTCAAGCAGAAGACTCCTTTAAACGACTCAAGTCTGCCTTTTCTTCGGCTCCCGTGCTCTCCAGACCTGACCCTTCCAAACCCTTCCTATTGGAGGTTGATGCCTCCTCAGTAGGAGCTGGAGCTGTTCTTCTACAAAAAAATCCTTCCGGGCATGCTGTCACTTGTGGTTTTTTCTCTAGGACCTTCTCTCCAGCGGAGAGGAACTACTCCATCGGGGATCGAGAGCTTCTAGCCATTAAATTAGCACTTGAGGAATGGAGGCATCTGCTGGAGGGATCAAGATTTCCTGTTATTATCTACACCGACCACAAGAACCTCTCCTACCTCCAGTCGGCCCAACGGCTGAATCCTCGCCAGGCCCGGTGGTCTCTGTTCTTTGCCCGATTTAATTTTGAGATTCACTTTCGTCCTGCCGATAAGAACATTAGGGCCGATGCTCTCTCTCGTTCCTCGGATGCCTCAGAAGTTGATCTCCCTCCGCAACACATCATTCCACCTGACTGCCTGATCTCCACTTCTCCTGCCTCCATCAGGCAGACTCCTCCAGGAAAGACCTTTGTTTCTCCACGCCAACGCCTCGGAATCCTCAAATGGGGTCACTCCTCCCATCTCGCAGGTCATGCGGGCATCAAGAAATCTGTGCAACTCATCTCCCGCTTCTATTGGTGGCCGACTCTGGAGACGGATGTTGGGGACTTTGTGCGAGCCTGCACTATCTGTGCCCGGGATAAGACTCCTCGCCAGAAGCCCGCTGGTTTTCTTCATCCTCTGCCTGTCCCCGAACAGCCTTGGTCTCTGATTGGTATGGATTTTATTACTGATTTACCCCCTTCCCGTGGCAACACCGTTATTTGGGTGGTCGTTGATCGATTCTCCAAAATGGCACATTTCATCCCTCTTCCTGGTCTTCCTTCTGCGCCTCAGTTGGCTAAACAATTTTTTGTACACATTTTTCGTCTTCACGGGTTGCCTACGCAGATTGTCTCGGATAGAGGGGTCCAATTCGTGTCTAAATTCTGGAGGGCTCTCTGTAAACAACTCAAGATTAAATTAAATTTTTCCTCTGCATATCATCCCCAGTCCAATGGACAAGTAGAAAGAATTAACCAGATCCTGGGTGATTATTTGCGACATTTTGTTTCCTCCCGCCAGGATGACTGGGCAGATCTCCTTCCATGGGCCGAATTTTCGTATAACTTCAGGGTCTCTGAATCTTCCTCCAAATCCCCATTTTTCGTGGTGTACGGCCGTCACCCTCTTCCCCCCCTCCCTACCCCCTTGCCCTCTGGTCTGCCCGCTGTGGATGAAATTTCTCGTGACCTTTCCATTATATGGAGAGAGACCCAAAATTCTCTCTTACAGGCTTCTTCACGCATGAAGAGGTTCGCGGATAAGAAAAGAAGAGCTCCCCCCGTTTTTTCCCCTGGAGACAAGGTATGGCTCTCCGCTAAATATGTCCGCTTCCGTGTCCCTAGCTACAAGTTGGGACCACGCTATCTTGGTCCTTTCAAAATTTTGTGTCAAATTAATCCTGTCTCTTATAAACTTCTTCTTCCTCCTTCTCTTCGTATCCCTAATGCCTTTCACGTCTCTCTTCTCAAACCACTCATCCTCAACCGTTTTTCTCCCAAATCTGTTCCTCCCACTCCTGTTTCCGGCTCCTCGGACGTCTTCTCGGTCAAGGAAATTTTGGCTGCCAAAAAGGTCAGAGGGAAAAATTTTTTTTTAGTTGACTGGGAGGGTTGTGGTCCTGAAGAGAGATCCTGGGAACCTGAGGACAACATCCTTGACAAAAGTCTGCTCCTCAGGTTCTCAGGCTCCAAGAAGAGGGGGAGACCCAAGGGGGGGGGTACTGTTACGCCGAGCGCTCCGGGTCCCCGCTCCTCCCCGGAGCGCCCGCTTCACTCCCTCCGCTGCAGCGCTCCGGTCACGTCCTCTGACCCGGGGCGCTGCGATCCTGCTGCCAGCCGGGATGCGATTCGCGATGCGGGTAGCGCCCGCTCGCGATGCGCACCCCGGCTCCCCTACCTGACTCGCTCCCCGTCTGTTCTGTCCCGGCGCGCGCGGCCCCGCTCCCTAGGGCGCGCGCGCGCCGGGTCTCTGCGATTTAAAGGGCCACTGCGCCGCTGATTGGCGCAGTGGTTCCAATTAGGGTTTTCACCTGTGCACTTCCCTATATTACCTCACTTCCCTTGCACTCCCTTGCCGGATCTTGTTGCCTTAGTGCCAGTGAAAGCGTTCCTTGTGTGTTCCTTGCCTGTGTTTCCAGACCTTCTGCCGTTGCCCCTGACTACGATCCTTGCTGCCTGCCCCGACCTTCTGCTACGTCCGACCTTGCTTCTGCCTACTCCCTTGTACCGCGCCTATCTTCAGCAGCCAGAGAGGTGAGC
Organism: Hyla sarda; assembly: GCF_029499605.1. Lineage (NCBI taxonomy): Eukaryota > Metazoa > Chordata > Amphibia > Anura > Hylidae > Hyla > Hyla sarda. Next base: position 139,987,421 of record NC_079198.1, on the reverse strand, counting down.
CGTTGCTAGTGGATACGACCTGGTCACTACCGCCGCAGCAAGACCATCCCGCTTTGCGGCGGGCTCTGGTGAAAACCAGTAGTGGCTTAGAACCGGTCCACTAGCACGGTCCACGCCAATCCCTCTCTGGCACAGAGGGTCCACTACCTGCCAGCCGGTATCGTGACAGCTACCTTATCGCGGTGGGACGGTCCAAGCTATTTGACCGCCGGCGGAGACAAATTTGCGAGCTAAGTGCCTCACTATTTCATAGTTTCACATTTGCATCTATTACACCATAGCTGTATAGTCTCCATGTTTTATCTGCATGTTCATGTCTCACCTATATCCTTGTGCTGCTGTATTCTTCTGTTGCTGTATATCTAGCCTAGTAGCATGCACCTGTAGGCCAGGTCCATATAATAGTTTGGTATCAACTAAAGTGCTGGCTGACTTATTCTTTGTCTGTATTGCACATACGGGGGAGGGGCTACCTCCATGTTGGCCTTGCACCCCACCCACCTCTATCAGGTGTATATAGCAGCACTATTATAGTAATACTATATACGGGGGAGTGGCTACCTCCATGTTGGCCTTGCACCCCACCCACCTCTATCAGGTGTGTATATAAGGTGTCTTGGATGTTCCAGATCCTGCCATGCTTACTGAACTGTTCACACAGAGGCATATACACAGTGTAGGGTCCGTCCCAGGAGGCTACCTTATCGCGGTGGGACGGTCCAAGCTATTTGACCGCCGGCGGAGACAAATTTGCGAGCTAAGTGCCTCACTATTTCATAGTTTCACATTTGCATCTATTACACCATAGCTGTATAGTCTCCATGTTTTAACTGCATATTCATGTTGCACCTATATCCTTGTGCTGGCAGTGTGCTGCTGTATTCTTCTTTTGCTAGATAGATAGATAGATAGATATGAGATAGATAGATAGATAGATATGAGATAGATAGATAGATAGATAGATAGATATGAGATAGATAGATAGATATGAGATAGATATGAGATAGATAGATAGATAGATAGATAGATATGAGATAGATAGATAGATAGATATGAGATAGATAGATAGATAGATAGATAGATAGATAGATAGATATGAGATAGATAGATAGATATGAGATAGATATGAGATAGATAGAAATGAGATAGATAGATAGATAGATATGAGATAGATAGATATGAGATAGATAGAAATGAGATAGATAGATATGAGATAGATAGAAATGAGATAGATAGATAGATAGATAGATATGAGATAGATAGAGATAGATATGAGATAGATAGATATGAGATAGATAGATAGATAGATAGATAGATATGGGATAGATAGATAGATAGATAGATATGAGATAGATAGATATGAGATGGATAGATATGAGATAGATAGATATGAAATAGATATGAGATAGATAAAACATATAGTACTGTATATGGTGAACTATATAGCAGACTGATACGAATTGCAGGAATCTGCAGAACCCAATTACAATCAGAGTCCTTCCGACATCTTTTAATTTGAATACAAACATCTGGGAGAAGCCTAATAACAGATGTAAACAGGCAAAAAGAGGAATGGGGACAGACAAAGCAAAGATGTGCGCACTGTAGGCAAAGTAATGCAAATAATATTTTCCATAATGGCAGGAAACTCAAAATCAACATCCTACTAGAGGGTTAATTCCATTACCACAAATCCCAGAACATCTGCTAAGACGGGTGAGAACAACCGCTCCACCTCCAAGCCTGTTTATAAAGTGATACTGGGATGGGCTAAAGGGTTAATATTTTGATTTAATTGGGTGCTGAATAAAAATGTAAACAGAACAGCGCTCAGGTCCATACGTGGCCTTCAATGTCCAGGACACCCATAACCTGAGCAGAGATGGGGTCCCTGTTACACACCATCCGGAACCTTCATGACATCACATGGTGTCAGATACACTACAGTGACATCACACAGGATGTTATGACATCACAAGGGGGAGATTTTAGAGAGGTAAGCCGTGAAAAACTGTGATATCACATTTGGGTTTTGGTCAGGTAAGCAGGGGTGTGGAAATTTTATAAAAAACGACTTGTCCACGGGACTAAAATGGAGCAAAATCTACTTGTCCCTCATGACGATCCACTTGTCCGGCCAATTTTCGCTTTTACGCTCTAATTTTTTCCTCCTCGCCCTATAATAGCCATAACTACCTACTATAATGATACCTTTAAATTTTTCAATAACATATTCTCCGAACCAAAAAAAAAATAAAAAAATAAATATATATATATCTCTCTCAAGGAAAGTGAAATTGAAATAGTAAAAGATAATTTAGCAGATTTGGTGGTTTTTCTTTTCTGCGCCATTTACCTTGTGGTTGAGGTAACATGTTAGTTTTATACTTTAGGCGCCTGATTACAGCGATACCAGATTTGTATCGTTTACGTCATGTTTTACTAATTCTGAACTTTTTCAAATTTTTTTAATTGCCATTTTTTAACCCCTGTAGCTTTATTTTTTTTCCTCATACCAGGCTGTATGAGGGCTCATTTTTTGTGCCATAATCTGTTTTTTGTATCGGTACCATCTTGGTATTGATCTGACTTTTTAATCGCTTTTTAACTTTTTTTTCTGGGATATTATAAAAATTGCAATTCTGAGGTTTGATATTTTTTTACATTTACCGTACGGGATACATAATGTTATATTTTAATAGGTTGTACAATTACGCACGAAGCCATACCAAATATGTTTATTTTTATTATGTTTACATGTTTTTATATAGGAAAAGGGGGTGATTTGAACTTTTAACATGGAAGGGGTTAATGCAGCAGTCTTCAAACTGTGGCCCTCCAGATGTTGCAAAACTACAACTCCCAGCATGCCCGGACAGCCCACAGCTGTCCTGGCATGCTGGGAATTGTAGTTTTGTAACATCTGGAGGGCCACAGTTTGGAGACCACTGGGTTAATGTGTGTCTTTCAAACTTATATTAAAACTTTTTTTTTTACACTTTATTACACTTATATGAGGAATCATTAGATTCCTCAGACAGATGAATAGATTCTATTGAACTCTATTAATCTGTGTCCAGCCAGGATCTATCAATGACAGAGCCGGGACAGCAGGAAGCAGAGGGGTCAGCCCTCCGGCTACCTCCATAGTGGATCACCCCCCTGCGATCGCGCTGCGGGGGGGGCGATCCACCCCACTAGCCCACCAAGGAGCATTCACATCTCCCTTTAGACGCCGCTCTCAGCTTTGACAGCGGCGATCTAAAGGGTTAATAACCAGCCGTGGCGATCGCCGCATGCTGGCTATTAGCGGCGGCCCCCGGCTACTGAGAACAGCTGGGGGCTGCAGAGTACAGAGCGGGCAGGAGTCGGTAGCCCGCTCCATACAGTCTGCAGAGGTCCGCAGCGCTTGCCAGGTCCGGCCCTGCTTGCCCGAAGCCGGGCTAAGGGCCGGACAAATTCACCTGCCTGGCGCCCAAAACTGCTTGTCCCGGGCGTCGGGCGATAGGAATTCCACATCCCTGGGTAAGGCCACATTCACACCACATTTATGTTTCCATTTACTGTATCAGTCAGAGTTTTTCAAACAGTGTGCCTCCAGCTTTTGCAAAACTACAACTCCCAGCATGCCCGGACAGCCTTCGGAGTTCAGTCAGGTAAGGGTTGTGACATCACAGGCGGAGTTTGGTCAGATGACGGTTGTGACATCACAGGGGTGATTCGGACAGATAATGGTTCATGGGGGCGGGCGGTCAAAATACTGAAGAAACTGTAAACACTAGCCGCAGGCCCCAGAAAGGAATGGCGGTCTACCCCAAACAAACATAACATATACAACTCAAATAGCCACAAAATTATATATATCAATACATTGGGAGGGAAGGGGGGGGGGGGGGAAGGGGGGTGATGAAGGAAAGAAAAAAATTAGGAACTACCGTATGTATTATAAAGGTTATGTTTCTTGTTGACCTGCTTGTCAATTACATTATATGTATTAAGGAGGAAGATGTTTATTCTTGTAAGAATATAACCTTCATTTTTGGATATATCGATGTATAAATAAAGGCTCAATATTAAAAAAAAATTATATATATATATTGAAACAACAGAGAACACCGACCCCTCATCACCTCACAAAAATACTGAAAAACAATAATGGTGCTGCTATAGGGCCCTAATATACCACTCCATTACCTCAGGTAGAAAATCTTCATAACACAAGTACATGCTACTAATAGATATATATCCAAAAAACACAATATAGAATGAAATGTGCGTATAATGAGCTACAGGTAACAGCTTTATTATAAAACATGGCGGCATCGACTTCCTTGTTTATCTGTTGCCCAAAGCAACCAATCCCTGCTCCGCTTTAATATCTTAACAAGCTCTTAAAAAATTATGCTGAGCTGGGATTGGTTGCTATGGACTGAAAAGTGATCATGGATTGGTTGCTATGGGCTGAAAAGTAAACATGGATTGGTTACTATGGGCTGAAAGCGAAGCTATGATTGGTTGCTATGGGTAAATCTAACAGTTTTTGTCTACTTGAATTACCCAGATCCTGTGAATCTATATAGACCAGTCTGAGGCCTTGTTCATACAGTGTAAATCTATATAGACCAGTCTGAGGCCTTGTTCATACAGTGTAAATCTATATAGACCAGTCTGAGGCCTTGTTCACACAGTGTAAATCTACATATACCAGTCTGAGGCCTTGTTCATACAGTGTAAATCTACATATACCAGTCTGAGGCCTTGTTCACATGGCATAAATCTATATAGACCAGTCTGAGGCCTTGTTCACACAGTGTAAATCTATATATATACTAGTCTGAGGCCTTGTTCACACAGTGTAAATCTATATATACCAGTCTGAGGCCTTGTTCACACAGTGTAAATCTATATATACCAGTCTGAGGCCTTGTTCACACAGTGTAAATCTATATATACTAGTCTGAGGCCTTGTTCACACAGTGTAAATCTACATATACCAGTCTGAGGCCTTGTTCACACAGTGTAAATCTACATATACTAGTCTGAGGCCTTGTTCACATGGCATAAATCTATATAGACCAGTCTGAGGCCTTGTTCACACAGTGTAAATCTATATATACTAGTCTGAGGCCTTGTTCACACAGTGTAAATCTATATATACTAGTCTGAGGCCTTGTTCACACAGTGTAAATCTATATATACTAGTCTGAGGCCTTGTTCACACAGTGTAAATCTACATATACCAGTCTGAGGCCTTGTTCACACAGTGTAAATCTACATATACTAGTCTGAGGCCTTGTTCACATGGCATAAATCTATATAGACCAGTCTGAGGCCTTGTTCACACAGTGTAAATCTATATATACTAGTCTGAGGCCTTGTTCATACAGTGTAAATCTACATATACCAGTCTGAGGCCTTGTTCATACAGTGTAAATCTATATATACCAGTCTGAGGCCTTGTACATACAGTGTAAATCTATATATACTAGTCTGAGGCCTTGTTCATACAGTGTAAATCTATATATACTAGTCTGAGGCCTTGTTCACACAGTGTAAATCTATATATACCAGTCTGAGGCCTTGTACATACAGTGTAAATCTATATATACTAGTCTGAGGCCTTGTTCATACAGTGTAAATCTATATATACTAGTCTGAGGCCTTGTTCACACAGTGTAAATCTATATATACCAGTCTGAGGCCTTGTACATACAGTATAAATCTATATATACTAGTCTGAGGCCTTGTTCATACAGTGTAAATCTATATATACTAGTCTGAGGCCTTGTTCACACAGTGTAAATCTATATATACCAGTCTGAGGCCTTGTACATACAGTGTAAATCTATATATACCAGTCTGAGGCCTTGTTCACACAGTGTAAATCTACATATACCAGTCTGAGGCCTTGTTCATACAGTGTAAATCTACATAGACCAGTCTGAGCCCTTGTTCACATGGCATAAATCTATATAGACCAGTCTGAGGCCTTGTTCACACAGTGTAAATCTATATATACTAGTCTGAGGCCTTGTTCACACAGTGTAAATCTATATATACCAGTCTGAGGCCTTGTTCACACAGTGTAAATCTATATATACCAGTCTGAGGCCTTGTTCACACAGTGTAAATCTATATATACTAGTCTGAGGCCTTGTTCACACAGTGTAAATCTATATATACTAGTCTGAGGCCTTGTTCACACAGTGTAAATCTATATATACCAGTCTGAGGCCTTGTTCACACAGTGTAAATCTACATAGACCAGTCTGAGGCCTTGTTCACACAGTGTAAATCTATATATACCAGTCTGAGGCCTTGTTCATACAGTGTAAATCTACATATACTAGTCTGAGGCCTTGTTCATACAGTGTAAATCTACATAGACCAGTCTGAGGCCTTGTTCACACAGTGTAAATCTATATATACCAGTCTGAGGCCTTGTTCACACAGTGTAAATCTACATATACCAGTCTGAGGCCTTGTTCATACAGTGTAAATCTACATATACCAGTCTGAGGCCTTGTTCACACAGTGTAAATCTACATAGACCAGTCTGAGGCCTTGTTCACACAGTGTAAATCTATATATACCAGTCTGAGGCCTTGTTCACACAGTGTAAATCTACATATACCAGTCTGAGGCCTTGTTCATACAGTGTAAATCTACATATACTAGTCTGAGGCCTTGTTCATACAGTGTAAATCTACATAGACCAGTCTGAGGCCTTGTTCATACAGTGTAAATCTACATATACCAGTCTGAGGCCTTGTTCACATGGTATAAATCTATATATACCAGTCTGAGGCCTTGTTCATACAGTGTAAATCTATATATACTAGTCTGAGGCCTTGTTCATACAGTGTAAATCTATATATACTAGTCTGAGGCCTTGTTCATACAGTGTAAATCTACATATACCAGTCTGAGGCCTTGTTCATACAGTGTAAATCTATATATACTAGTCTGAGGCCTTGTTCATACAGTGTAAATCTACATATACTAGTCTGAGGCCTTGTTCACATGGTATAAATCTATATAGACCAGTCTGAGGCCTTGTTCACACAGTGTAAATCTATATATACTAGTCTGAGGCCTTGTTCATACAGTGTAAATCTACATATACCAGTCTGAGGCCTTGTTCACATGGTATAAATCTATATAGACCAGTCTGAGGCCTTGTTCACACAGTGTAAATCTATATATACTAGTCTGAGGCCTTGTTCATACAGTGTAAATCTACATATACCAGTCTGAGGCCTTGTTCACACAGTGTGAATCTATATATACCAGTCTGAGGCCTTGTTCATACAGTGGTAAATCTACATATACTAGTCTGAGGCCTTGTTCATACAGTGTAAATCTATATATACCAGTCTGAGGCCTTGTTCATACAGTGTAAATCTATATATACCAGTCTGAGGCCTTGTTCATACAGTGTAAATCTATATATACTAGTCTGAGGCCTTGTTCATACAGTGTAAATCTATATATACCAGTCTGAGGCCTTGTTCATACAGTGTAAATCTATATATACCAGTCTGAGGCCTTGTTCACACAGTGTAAATCTACATATACCAGTCTGAGGCCTTGTTCACACAGTGTAAATCTACATAGACCAGTCTGAGGCCTTGTTCACACAGTGTAAATCTATATATACCAGTCTGAGGCCTTGTTCACACAGTGTAAATCTACATATACTAGTCTGAGGCCTTGTTCATACAGTGTAAATCTACATATACTAGTCTGAGGCCTTGTTCACATGGTATAAATCTATATAGACCAGTCTGAGGCCTTGTTCATACAGTGTAAATCTATATATACCAGTCTGAGGCCTTGTTCACACAGTGTAAATCTATATAGACCAGTCTGAGGCCTTGTTCACACAGTGTAAATCTATATATACTAGTCTGAGGCCTTGTTCATACAGTGTAAATCTACATATACCAGTCTGAGGCCTTGTTCATACAGTGTAAATCTACATAGACCAGTCTGAGGCCTTGTTCACACAGTGTAAATCTATATATACCAGTCTGAGGCCTTGTTCACACAGTGTAAATCTACATATACTAGTCTGAGGCCTTGTTCATACAGTGTAAATCTATATATACTAGTCTGAGGCCTTGTTCATACAGTGTAAATCTACATATACCAGTCTGAGGCCTTGTTCATACAGTGTAAATCTACATAGACCAGTCTGAGGCCTTGTTCACACAGTGTAAATCTACATAGACCAGTCTGAGGCCTTGTTCACACAGTGTAAATCTATATATACCAGTCTGAGGCCTTGTTCACACAGTGTAAATCTACATATACTAGTCTGAGGCCTTGTTCATACAGTGTAAATCTACATATACTAGTCTGAGGCCTTGTTCATACAGTGTAAATCTATATAGACCAGTCTGAGGCCTTGTTCATACAGTGTAAATCTATATATACCAGTCTGAGAACTTGTTCACACAGTGTAAATCTATATAGACCAGTCTGAGGCCTTGTTCACACAGTGTAAATCTATATATACTAGTCTGAGGCCTTGTTCATACAGTGTAAATCTATATATACCAGTCTGAGGCCTTGTTCACACAGTGTAAATCTACATATACTAGTCTGAGGCCTTGTTCATACAGTGTAAATCTATATATACCAGTCTGAGGCCTTGTTCATACAGTGTAAATCTACATATACCAGTCTGAGGCCTTGTTCACACAGTGTAAATCTATATATACTAGTCTGAGGCCTTGTTCATACAGTATAAATCTATATAGACCAGTCTGAGGCCTTGTTCACACAGTGTAAATCTACATATACCAGTCTGAGGCCTTGTTCATACAGTGTAAATCTACATAGACCAGTCTGAGGCCTTGTTCACACAGTGTAAATATATATAGACCAGTCTGAGGCCTTGTTCACACAGTGTAAATCTATATATACTAGTCTGAGGCCTTGTTCATACAGTGTAAATCTACATATACCAGTCTGAGGCCTTGTTCATACAGTGTAAATCTATATAGACCAGTCTGAGGCCTTGTTCACACAGTGTAAATCTATATATACCAGTCTGAGGCCTTGTTCACACAGTGTAAATCTATATATACCAGTCTGAGGCCTTGTTCATACAGTGTAAATCTACATATACCAGTCTGAGGCCTTGTTCATACAGTGTAAATCTATATATACCAGTCTGAGGCCTTGTTCACACAGTGTAAATCTATATAGACCAGTCTGAGGCCTTGTTCACACAGTGTAAATCTATATATACTAGTCTGAGGCCTTGTTCACACAGTGTAAATCTATATATACTAGTCTGAGGCCTTGTTCATACAGTGTAAATCTACATAGACCAGTCTGAGGCCTTGTTCACACAGTGTAAATCTATATATACTAGTCTGAGGCCTTGTTCACACAGTGTAAATCTATATATACCAGTCTCAGGCCTTGTTCATACAGTGTAAATCTACATATACCAGTCTGAGGCCTTGTTCATACAGTGTAAATCTACATATACCAGTCTGAGGCCTTGTTCATACAGTGTAAATACATATAGACCAGTCTGAGGCCTTGTTCACACAGTGTAAATCTATATATACTAGTCTGAGGCCTTGTTCATACAGTGTAAATCTACATATACCAGTCTGAGGCCTTGTTCATACAGTGTAAATCTACATATACCAGTCTGAGGCCTTGTTCATACAGTGTAAATCTATATATACCAGTCTGAGGCCTTGTTCACACAGTGTAAATCTATATAGACCAGTCTGAGGCCTTGTTCACACAGTGTAAATCTATGTATACCAGTCTGAGGCCTTGTTCACACAGTGTAAATCTATGTATACCAGTCTGAGGCCTTGTTCACACAGTGTAAATCTATATATACCAGTCTGAGGCCTTGTTCACACAGTGTAAATCTATATATACTAATCTGAGGCCTTGTTCACACAGTGTAAATCTACATATACCAGTCTGAGGCCTTGTTCACACAGTGTAAATCTATATATACTAGTCTGAGGCCTTGTTCACACAGTGTAAATCTATATATACTAATCTGAGGCCTTGTTCACACAGTGTAAATCTACATATACCAGTCTGAGGCCTTGTTCATACAGTGTAAATCTACATAGACCAGTCTGAGGCCTTGTTCACACAGTGTAAATCTATATATACCAGTCTGAGGCCTTGTTCACACAGTGTAAATCTACATATACCAGTCTGAGGCCTTGTTCATACAGTGTAAATCTACATATACTAGTCTGAGGCCTTGTTCACACAGTATAAATCTATATAGACCAGTCTGAGGCCTTGTTCATACAGTGTAAATCTATATATACCAGTCTGAGGCCTTGTTCATACAGTGTAAATCTACATATACCAGTCTGAGGCCTTGTTCATACAGTGTAAATCTACATATACTAGTCTGAGGCCTTGTTCATACAGTGTAAATACATATAGACCAGTCTGAGGCCTTGTTCACACAGTGTAAATCTACATATACCAGTCTGAGGCCTTGTTCATACAGTGTAAATCTACATATACCAGTCTGAGGCCTTGTTCATACAGTGTAAATCTACATATACCAGTCTGAGGCCTTGTTCATACAGTGTAAATCTATATATACCAGTCTGAGGCCTTGTTCACACAGTGTAAATCTATGTATACCAGTCTGAGGCCTTGTTCACACAGTGTAAATCTATATATACCAGTCTGAGGCCTTGTTCACACAGTGTAAATCTATATATACTAATCTGAGGCCTTGTTCACACAGTGTAAATCTACATATACCAGTCTGAGGCCTTGTTCACACAGTGTAAATCTATATATACTAGTCTGAGGCCTTGTTCACACAGTGTAAATCTATATATACTAATCTGAGGCCTTGTTCACACAGTGTAAATCTACATAGACCAGTCTGAGGCCTTGTTCACACAGTGTAAATCTATATATACCAGTCTGAGGCCTTGTTCATACAGTGTAAATCTATATATACCATTCTGAGGCCTTGTTCACACAGTGTAAATCTATATATACCAGTCTGAGGCCTTGTTCACACAGTGTAAATCTACATATACCAGTCTGAGGCCTTGTTCACACAGTATAAATCTACATATACTAGTCTGAGGCCTTGTTCATACAGTGTAAATCTACATATACTAGTCTGAGGCCTTGTTCACACAGTATAAATCTATATAGACCAGTCTGAGGCCTTGTTCATACAGTGTAAATCTACATATACCAGTCTGAGGCCTTGTTCATACAGTGTAAATCTATATATACTAGTCTGAGGCCTTGTTCATACAGTGTAAATCTACATAGACCAGTCTGAGGCCTTGTTCATACAGTGTAAATCTACATATACTAGTCTGAGGCCTTGTTCATACAGTGTAAATCTATATATACTAGTCTGAGGCCTTGTTCATACAGTGTAAATCTATATATACTAGTCTGAGGCCTTGTTCACACAGTGTAAATCTATATATACCAGTCTGAGGCCTTGTTCACACAGTGTAAATCTATATATACTAGTCTGAGGCCTTGTTCACACAGTGTAAATCTATATATACTAATCTGAGGCCTTGTTCACACAGTGTAAATCTACATATACCAGTCTGAGGCCTTGTTCATACAGTGTAAATCTACATAGACCAGTCTGAGGCCTTGTTCACACAGTGTAAATCTATATATACCAGTCTGAGGCCTTGTTCACACAGTGTAAATCTACATATACCAGTCTGAGGCCTTGTTCATACAGTGTAAATCTACATATACTAGTCTGAGGCCTTGTTCACACAGTATAAATCTATATAGACCAGTCTGAGGCCTTGTTCATACAGTGTAAATCTATATATACCAGTCTGAGGCCTTGTTCATACAGTGTAAATCTACATATACCAGTCTGAGGCCTTGTTCATACAGTGTAAATCTACATATACTAGTCTGAGGCCTTGTTCATACAGTGTAAATACATATAGACCAGTCTGAGGCCTTGTTCACACAGTGTAAATCTACATATACCAGTCTGAGGCCTTGTTCATACAGTGTAAATCTATATATACCAGTCTGAGGCCTTGTTCATACAGTGTAAATCTACATATACCAGTCTGAGGCCTTGTTCATACAGTGTAAATCTATATATACCAGTCTGAGGCCTTGTTCACACAGTGTAAATCTATGTATACCAGTCTGAGGCCTTGTTCACACAGTGTAAATCTATATATACCAGTCTGAGGCCTTGTTCACACAGTGTAAATCTATATATACTAATCTGAGGCCTTGTTCACACAGTGTAAATCTACATATACCAGTCTGAGGCCTTGTTCACACAGTGTAAATCTATATATACTAGTCTGAGGCCTTGTTCACACAGTGTAAATCTATATATACTAATCTGAGGCCTTGTTCACACAGTGTAAATCTACATAGACCAGTCTGAGGCCTTGTTCACACAGTGTAAATCTATATATACCAGTCTGAGGCCTTGTTCATACAGTGTAAATCTATATATACCATTCTGAGGCCTTGTTCACACAGTGTAAATCTATATATACCAGTCTGAGGCCTTGTTCACACAGTGTAAATCTACATATACTAGTCTGAGGCCTTGTTCATACAGTGTAAATCTACATATACTAGTCTGAGGCCTTGTTCACACAGTGTAAATCTACATATACTAGTCTGAGGCCTTGTTCACACAGTATAAATCTATATAGACCAGTCTGAGGCCTTGTTCATACAGTGTAAATCTACATATACTAGTCTGAGGCCTTGTTCATACAGTGTAAATCTATATATACTAGTCTGAGGCCTTGTTCATACAGTGTAAATCTACATAGACCAGTCTGAGGCCTTGTTCATACAGTGTAAATCTACATATACCAGTCTGAGGCCTTGTTCACACAGTGTAAATCTATATATACCAGTCTGAGGCCTTGTTCATACAGTGTAAATCTACATAGACCAGTCTGAGGCCTTGTTCATACAGTGTAAATCTACATATACTAGTCTGAGGCCTTGTTCATACAGTGTAAATCTATATATACTAGTCTGAGGCCTTGTTCATACAGTGTAAATCTATATATACTAGTCTGAGGCCTTGTTCACACAGTGTAAATCTACATATACTAGTCTGAGGCCTTGTTCACACAGTGTAAATCTACATATACACCATTCTGAGGCCTTGTTCACACAGTGTAAATCTACATAGACCAGTCTGAGGCCTTGTTCACACAGTGTAAATCTACATATACTAGTCTGAGGCCTTGTTCATACAGTGTAAATCTATATATACTAGTCTGAGGCCTTGTTCACACAGTGTAAATCTATATATACTAGTCTGAGGCCTTATTCACATGGTATAAATCTATATAGACCAGTCTGAGGCCTTGTTCACACAGTGTAAATCTACATATACTAGTCTGAGGCCTTGTTCACACAGTGTAAATGTCACGATGCCGGCTGGCAGGTAGTGGATCCTCTGTGCCAGAGAGGGATTGGCGTGGACCGTGCTAGTGGACCGGTTCTAAGCCACTACTGGTTTTCACCAGAGCCCGCCGCAAAGCGGGATGGTCTTGCTGCGGCGGTAGTGACCAGGTCGTATCCACTAGCAACGGCTCACCTCTCTGGCTGCTGAAGATAGGCGCGGTACAAGGGAGTAGGCAGAAGCAAGGTCGGACGTAGCAGAAGGTCGGGGCAGGCAGCAAGGATCGTAGTCAGGGGCAACGGCAGAAGGTCTGGAAACACAGGCAAGGAACACACAAGGAACGCTTTCACTGGCACTAAGGCAACAAGATCCGGCAAGGGAGTGCAAGGGAAGTGAGGTAATATAGGGAAGTGCACAGGTGATTACCCTAATTGGAACCACTGCGCCAATCAGCGGCGCAGTGGCCCTTTAAATCGCAGAGACCCGGCGCGCGCGCGCCCTAGGGAGCGGGGCCGCGCGCGCCGGGACAGAACAGACGGGGAGCGAGTCAGGTAGGGGAGCCGGGGTGCGCATCGCGAGCGGGCGCTACCCGCATCGCGAATCGCATCCCGGCTGGCAGCGGGATCGCAGCGCCCCGGGTCAGAGGACGTGACCGGAGCGCTGCAGCGGAGAGAGTGAAGCGAGCGCTCCGGGGAGGAGCGGGGACCCGGAGCGCTCGGCGTAACAGTACCCCCCCCCTTGGGTCTCCCCCTCTTCTTGGAGCCTGAGAACCTGAGGAGCAGACTTTTGTCAAGGATGTTGTCCTCAGGTTCCCAGGATCTCTCTTCAGGACCACAACCCTCCCAGTCTACTAAAAAAAAATTTTTCCCTCTGACCTTTTTGGCAGCCAAAATTTCCTTGACCGAGAAGACGTCCGAGGAGCCGGAAACAGGAGTGGGAGGAACAGATTTGGGAGAAAAACGGTTGAGGATGAGTGGTTTGAGAAGAGAGACGTGAAAGGCATTAGGGATACGAAGAGAAGGAGGAAGAAGAAGTTTATAAGAGACAGGATTAATTTGACACAAAATTTTGAAAGGACCAAGATAGCGTGGTCCCAACTTGTAGCTAGGGACACGGAAGCGGACATATTTAGCGGAGAGCCATACCTTGTCTCCAGGGGAAAAAACGGGGGGAGCTCTTCTTTTCTTATCCGCGAACCTCTTCATGCGTGAAGAAGCCTGTAAGAGAGAATTTTGGGTCTCTCTCCATATAATGGAAAGGTCACGAGAAATTTCATCCACAGCGGGCAGACCAGAGGGCAAGGGGGTAGGGAGGGGGGGAAGAGGGTGACGGCCGTACACCACGAAAAATGGGGATTTGGAGGAAGATTCAGAGACCCTGAAGTTATACGAGAATTCGGCCCATGGAAGGAGATCTGCCCAGTCATCCTGGCGGGAGGAAACAAAATGTCGCAAATAATCACCCAAGATCTGGTTAATTCTTTCTACTTGTCCATTGGACTGGGGATGATATGCAGAGGAAAAATTTAATTTAATCTTGAGTTGTTTACAGAGAGCCCTCCAGAATTTAGACACGAATTGGACACCTCTATCCGAGACAATCTGCGTAGGCAACCCGTGAAGACGAAAAATGTGTACAAAAAATTGTTTAGCCAACTGAGGCGCAGAAGGAAGACCAGGAAGAGGGATGAAATGTGCCATTTTGGAGAATCGATCAACGACCACCCAAATAACAGTGTTGCCACGGGAAGGGGGTAAATCAGTAATAAAATCCATACCAATCAGACACCAAGGCTGTTCGGGGACAGGCAGAGGATGAAGAAAACCAGCGGGCTTCTGGCGAGGAGTCTTATCCCGGGCACAGATAGTGCAGGCTCGCACAAAGTCCCCAACATCCGTCTCCAGAGTCGGCCACCAATAGAAGCGGGAGATGAGTTGCACAGATTTCTTGATGCCCGCATGACCTGCGAGATGGGAGGAGTGACCCCATTTGAGGATTCCGAGGCGTTGGCGTGGAGAAACAAAGGTCTTCCCTGGAGGAGTCTGCCTGATGGAGGCAGGAGAAGTGGAGATCAGGCAGTCAGGTGGAATGATGTGTTGCGGAGGGAGATCAACTTCTGAGGCATCCGAGGAACGAGAGAGAGCATCGGCCCTAATGTTCTTATCGGCAGGACGAAAGTGAATCTCAAAATTAAATCGGGCAAAGAACAGAGACCACCGGGCCTGGCGAGGATTCAGCCGTTGGGCAGACTGGAGGTAGGAGAGGTTCTTGTGGTCGGTGTAGATAATAACAGGAGAACTTGATCCCTCCAGCAGATGCCTCCATTCCTCAAGTGCTAATTTAATGGCTAGAAGCTCTCGATCCCCGATGGAGTAGTTCCTCTCCGCTGGAGAGAAGGTCCTAGAGAAAAAACCACAAGTGACAGCATGCCCGGAAGAATTTTTTTGTAGAAGAACAGCTCCAGCTCCCACTGAGGAGGCATCAACCTCCAATAGGAAGGGTTTGGAAGGGTCAGGTCTGGAGAGGACGGGAGCCGAAGAAAAGGCAGACTTGAGTCGTTTAAAGGCGTCTTCTGCTTGAGGAGGCCAGGACTTGGGATCAGCACTTTTTTTGGTTAAAGCCACGATAGGAGCCACAATGGTAGAAAAATGTGGAATAAATTGCCTGTAATAATTGGCGAACCCCAAAAAGCGTTGGATAGCACGGAGTCCGGAGGGGCGTGGCCAATCTAAGACGGCAGAGAGTTTGTCTGGATCCATCTGTAGTCCCTGGCCAGAGACCAAATATCCTAGAAAAGGAAGAGATTGGCATTCAAACAGACATTTCTCAATTTTGGCATAGAGTTGGTTGTCACGAAGTCTCTGAAGAACCATACGGACATGCTGGCGGTGTTCTTCTAGATTGGCAGAAAAAATTAGGATATCGTCCAGATATA
Source organism: Hyla sarda (assembly GCF_029499605.1). Classification (NCBI taxonomy): domain Eukaryota; kingdom Metazoa; phylum Chordata; class Amphibia; order Anura; family Hylidae; genus Hyla; species Hyla sarda. The sequence continues at coordinate 139,971,075 of NC_079198.1, read as the reverse complement.
CAACAACACAGGAGTATAACAGATCACGAAAAATTTCATTGACAAAGTCTTGGAAGACGGCAGGGGCGTTGCACAGTCCAAAGGGCATGACCAGATACTCAAAGTGTCCATCTCTGGTGTTAAATGCCGTTTTCCACTCGTCCCCCTCTCTGATGCGGATGAGGTTATAGGCGCCTCTTAAGTCCAATTTAGTGAAGATGTGGGCACCTTGGAGGCGATCAAAGAGTTCAGAGATGAGGGGTAAGGGGTAGCGGTTCTTAACCGTGATTTTATTAAGACCGCGGTAGTCAATGCAAGGACGTAGGGAGCCATCTTTTTTGGACACAAAGAAAAATCCGGCTCCGGCAGGAGAGGAGGATTTACGGATAAAGCCCTTCTTTAGATTCTCCTGGACGTATTCGGACATGGCAAGAGTCTCTGGGGCAGAGAGAGGATAAATTCTGCCCCGGGGTGGAGTAGTACCCGGGAGGAGGTCGATAGGGCAATCATAAGGCCTGTGAGGAGGTAGTGTCTCAGCTTGTTTTTTGCAGAAAACATCCGCGAAGTCCATATAGGCCTTAGGGAGACCGGTTACTGGAGGAACCACAGAGTTACGGCAAGGGTTACTGGGAACCGGTTTTAGACAGTTCTTGGAACAAGAGGACCCCCAACTCTTGATCTCCCCAGTGGACCAATCCAGGGTAGGGGAATGAAGTTGAAGCCAGGGAAGTCCAAGGAGAATTTCCGAGGTGCAATTGGGGAGGACCAAAAGTTCAATCCTCTCATGATGAGATCCGATGCTCATAAGAAGGGGCTCCGTGCGGAAACGTATGGTACAGTCCAATCTTTCATTATTTACACAATTGATGTAGAGGGGTCTGGCGAGACTGGTCACCGGGATGTTGAACCTGTTGACGAGAGAGGCCAAAATAAAATTTCCTGCAGATCCAGAGTCCAAGAAGGCCACAGCAGGGAAGGAGAAGGCAGAGGCAGACATCCGCACAGGCACAGTAAGACGTGGAGAAGCAGAGTAGACATCAAGGACTGTCTCACCTTTGTGCGGAGTCAGCGTACGTCTTTCCAGGCGGGGAGGACGGATAGGACAATCCCTCAGGAAGTGTTCGGTACTAGCACAGTACAGGCAGAGGTTCTCCATACGGCGTCGTGTCCTCTCTTGAGGTGTCAGGCGAGACCGGTCGACCTGCATAGCCTCCACGGCGGGAGGCACAGGAACAGATTGCAGGGGACCAGAGGAGAGAGGAGCCGAGGAGACGAAACGCCTCGTGCGAACAGAGTCCATATCTTGGCGGAGTTCCTGGCGCCTTTCAGAAAAACGCATGTCAATGCGAGTGGCTAGGTGAATGAGTTCATGTAGATTAGCAGGGATTTCTCGTGCGGCCAGAACATCTTTAATGTTGCTGGATAGGCCTTTTTTGAAGGTCGCGCAGAGGGCCTCATTATTCCAGGACAATTCTGAAGCAAGTGTACGGAATTGTACGGCATACTCGCCAACGGAAGAATTACCCTGGACCAGGTTCAACAGGGCAGTCTCAGCAGAAGAGGCTCGGGCAGGTTCCTCAAAGACACTTCGGATTTCCGAGAAGAAGGAGTGTACAGAGGCAGTGACGGGGTCATTGCGGTCCCAGAGCGGTGTGGCCCATGACAGGGCTTTTCCGGACAGAAGACTGACTACGAAAGCCACCTTAGACCTTTCAGTGGGAAACAGGTCCGACATCATCTCCAGATGCAGGGAACATTGGAAAAGAAAGCCACGGCAAAACTTAGAGTCCCCATCAAATTTATCCGGCAAGGATAAGCGTATCCCAGGAGCGGCCACTCGCTGCGGAGGAGGTGCAGGAGCTGGCGGAGGAGATGACTGCTGAAGCTGTGGTAGTAACTGTTGTAGCATAACGGTCAGTTGAGACAGCTGTTGGCCTTGTTGCGCTATCTGTTGTGACTGCTGGGCGACCACCGTGGTGAGGTCAGCGACAACTGGCAGAGGAACTTCAGCGGGATCCATGGCCGGATCTACTGTCACGATGCCGGCTGGCAGGTAGTGGATCCTCTGTGCCAGAGAGGGATTGGCGTGGACCGTGCTAGTGGACCGGTTCTAAGCCACTACTGGTTTTCACCAGAGCCCGCCGCAAAGCGGGATGGTCTTGCTGCGGCGGTAGTGACCAGGTCGTATCCACTAGCAACGGCTCACCTCTCTGGCTGCTGAAGATAGGCGCGGTACAAGGGAGTAGGCAGAAGCAAGGTCGGACGTAGCAGAAGGTCGGGGCAGGCAGCAAGGATCGTAGTCAGGGGCAACGGCAGAAGGTCTGGAAACACAGGCAAGGAACACACAAGGAACGCTTTCACTGGCACTAAGGCAACAAGATCCGGCAAGGGAGTGCAAGGGAAGTGAGGTAATATAGGGAAGTGCACAGGTGATTACCCTAATTGGAACCACTGCGCCAATCAGCGGCGCAGTGGCCCTTTAAATCGCAGAGACCCGGCGCGCGCGCGCCCTAGGGAGCGGGGCCGCGCGCGCCGGGACAGAACAGACGGGGAGCGAGTCAGGTAGGGGAGCCGGGGTGCGCATCGCGAGCGGGCGCTACCCGCATCGCGAATCGCATCCCGGCTGGCAGCGGGATCGCAGCGCCCCGGGTCAGAGGACGTGACCGGAGCGCTGCAGCGGAGAGAGTGAAGCGAGCGCTCCGGGGAGGAGCGGGGACCCGGAGCGCTCGGCGTAACAGTAAATCTATATATACCAGTCTCAGGCCTTGTTCATACAGTGTAAATCTACATATACCAGTCTGAGGCCTTGTTCACACAGTGTAAATCTATATATACTAGTCTGAGGCCTTGTTCATACAGTGTAAATCTACATATACTAGTCTGAGGCCTTGTTCATACAGTGTAAATCTACATAGACCAGTCTGAGGCCTTGTTCACACAGTGTAAATCTATATATACCAGTCTGAGGCCTTGTTCACACAGTGTAAATCTACATATACCAGTCTGAGGCCTTGTTCATACAGTGTAAATCTACATATACTAGTCTGAGGCCTTGTTCATACAGTGTAAATCTATATATACCAGTCTGAGGCCTTGTTCACACAGTATAAATCTATATAGACCAGTCTGAGGCCTTGTTCACACAGTATAAATCTACATATACCAGTCTGAGGCCTTGTTCACACAGTATAAATCTACATATACCAGTCTGAGGCCTTGTTCATACAGTGTAAATCTATATATACCAGTCTGAGGCCTTGTTCACACAGTATAAATCTATATAGACCAGTCTGAGGCCTTGTTCACACAGTGTAAATCTATATATACTAGTCTGAGGCCTTGTTCACACAGTGTAAATCTACATATACCAGTCTGAGGCCTTGTTCACACAGTATAAATCTATATAGACCAGTCTGAGGCCTTGTTCATACAGTGTAAATCTACATAGACCAGTCTGAGGCCTTGTTCATACAGTGTAAATCTACATATACCAGTCTGAGGCCTTGTTCACACAGTGTAAATCTACATATACTAGTCTGAGGCCTTGTTCACACAGTATAAATCTACATATACCAGTCTGAGGCCTTGTTCACACAGTGTAAATCTACATAGACCAGTCTGAGGCCTTGTTCACACAGTGTAAATCTATATATACTAGTCTGAGGCCTTGTTCATACAGTGTAAATCTATATAGACCAGTCTGAGGCCTTGTTCACACAGTGTAAATCTACATATACTAGTCTGAGGCCTTGTTCACACAGTATAAATCTACATATACCAGTCTGAGGCCTTGTTCACACAGTGTAAATCTACATAGACCAGTCTGAGGCCTTGTTCATACAGTGTAAATCTACATATACCAGTCTGAGGCCTTGTTCATACAGTGTAAATCTATATATACTAGTCTGAGGCCTTGTTCACACAGTGTAAATCTATATATACTAGTCTGAGGCCTTATTCACATGGTATAAATCTATATAGACCAGTCTGAGGCCTTGTTCACACAGTGTAAATCTACATATACTAGTCTGAGGCCTTGTTCACACAGTATAAATCTATATATACCAGTCTGAGGTCTTGTTCACACAGTATAAATCTATATATACTAGTCTGAGGCCTTGTTCATACAGTGTAAATCTATATAGACCAGTCTGAGGCCTTGTTCATACAGTGTAAATCTATATATACTAGTCTGAGGCCTTGTTCACACAGTATAAATCTACATATACCAGTCTGAGGCCTTGTTCACACAGTGTAAATCTATATATACCAGTCTGAGGCCTTGTTCACACAGTGTAAATCTATATATACCAGTCTGAGGCCTTGTTCACACAGTGTAAATCTACATATACCAGTCTGAGGCCTTGTTCATACAGTGTAAATCTATATATACTAGTCTGAGGCCTTGTTCACACAGTGTAAATCTATATATACTAGTCTGAGGCCTTATTCACATGGTATAAATCTATATAGACCAGTCTGAGGCCTTGTTCACACAGTGTAAATCTACATATACTAGTCTGAGGCCTTGTTCACACAGTATAAATCTATATATACCAGTCTGAGGTCTTGTTCACACAGTATAAATCTATATATACTAGTCTGAGGCCTTGTTCATACAGTGTAAATCTATATAGACCAGTCTGAGGCCTTGTTCATACAGTGTAAATCTATATATACTAGTCTGAGGCCTTGTTCACACAGTATAAATCTACATATACCAGTCTGAGGCCTTGTTCACACAGTGTAAATCTATATATACCAGTCTGAGGCCTTGTTCACACAGTGTAAATCTATATATACCAGTCTGAGGCCTTGTTCACACAGTGTAAATCTATATAGACCAGTCTGAGGCCTTGTTCACACAGTGTAAATATATATATATATATATATATATATATATATATATATATATACCAGACTAAGGCCTAGAAAAAAATAAGTACATAAAACTGTGTGAAAATTATAAATGTATTTTTGCATATTTAATGGGGGAATTTTTTTCAATATGTAACCTGCTGCACAAGTGTGTGGTTTTCCTAGTTGCCACACAAAACTTGTTATGTTGCACACATCACTTCATAAGTTTACGCAAATGACAGGAAGGGTAAAAAGCTCACACACATTCCTGTGCCAGCCAATCACTGGGGTACATTTGCACAAGTGATAAAATTAGCGCACCAACCAGTGCATCTGCTAACCATGTCCCCCTGAAAGCACAAAACAAGACAAATGACAAAGCTAGCGCAGATAACATAACAATTGTGAAGCATTAGATGATGAGGACGGCAATGCAGTCTGTACGGGCCTAGGGTTGACCGTTGTCCTTGAGATTTCCCGACCCTATTCTGTCCGTTAATTCAGCCTTTGTGGCCGTAAGAATTGACGTCCAGAATAACACAATTCGACCGTAGAACAGGGGAAAAAATAAATACAGCCAAAATAATGCAAAACTAAAATACAAAGCCCTGAAGGAACACCGGCAATCGGCAAAAATGTACTGATTTTTTAATGGCAATAACTATGACTGAAAATACATTTGTGCAAACATAGCTTAAAACTGTGTATTATTGCAGTAATGATTTATTTATTTTAATTTTTTTTTACAGCGCCCACATATTCCACAGAGCTGTACAAAACTTGACATCACTCAGAGTGGTCCTTGTCCACATTGGGGATCACAATGTAAATTATAAATTCCCCATCACTATATTTTGGGATGTGGGAAGAAACCATAGTACCTGGGGGAAACCCACGAAAACCCAGGGAGAACAAACAAACTCCCTGCAGTTTCAAGACAATAGCACTAACCATTGAGACACTATGTTGCCCATTGCATTGCAACCTGGGCGACTCCAGCTGTTGCAAAACTATAACTCCCAGCATGCCCGGACAGCCTTTGGCTGTCCGGGCATGTTGGGAGTTGTAGTTTTGCAACAGCTGTAGGCACTCAGGTTGGGAAACACCCCGATCCTATTCCATTGGCGATGTCCATCCCCTGGGCCTCCGGTGTCTGCCGTGACTGGACGCATTCTGCAAGCAGGTGGAACGGACAACATTGTCCTTTATCATCCTGAGACAATGGAACGACATTCAGCAGTGAAGTCACACAGCGGATATCTAAATATTTCTGGATGAGCCCTTAATGCGGCGCTGCCTAACAAAGTCCTTTCAAGAGCGAGAGCAGAAATCCATTCATTTATTTTCGCAGCGCTCTATTTACTTTGTCTTACCGTGTTTATAATAGCCGATCCCATATCAGCTATTTTATGAAATCTATAGCAACCGGCTGGAAAACAGCTATTCATTAGCGCTAATATCCAAGAGAACAGAACCATCCGGCACCATGCTTTACCTTTAACGTCTAAGACACAGACGGATGAGTTTAGTCTATAGAGATCACTTAGAGTTTCATCATTTTGCTTTATATAGCAGCTCTGAGTTACCCATGAAAAGGAAAAAATTATCCTGTATTATACTCCAGAGCTGCACTCACTATTCTGCTGGTGAGGTCACTGTGTACATACATTACATTACTTATCCTGTACTGATCCTGAGTTATATCCTATATTATACTCCAGAGCTGCACTCACTATTCTGCTGGTGGGATCACTGTGTACATACATTACATTACTTATCCTGTACTGATCCTGAATTATATCCTGTATTAAACTCCAGAGCTGCACTCACTATTCTGCTGGTGAGGTCACTGTGTACATACAATACATTACTTATCCTGTACTGATCCTGAGTTATATCCTGTATTATACTCCAGAGCTGTACTCACTATTCTGCTGGTGAGGTCACTGTGTACATACAATACATTACTTATCCTGTACTGATCCTGAGTTATATCCTGTATTATACTCCAGAGCTGTACTCACTATTCTGCTGGTGAGGTCACTGTGTACATACATTACATTACTTATCCTGTACTGATCCTGAGTTATATCCTATATTATACTCCAGAGCTGCACTCACTATTCTGCTGGTGGGATCACTGTGTACATACATTACATTACTTATCCTGTACTGATCCTGAATTATATCCTGTATTAAACTCCAGAGCTGCACTCACTATTCTGCTGGTGAGGTCACTGTGTACATACAATACATTACTTATCCTGTACTGATCCTGAGTTATATCCTGTATTATACTCCAGAGCTGTACTCACTATTCTGCTGGTGAGGTCACTGTGTACATACAATACATTACTTATCCTGTACTGATCCTGAGTTATATCCTGTATTATACTCCAGAGCTGCACTCACTATTCTGCTGGTGAGGTCACTGTGTACATACATTACATTACTTATCCTGTACTGATCCTGAGTTATATCCTGTATTATACTCCAGAGCTGCACTCACTATTCTGCTGGTGAGATCACTGTGTACATACATTACATTACTTATCCTGTACTGATCCTGAGTTATATCCTGTATTATACTCCAGAGCTGTACTCACTATTCTGCTGGTGAGGTCACTGTGTACATACATTACATTACTTATCCTGTACTGATCCTGAGTTATATCCTGTATTATACTCCAGAGCTGTACTCACTATTCTGCTGGTGAGGTCACTGTGTACATTCATTACATTACTTATCCTGTACTGATCCTGAGTTATATCCTGTATTATACTCCAGAGCTGTACTCACTATTCTGCTGGTGAGGTCACTGTGTACATACATTACATTACTTATCCTGTACTGATCCTTTATATCAGACAGGTTATATATCAGACAGGAGGCTCCTATCTTATGCATTAATTTTCCTTTATTAATGCCCATAGCAGAAATTCAAAACTCTTTTAATTAATTTTTTACTAAAAAACTTTTAACCACTTAAAACTACAACTCCCAGCAGTCCATAGGATGTATCGGCCAATCCCTGGCTGGGATGCTTGGTATATAAGGGACTGCTTCCATTATCTCCTCCTCTTTCTTTCTGCTCATAGCAGAACTTCAGATAAGTATTTTATCACTGTTCGTTTTATTTGTCTGGGCATTTCAGGTATAGGTCTGTATTTATGTAATCCAGTCCTCCCTGCTGCCCTGTACTTCTATTCATTTCTATATATTTATAACTTATATTGCGATTATATAACTTTATCTATTCTATCCTACTTTGGTTTGTTCATTCTCTTTACTATTGCTGTGCCCTTTACACCCCGCTCCGGGTTCCCCCTGTCAGCGGCACACGCCGTCTCCACGCGCCTGTCACAAAGTTTCCAACTCACTTTTCTCTACAGCGCCATCTTCGGCCCCATTTTTCTTCTTCTCCCTTCGCGCTCGCTCCTTCCCGCGCCTTGGTCCTATTCCAGCGCGGGGAGGAGGTGGGCGTGCCTTAACAAGCTAGCTCGACCTATCTCTGCGCAGGGAGCGGTAATCTCGCGAGATTACGCTACTCTGAGCTATTACTCCGCTCCTCCCTGCACCGCAATCTCCAGTTCAGTGAGAACGGCGTGAGGGACGGAGCCTGGACTGGTTGCTATATATATACTGTCTCTATACCACGGTATTTACTGGGAATTTATTCCCTCTTGCTTTCTACTGTCCCCAGCTTACCTCTTAGAGCCCTTTGTAGACATTAACTGTTACAACCCCTGGGTTAGATTAATCTATTCCCTACTTGTTAACACTATGGCAGATGACAAGGCCAGTAGTTCCCCCAGGGGTGAGGATCCTACTATGGATGCACCCCTTTATCTGACTGCTGCCCAGATCCAAGATCTGATAAACAAATCAGTGCAAGCAGCGATGTCCTCTGTCATGCCTCCCAAAAGTTTGCAGCATCCTGCACATGGATCTCAGAAACCCTCATGCAGTGGCGAACCACCCACTAAGAGGGGTAAAGCGTCACAGAAACGCAATCATACCATCATGGTATCTGTCTCCCCGGCAGGGGAAGTAAATTCTATGCACCAGGCAGTTCCCGACCGGCCTGCCGACCCACTTTGCCTCCAGACTCTAATCGACCCCTGGGCCCCGGGGAGTTGCGCAAGCAGGGGCAACGATCCGCTAGACGGACCAAACCGGATTCATTTGTAGATTCTACAGATGAAGAATCCTCCGCAGAATCCGAAGTGGTTGACGCCAATGATTCTGACAGTGACATAGAGGATAGTGGGCATATTGGAGAGCCTTTCTTTGACCCAGAGGCTATAACCCATCCACGCTCTGGAGACTGGGCTCCCACCCCTGAAGTGTCCCAATATATAGAACATTGGGCTCGCAGGTCGGTGGATAAGGCTAACCGCAACAAGTTGAAGGCGGAGTGCCCCCGACCATGCATTCCCAAGAAGGTGGTGCTTACGCCCGAAATTGACCCCATACTTTTAAGATACCTCACTAAACATGGAAAATATTCCAAGAAAGGTATCGAGAGGTCCTTTAGGTCCATCCAGGATCGAATCTTGGACCTCTTCGGCCCTATCACTATGATTCTCAACTCATCGGAACAGGCGGCGGCAACTGATCAACCGATCGATCTGCTGCAACTTAGAGGTTGGGCCCAGAGAGCAGTATGCCTGCTCGGGTGTGCAAACACCACTTGTTCGACTGAACGTTGACGCTCCATCTTGATGAGACTTGACCCACAACTCTCTCATTTAGCAGAGACTGATCCCGGCCCAGCTGCCGAGGGCCTTCTCTTCGGAGATACCCTTATCAAGGATATCAACAAGATGGTCGGACTGTATACCAGTCTTGACAAAGCCCAAACATCTCTTAAGAAATCGGGCTCGGCTAAGGTTTTCACCAAGGCCGGCAGAAGCAGGAGTCGATATGCCGGCCGCAATAACACAACTAGGCCGTACAACAGAACCCCTGCTCCTCAGTACAGCCAGGCTCCGCAACCCTATCCTGTGCCAGTCGCACAATCATCACCCTTTTTCCCGCCCCGCGGACGCCCCTGGAGAGGACGTGGAGGAAGAGGTTATCCCCGCTCTCGACCTACTACCGGTGAGTACAACACACCTGAGTTCTTTTCCCATTCCCGTAGAGGGCAGACTGCAACATTTTATCCACGCATGGTCAGCAATTACTGCAGACGCATGGATACTCCGGACAGTGGCAGGGTATCAAATAGAATTCTGTTCCCCGCCAGACTTAACTTTAATTACACATCCCATACGGTTCTCCGAACTAAACGTTGCTCTTATAGACAACGAATTGCGGGACCTCTTGGCCAAACAGGCGGTGGTGGAGGTGGACCCCCTTTCCCCGGGGTTCCTCAGCAACCTCTTCCTAGTCAAAAAGAAAGGGGGAGGTTATCGCCCTGTCATAAACTTGCGAAATCTCAACCAACATGTCGTTTATCGACATTTCAAGATGGAAGGAATCCACTTCCTGCGGGACCTTCTACAACCAGGAGATTGGCTGGTAAAGGTGGACCTGAAAGACGCCTATCTCACGGTTCCCATCCATCAGGCCTCCCAACACTTCCTACGCTTCCTGTGGAGAGCCAGAATGTGGCAATTTACTTGCCTACCCTTCGGTCTCTCGTCCGCCCCATGGTGTTTCACCAAACTACTGAAACCGGTGGTGGCAGCCCTACAGAGCAGGGGAGTGAGATTGATTATCTATCTAGACGACCTGCTCATCATGGCTCGTTCCAAACTTCAAGCGGAGGAACACGTCGGCTGGACGGTTCAATTGTTACAACACTTAGGATTCATCATCAATCACGAGAAGTCAGTTCTCGTTCCAGCTCGGGAGATGGAATTTTTGGGATTCTTGGTGGACACCGATCATGCTGTCCTCAAATTACCCAGGGCCAAGCTGACTATCATCCGCAAGGAGATCAGGGCCGTATTACACAAACGACGAGTGTCACTACGTGTGCTAGCACGCCTGGTCGGGCTTTTATCAGCCTCCATACAGGCCATATTTCCCGCCCCTCTCCATTATCGGGCTCTTCAAAGGCTCAAGTCATTACATTTGCGACAAGGGCTTCGTTACGCGGACGAAGTTCCCCTATGTCTGGAAGCCATAGTTGAGCTTCGGTGGTGGTTGCGTCATGCCGTCGAATGGAACGGCAAGACCATCTTCAGTCCCACTCCGGACTTCATTTTGGAGTCGGATGCTAGTCGTCGCGGTTGGGGTGCTCGATGCGGTCTCTCTTCAACAGGAGGGACGCGGTCCGCAGAAGAGTCTCTGCTGCACATCAATGCGCTGGAGCTTCTGGCAGCATTCTTTGCCATCAGGAGCCTTCTACCTCTGGCATCCAATTGCTGTGTATTGTTGCGCATGGACAATGTGACTGCGGTCCAATATGTCAATCGCTTGGGGGGTCCCAGGTCCCGAATTCTTGCGGACCTCGCAAGGGAATTTTGGCATTTTTGCCTTGCCCGCAACATTGTCCCGATTCCAACATGGTAGCGGACTGGAACTCGCGCTATTTGACGGATTCCAGCGATTGGCGGCTGGACCGGTCAGTCTTTCAGACCATTTGCCGCCTGTGGGGTCCATTCTCTATGGACCTGTTCGCCTCCCGACTCAATCATCAACTACCCTGCTTTTACAGCTGGCGGCCGGACCAAGAAGCCTATGCGGTGGACGCATTCCGCCACATATGGCCCCGGGGGACGCATTATGCATTCTCACCGTTCTCAATGATCCTCAGGGTGTTTCTACATATAACGAACCTGAGGTCGTTGGTTGTGATGATCACTCCCTGGTGGCCGACACAGCCATGGTTTCCCCTTCTTCTGGGGATGACTGTGGATTTCCCCAGATTGCTCCCTCATCTCCTGTCCAATCCGAGAGGGGATCTTCATCCTCTGATCACAGACCACACCCTGCATGGTTGGTTTCGGGGTGCCAGACGCGGATAGCGACCTTTCAAGATCAGCTAGGGACCTCCTTGCCTTGGCCTGGGCCCCCGGGACTAGATCGGCATATCGATCAGCCTGGAGACTCTGGGTACGTTGGTGTGATCAACGGCAAGTTGATCCCGTTCAGGCGCCTGTATCTGTAGTGGCCAACTATTTGGCGAATTCTTTTGAATCCGGAAAATCTTATAGTTCTATCAATGTGTACCGATCTGCAATCTCTGCTTATCACACTCCAGTGGATTCTCTACCAGTAGGCAAACACCCTTTGGTATGTCGCCTCCTGAGAGGCATTAAATTTAAACGTCCTCCTCGCCCCAAGTATCAAGCCACCTAGGATGTATCTAAAGTCCTGTCCATGTTCTCGGCATGGGAGGACAATGACGCACTTTCTCTGAAATTGCTGTCGTTCAAGCTTACGGTCCTTTTATGTTTGATCTCCATCAAGCGTGTATCGGACGTTCGGGCTTTAGACATCTCCAGGCGACAATTCTCACCATTAGGAGTTAAATTCTCTGTCGTACGTAGGACGAAAACCGGACTTCAATCGGTTTTCTATCCTTCTTTTCCCGCACATCCACGCTTGTGTGTGGTCCGCTGTCTTCAGTCATATGAGTCTCAGACAGCTTTGTTAAGTTATTTGGAGTCCTCCCAACTCCTCATCTCCTACATCCGTCCTCACCAACCGGTGACTTCAGCTACTCTAGCAAGGTGGGTACGCTCCGCTATGGATATGGCAGGGATTGACATTTCCCTGTTCGGGGCCCACTCGTCCAGAGGTGCGATGGCTACTAAAGTGGTCACCGCGGGAGGTTCCCTGGCAGATCTATTGACGGCAGCGGATTGGTCTTCAGAGACCACCTTCCGTCACTTTTATTTTTGACCGGAGGAACACATATCTATGTCGGTTCTGTAATTTGTTTCTGTCATGTATTTTATATCATTCTTATGTCTAGCTTTGAACTTGCATAAGATATGAGCCTCCTGTCTGATATATAAATTGAGATTTTCCTAGCTCGTGACGGAAAATATTAGTTATATGAAGACAGGAGGCGAGTATCTTCCCGCCCAACCCAACCCTGTCATGGTATTCCCTTTTTTCTTTCCAGGCTACTGAAGACGGCATCCTACAAGTCGGAGGCTGAGGTGTTCCGGAATTTTCCTGTTCGTTATGGTGTCCCCGTTGGGACATGGGTTCGGTCCGGTGATTCGAGGTTCTATGGAGTCGGTTTGGGTTCTATCGTGATTCCAGGTTCCAGTTGCGGCTGCAGATTCGCATCAAGAAAGAGGAGGAGATAATGGAAGCAGTCCCTTATATACCAAGCATCCCGGTCAGGGATTGGCCGATACATCCTATGGACTGCTGGGAGTTGTAGTTTTAAGTGGTTAAAAGTTTTTTAGTAAAAAATTAATTAAAAGAGTTTTGAATTTCTGCTATGGGCATTAATAAAGGAAGATTAATGCATAAGCTACTCGCCTCCTGTCTTCATATAACTAATATTTTCCGTCACGAGCTAGGAAAATCTCAATTTATATCCTGTATTATACTCTAGAGCTGCACTCACTATTCTGCTGGTGAGGTCACTGTGTACATACATTACATTACTTATCCTGTACTGATCCTGAGTTATATCCTGTATTATACTCCAGAGCTGTACTCACTATTCTGCTGGTGGGGTCACTGTGTACATACATTACATTACTTATCCTGTACTGATCCTGAGTTATATCCTGTATTATACTCCAGAGCTGTACTCACTATTCTGCTGGTGAGGTCACTGTGTACATACATTACATTACTTATCCTGTACTGATCCTGAGTTATATCCTGTATTATACTCCAGAGCTGTACTCACTATTCTGCTGGTGGGGTCACTGTGTACATACATTACATTACTTATCCTGTACTGATCCTGAGTTATATCCTGTATTATACTCTAGAGCTGCACTCACTATTCTGCTGGTGGCGTCACTGTGTACATACATTACATTACTTATCCTGTACTGATCCTGAGTTATATCCTGTATTATACTCTAGAGCTGCACTCACTATTCTGCTGGTGGGGTCACTATATCCTTATGAAATCCAATTGGTTATTAGCTGAAAACTTCTCAAGTTACTCTGACATTCTTTACATAATCTGATTGGTTACATGTCGTTCTATCTCCGCCCACCTCAGAACTCATCCACTTGTGCTGCAACCAATCCTGTTACCTGATTGGCTAGGGGTGTACTATCTCCGCCCACTTAAAAAAAATAGGTCATCTGGATACACAGAAACTTAAGACTAAAAACAATGAGGTGCTGAGACCTTACTGAAATAATAAATTAATAGGTCATGTGTCACTGAATTTATGATGTTAAATAAATATTGTGACGTCCTGGTGTCTGCGAACAAAGGGATTAAGGTCATTAGGATTCCAGAATGTGTGCCGCCACCTCGGATGTAATGTAAATAAATAAAAGGGTATATAAATATCTCATTAAGATCAATTACCTTAATTGGCCATATATATTGGTAAATCTGAAGTCTAGAGCAGCAGCCAAGGTTTTGGACGTATATTTTGTTTACTTATATTGACGTGATCATGTTTTGATTCAGTTGAGGCGGCCATTTTTAAAGGGATTCTGTCAGCTATATATCATGTTCAGACACGAGCCAAAAGGTCAATTTGGTCAATGTGACAGCGGCAAATCCCAGCCCGACCACAGATCTGATCACCATAACACCAGCCATACTAGATCTTGGTGGGAAAATCCTGTAAAATGGCAAATCCCAGAGGTTTGGGGCCTTTCTGGGGGGGATTGGGTCTATGCGCCGCTGACAACAAGCAAAAATCTTGATTGTTAACTTAAATACAGTTTACTTTGAATAAAACGACTTAAAGGGGTACTCTGCTGCTCAGCGTTTGGAACAAACTGTTCCGGACGCTGGAGTCGGTGCCAGGAACTCATGACATCATAGCCCGGCCCCCTCATGATGTCACACCCCACCCCCTCAATGCAAGTGTATGGGAGGGGGCATGACGGCCGTCATGCCCCCTCCTATAGACTTGCATTGAGGGGGTGGGTGTGACATCATGGGGGCGGGGCTATGACGTCACAAGCTCCCGACACCGGCTCCAGCATTCGGAACAGTTTGTTCCAAATGCTGAGCAGCGGAGTACCCCTTTCAAGAGTTTGGGAAATCCCCAGCATGAGGTTATCATTTACTGTGGTGGGATCGGACTACTAAGGGAAGTTTATAGGAACACACAAGATTGTATAAGAAAACACATGAGATTGTATAAGAAGACACAAGATTCTATAATAAATAACACATGAGATTGTATAAGAAGATATGAGATTCTATTTTAATACATAAGATTCCATAAGAACACACAAGATTCTATAATAACACATGTGATTTTATAAGAAGATATAAGATACTATAAGAACACACAAGATTCTATAATAACACATGTGATTTTATAAGAAGATATAAGATACTATAAGAACACACAAGATTCTATAATAACACATGTGATTGTATAAGAAGATATAAGATACTATGAGAACACACAAGATTCCATAATAACACAAGATTCTATAATAACACATGTGATTGTATAAGAAGATATAAGATACTATGAGAACACACAAGATTCCATAATAACACAAGATTCTATAATAACACATGAGATTGTATAAGAAGATATAAGATACTATGAGAACACACAAGATTCTATAATAACACATGAGATTGTATAAGAAGATATAAGATACTATAAGAACACACAAGATTCTATAATAACACATGTGATTGTATAAGAAGATATAAGATACTATGAGAACACACAAGATTCCATAATAACACAAGATTCTATAATAACACATGAGATTGTATAAGAAGATATGAGATACTATAATAACACACAAGATTCTATAATAACACATGAGATTGTATAAGAAGATATAAGATACTATAAGAACACACAAGATTCTACACGAGATTGTATAAGAAGATATGAGATTCTATTTCAATTCATAAGATTCCATAATAACACATAAGATTCTATAATAACACATGAGATTGTATAAGAAGATATAAGATACTATAAGAACACACAAGATTCTATAATAACACAAGATTCTATAATAACACATGAGATTGTATAAGAAGATATAAGATACTATAAGAACACAGAAGATTCCCCCAAAGTAATTGTGAAGAACTGGATCAGACATTCAGCCAGAGGAAATGAAATCCTCCTCCTGAGTGATAATAACCAGAAAGACATCTCCATTATGGAGACATTAAAGACACTTAATAACGAGGACTGAAGATCAAAGACAACAGGAATCCTATTAACACAGCGACGACCAACAACTACAAAAGAGGCAACAGATAAACCATCAAATACATGAAGCTGCAGATTTATGGAGGGAGAGGCGATCATCTTCATAGTTATGGAGGAGGCGATCACATGACAACAGCGGACACTTCATCGCCCCGGATGACCCAACAGAGGCACACTGGGTCACCAAAAGTACTGAGCCAGCGAAACCAACGAAGTCTTATATATACACCATCAGATAGATAGATAGATAGATAGATAGATAGATATGAGATAGATAGATAGATATGAGATAGATAGATAGATATGAGATAGATAGATAGATAGATAGATAGATAGATATGAGATAGATAGATATGAGATAGATATGAGATAGATAGATAAATATGAGATAGATAGATAGATAGATATGAGATAGATAGATAGATATGAGATTGATAGATAGATAGATAGATAGATATGAGATAGATAGATAGATATGAAATAGATAGATATGAGATAGATAGATAGATATGAGATAGATAGATAGATAGATAGATATGAGATATATAGATAGGAGATAGATATGAGATAGATAGATAGATATGAGATAGATAGATAGAAGATAGATAGATAGATAGATAGATATGAGATAGATAGATAGATAGATAGATAAGAGAGATAGATAGATATGAGATAGATAGATAGATATGAGATAGATAGATAGATAAGAGATAGATAGATATGAGAGAGATATGAGATAGATAGATAGATTAGATAGATATAAATGAGATAGATAGATCAAGAGAAGATAGATAGATATGAGATAGATAGATAGATAGATATGAGATAGATAGATAGATAGATATGAGATAGATATGAGATAGATAGATATGAGATAGATAAATATGAGATAGATAAATATGAGATAGATATGAGATAGATAGATATGAGATAGATAGATATGAGATAGATAGATAGATAGATAGATAGATAGATATGAGATAGATATGATATAGATAGATAGATATGAGATAGATAGATAAGAGATAGATAAGAGATTGATAGATAAGAGATAGATAGATAGATAAATAGATAGATATGAGATAGATAGAGGATATATAACTATAGGACAGCTTAAAGGGGTATTCCAGGAAAAAAAAAATGATATGTCAACTGGCTCCAGAAAGTTAAACAGATTTGTAAATTAATTCTATTTAAAAAAATCTTAATCCTTCCAGTACTTATCAGCTGCTGAAGTTGAGTTATTAATTTCTGTCTGACAACAGTGCTCTCTGCTGACATCTCTGTCTGTCTAAGGAACTGCACAGAGTAGAAGAGGTTTGCTATGGGGATTTGCTTCTACTCTGGACAGTTCCCAAGACAGGTGTCATCAGAGAACACCTAAACAGAAAAGAACAACTCAACTTCAGCAGCTCATAAGTACTGAAAGGATTATTCACAAATCTGTTAAATTTTCTGGAGCAAGTTGATATATATAAAAAAAAGTTTTTTTCCTGGATAACCCCTTTAAGCACCAACCTACAGCAAGAAAAGTCTATTGTTGAGGTCTATGTGATCTTCAGTATCATCTGTAGGACTCATAAGGCAGCCGGACCATGGTGAAGTATATACAGTATATAACTATATACATGGATGAACTATTGAGGTCTATACTATCTCTGCATTCTCTTGTGCTCTGTTGGAGAAGCAATGCGAGGTCTATACAGGTGAGGTCTATAGATACAGGTGAGGTCTATAGATAAAGGTGAGGTCTATAGATATAGATTAGGTCTATAGATATAGATGATGTCTATAGATATAGATGATGTCTATAGATATAGATGAGGTCTATAGATATAGATTAGGTCTATACAGGTGAGGTCTATAGATACAGCTGAGGTCTATAGATACAGGTGAGGTCTATAGATATAGATTAGGTCTATAGATATAGATTATGTCTATAGATATAGATGAGGTCTATAGATACAGGTGAGGTCTATAGATACAGGTGAGGTCTATAGATATAGATTAGGTCTATACAGGTGAGGTCTATAGATACAGGTGATGTCTACAGATACAGATGATGTCTATAGATACAGGTGATGTCTATAGATACAGATGAGGTCTATAGATACAGGTGAGGTCTATAGATATAGGTGAGGTCTATAGATACAGGTGAGGTCTATAGATACAGGTGAGGTCTATAGATATAGATGATGTCTATAGATATAGATGAGGTCTATAGATACAGGTGAGGTCTATAGATATAGATTAGGTCTATACAGGTGAGGTCTATAGATACAGGTGATGTCTACAGATACAGATGATGTCTATAGATACAGGTGATGTCTACAGATACAGATGATGTCTATAGATACAGGTGATGTCTACAGATACAGATGATGTCTATAGATACAGGTGAGGTCTATAGATATAGATGAGGTCTATAGATACAGGTGAGGTCTATAGATATAGATGAGGTCTATAGATACAGGTGGTGTTTATAGATACAGGTGATGTCTAAAGATACAGGTGAGGTCTATAGATATAGGTGAGGTCTATAGATATAGGTGAGGTCTATAGATACAGGTGATGTCTACAGATACAGGTGAGGTCTATAGATATAGGTGAGATCTATAGATACAGGTGAGGTCTATAGATATAGGTGAGGTCTATAGATACAGATGAGGTCTATAGATACAGGTGAGGTCTATAGATATAGGTGAGATATATAGATACAGGTGAGGTCTACAGATACAGATGAGGTCTATAGATACAGGTGAGATCTATAGATACAGGTGATGTTTATAGATACAGGTGAGATATATAGATACAGGTGAGGTCTACAGATACAGATGAGGTCTATAGATACAGGTGAGATCTATAGATACAGGTGATGTTTATAGATATAGGTGAGGTCTATTTATATACAGGTGAGGTCTATAGATACAGGTGAGATCTATAGATACAGGTGATGTCTAAAGATACAGGTGAGGTCTATAGATATAGGTGAGGTCTATAGATATAGGTGAGGTCTATAGATACAGGTGATGTCTACAGATACAGGTGAGGTCTATAGATATAGGTGAGATCTATAGATACAGGTGAGGTCTATAGATATAGGTGAGGTCTATAGATATAGGTGAGGTCTATAGATACAGGTGATGTCTACAGATACAGGTGAGGTCTATAGATATAGGTGAGATCTATAGATACAGGTGAGGTCTATAGATATAGGTGAGGTCTATAGATACAGATGAGGTCTATAGATACAGGTGAGGTCTATAGATATAGGTGAGATATATAGATACAGGTGAGGTCTACAGATACAGATGAGGTCTATAGATACAGGTGAGATCTATAGATACAGGTGATGTTTATAGATACAGGTGAGATATATAGATACAGGTGAGGTCTACAGATGAGGTCTATAGATACAGGTGAGATCTATAGATACAGGTGATGTTTATAGATATAGGTGAGGTCTATTTATATACAGGTGAGGTCTATAGATACAGGTGAGATCTATAGATACAGGTGAGGTCTATAGATACAGATGATATCTATAGATACAGGTGAGGTCTACAGATACAGGTGATGTCTATAGATATAGGTGAGGTCTATATATATATACAGGTGATGTCTATAGATACAGGTGAGGTCTATAGATACAGGTGAGGTCTATAGATACAGGTGAGATCTATAGATACAGGTGTGGTCTATATATATACAGGTGAGATCTATAGATATAGATGAGGTCTATAGATACAGATGAGGTCTATAGATATAGGTGAGGTCTATAGATATGGGTGAGGTCTATAGATACAGAAGAGGTCTATAGATACAGGTGAGATCTATAGATACAGGTGTGGTCTATATATATACAGGTGAGATCTATAGATATAGGTGAGGTCTATAGATACAGGTGAGGTCTATATATATATATATACAGGTGATACAGGTGAGATCTATAGATATAGGTGAGGTCTATAGATACAGATGAGGTCTATATATATACAGGTGAGATCTATAGATATAGGTGAGGTCTATAGATACAGATGAGGTCTATAGATATAGGTGAGGTCTATAGATACATGTGAGGTCTATAGATATAGGTGAGGTCTATAGATATAGGTGAGGTCTATAGATACAGGTGAGGTCTATAGATACAGATGAGGTCTATAGATACAGGTGAGATCTATAGATACAGGTGAGGTCTATAGATACAGATGAGGTCTATAGATACAGGTGAGGTCTATAGATACAGATGAGGTCTATAGATACAGGTGAGGTCTATAGATACAGATGAGGTCTATAGATACAGGTGAGGTCTATAGATATAGATGAGATCTATAGATACAGGTGAGATCTATAGATACAGGTGAGATCTATAGATACAGATGAGGTCTATAGATACAGGTGAGATCTATAGATACAGGTGAGATCTATAGATACAGATGAGGTCTATAGATACAGGTGAGATCTATAGATACAGGTGAGGTCTATAGATACAGGTGAGATCTATAGATATAGGTGAGGTCTATAGATACAGGTGAGGTCTATATATATACAGGTGAGATCTATAGATATAGGTGAGGTCTATAGATACAGATGAGGTCTATAGATATAGGTGAGGTCTATAGATACAGATGAGGTCTATAGATACAGGTGAGGTCTATAGATATAGGTGAGGTCTATAGATATAGGTGAGGTCCATAGATACAGGTGAGGTCTATAGATACAGATGAGGTCTATAGATACAGGTGAGATCTATAGATACAGGTGAGGTCTATAGATACAGATGAGGTCTATAGATACAGGTGAGGTCTATAGATACAGATGAGGTCTATAGATACAGGTGAGGTCTATAGATATAGATGAGGTCTATAGATACAGGTGAGATCTATAGATACAGGTGAGGTCTATATATATATACAGGTGAGATCTATAGATACAGGTGAGATCTATAGATACAGATGAGGTCTATAGATACAGGTGAGGTCTATAGATACAGGTGAGGTCTATAGATACAGGTGAGGTCTATAGATATAGGTCTGGACTATAATGCAGAGATCTGGACTATAATACAGAGGTCTGGGCTGTAATACAGAAATCTGGGCTGTCATACAGAGGTCTGGGCTGTCATACAGAGGTCTGGGCTGTTATACAGAGATCTGGGCTGTAATACAGAGGTCTGGGCTGTAATACAGAAATCTGGGCTGTCATACAGAGGTCTGGGCTGTAATACAGAGGTCTGGGCTGTAACACAGAGGTCTGGGCTGTAACACAGAGGTCTGGACTATTATACAGAGGTCTGGACTGTAATACAGAGGTCTGGGCTGTAATACAGAGGTCTGGGCTGTCATACAGACGTCTGGGCTGTAATACCGAGGTCTGGGCTGTCATGCAGAGGTCTGGGCTGTAATACAGAGGTCTGGGCTGTAATACAGAGGCCTGGACTGTAATACAGAGGTCTGGGCTGTAATACAGAAGTCTGGGCTGTAATACAGAGGTCGGGACTGTAATACAGAGGTCTAGGCTGTAATACAGAGGTCTGTGCTGTAATACAGAGGTCTGGGTGGTAATACAGAGGTCTGGGCTGTAATACAGAGGTCTGGGTGGTCATACAGAGGTCTGGGCTGTAATACAGAGGTCTGGGTGGTAATACAGAGGTCTGGGCTGTAATACAGAGGTCTGGGTGGTAATACAGAGCTCTGGGCTGTCATACAGAGGTCTAGGCTGTAATACAGAGGTCTGGACTGTAATACACAGGTCTGGGCTTTAATACAGAGGCCTGGACTGTAATACAGAGGTCTGGGCTGTCATACAAAGGTCTGGACTGCAATACAGAGGTCTAGGCTGTCATACAGA
This sequence comes from Hyla sarda, assembly GCF_029499605.1. NCBI lineage: Eukaryota > Metazoa > Chordata > Amphibia > Anura > Hylidae > Hyla > Hyla sarda. The sequence goes on along the minus strand of NC_079198.1, from coordinate 139,949,070 downwards.
GGTCTGGGCTGTCATACAGAGGTCTAGGCTGTAATACAGAGGTCTGGAATGTAATACAGAGGTCTGGGTGGTAATACAGAGGTCTGGGCTGTAATACAGAGGTCTGGGTGGTAATACAGAGGTCTGGGTGGTAATACAGAGGTCTGGACTGTAATACAGAGGTCTGGGTGGTAATACAGAGGTCTGGACTGTAATACAGAGGTCTGGACTGTAATACAGAGGTATGGACTGTAATACAGAGGTCTGGGCTGTAATACAGAGGTCTGGGTGGTAATACAGAGGTCTGGACTGTAATACAGAGGTCTGGGCTGTAATACAGAGGTCTGGGTGGTAATACAGAGGTCTGGACTGTAATACAGAGGTCTGGGCTGTAATACAGAGGTCTGGGCTGTCATACAGAGGCCTGGGCTGTCATACAGAGGTCTGGACTGTAATACACATGTCTGGGCTGTAATACAGAGGTCTCGGTGGTAAAACAGAGGTCTGGGTGGTAATACAGAGCTCTGGACTGTAATACAGAGGTCTGGACTGTAATACAGAGGTCTGGGTGGTAATACAGAGGTCTGGGCTGTAATACAGAGGTCTGGGTGGTAATACAGAGGTGTCGGTAGTAATACAGAGGTCTAGGCTGTAATACAGAGGTCTGGGCTGTAATACAGACGTCTAGGCTGTAATACAGAGGTCTGGGTGGTAATACAGAGGTCTGGACTGTAATACAGAGGTCTGGGTGGTAATACAGAGGTGTCGGTAGTAATACAGAGGTCTAGGCTGTAATACAGAGGTCTGGGCTGTAATACAGAGGTCTGGGCTGTAATACAGAGGTCTGGGCTGTAATACAGAGGTCTGGGTGGTAATACAGAGGTCTGGACTGTAATACAGAGGTCTGGACTGTAATACAGAGGTCTGGGCTGTAATACAGAGGTCTGGGCTGTCATACAGAGGTCTGGGCTGTCGTACAGAGGTCTGGACTGTAATACACATGTCTGGGCTGTAATACAGAGGTCTTGGTGGTAATACAGAGGTCTAGGCTGTAATACAGAGGTCTGGGCTGTAATACAGAGGTCTAGGCTGTAATACAGAGGTCTGGGTGGTAAAACAGAGGTCTGGGCTGTAATACAGAGGTCTGGGTGGTAATACAGAGGTCTGGGCTGTAATACAGAGGTCTGGGCTCACCATGTCTAAGGAGATACACGGTGCAGTCTATAGGTGTAAACCATGTGATCTCCGGACTCATTGCTGAACATATTGGGTGACATCTACATCATATCCAGACTCCTCAGGGTTAATACAAGGGGACAAGGACTATAAAGTCTCCACAGTCACCTGGAGCCGAAATCCTGTACAGAAGCAGAAGAGCCACCATGCTGTCACCTCCAGACTCACCTCTCAGGATCCCTGCACAGCTGAATACGTCTTCATGGGCATCAATCCTGCAGAAGAACATTTGTCGGATAAAGATCCAGGGCCCCGGGGAGGGGGAGGAAGAGTCCTGACTCCAGAAAAGACTGTTCACCTTGCAGAGCTCAGACACAGTGCTGCAGAGAGGAGGATGCTGCTGCTTGTGAGTCACTTATCCATGGGGATTGCTGGGAGCTCTCCCAGGATGACGGGCTCCTGAAGGTGTGGCCCCTGACAGATCCTTGAGGAGCAGCCCCTAGGATCCACCATACAGTTGAGGAGCAGTCCCTGGATGCACCATACAGCAGGACCTTGAGGAGCAGTCCTGGATCCACCATACAGCAGGACCTTGAGGAGCAGTCCCTGGATCCACCATACAGCAGGACCTTGAGGAGCAGTCCTGGATCCACTATACAGCAGGACCTTGAGGAGCAGCCCTGGATCCACCATACAGCAGGACCTTGAGGAGCAGCTCTGGATCCACCATACAGCAGGACCTTCTCTCAGCTCTGGATCCACCATACAGCAGGACCTTCTCTCAGCTCTGGATCCACCATACAGCAGGACCTTGAGGAGCAGTCCCTGTATCCACCATACAGCAGGACCTTCTCTCAGCTCTGGATCCACCATACAGCAGGACCTTCTCTCAGCTCTGGATCCACCATACAGCAGGACCTTAAGGAGCAGTCCCTGTATCCACCATACAGCAGGACCTTCTCTCAGCTCTGGATCCACCATACAGCAGGACCTTCTCTCAGCTCTGGATCCACCATACAGCAGGACCTTCTCTCAGCTCTGGATCCACCATACAGCAGAACCTTCTCTCAGCTCTGGATCCACCATACAGCTGGACCTTCTCTCAGCTCTGGATCCACCATACAGCAGGACCTTCTCTCAGCTCTGGATCCACCATACAGCAGGACCTTCTCTCAGCTCTGGATCCACCATACAGCAGGACCTTTTCTCAGCTCTGGATCCACCATACAGCAGGACCTTCTCTCAGCTCTGGATCCTCCATACAGCAGAACCTTCTCTCAGCTCTGGATCCACCATACAGCAGGACCTTCTCTCAGCTCTGGATCCACGATACAGCAGGACCTTCTCTCAGCTCTGGATCCACCATACAGCAGGACCTTCTCTCTGCTCTGGATCCACCATACAGCAGGACCTTCTCTCTGCTCTGGATCCACCATACAGCAGGACCTTCTCTCAGCTCTGGATCCACCATACAGCAGGACCTTCTCTCAGCTCTGGATCCACCATACAGCAGAACCTTCTCTCAGCTCTGGATCCACCATACAGCTGGACCTTCTCTCAGCTCTGGATCCACCATACAGCAGGATCTTCTCTCAGCTCTGGATCCACCATACAGCAGGACCTTTTCTCAGCTCTGGATCCACCATACAGCAGGACCTTCTCTCAGCTCTGGATCCTCCATACAGCAGAACCTTCTCTCAGCTCTGGATCCACCATACAGCAGGACCTTCTCTCAGCTCTGGATCCACGATACAGCAGGACCTTCTCTCAGCTCTGGATCCACCATACAGCAGGACCTTCTCTCTGCTCTGGATCCACCATACAGCAGGACCTTCTCTCTGCTCTGGATCCACCATACAGCAGGACCTTCTCTCTGCTCTGGATCCACCATACAGCAGGACCTTCTCTCTGCTCTGGATACTTTTGTTGTTGCCTGGATGTGACTGCCTCTGCTGAGCTCATGTCTCTTCCTCCCATACTCTCCCCTCCCCTCCCACATTCAGCTCTGCTGGAACTTATCCTCCAGGGCTCCTACAAGACACATCTCTTCCCAGGTGAACAGGGAGCAGTAAACACCTGTCTGAGCATCAGGTTTCTGAGGCTGAACTGGGAAGAAGGAGGAAGCACATGGGCAGGGATGGGGCTATCCTGCCATATTGTTGTCTTCTTATAGACCAGTGTTTCCCTGGTTGGGAAACACTGTTATAGATTATGGTAAATGTGGAACCTGCAGAGGATGCCATGAAAATATACAAACCCCTGGAGAGGAGAGGAATGATATTATAGGTGCACAGTGCATCGTATGGAACCGAGGAAATGCTGTGTCACTGTGATCAGCACATTGTCACTCAGCTTCGCAGGAGTCCTGAAGAGCAAAAGTGCAGCTGTAAACAAAGTGATGTACCAGCCCAGGAATAATACACATAGTGATGTCATAGTCTAAAGATAATACACACTGTGATGTCATATGATAAAGATAATACACACTGTGATGTCATATGATAAAGATAATGCACATAGTGATGTCATAGTCTAAAGATAATACACAATGTCATGTCATATGATAAAGATAATACACTGTAATGTCATAGGATAAAGATAATGCACATAGTGATGTCATAGTATAAAGATAATACACACTGTGATGTCATATGATAAAGATAATACACACTGTGATGTCATATGATAAAGATAATGCACATAGTGATGTCATAGTCTAAAGATAATACACACTGTGATGTCATATGATAAAGATAATACACTGTAATGTCATAGGATAAAGATAATGCACATAGTGATGTCATAGTATAAAGATAATACACACTGTGATGTCATATGATAAAGATAATACACACTGTGATATCATAGTATAAAGATAATACACACTGTGATGTCGTATGATAAAGATAATACACACTGTGATGTCATATGATAAAGATAATGGACACAGTGATGTCACAGAATAAGAATCATGCACACAGTAAGGTCACAGTACAGATATTAAACAATGATGTCACTATATACAGATAGCCAACCTGGTCATTTTACAATACAGCAATAATACAAAAACTGATGCCATATGGAGGTATAATGCACATAGTGATGGTATAATGCACACAGTGATGTAATATGATAATATAATAAATACAGTGATGGTATAATGCATACAGTGATATATGAAGGTATAATGTATACAGTGATGTCATATGAAGGTATAATGCATACAGTGATGTAATATGATAATATAATGCATACAGTGATGGTATAATGCATACACTGATATATGAAGGTATAATGCATACAGTGATGTCACATGATGGTATAATGCACACAGTGATGTAATATGATAATATAATGCATACAGTGATGTAATATGATAGTATAATGCATACAGTGATGGTATAATGCACACAGTGATGTCATATGAGGGTATAATGCATACAGTGATGTAATATGATAGTGTAATGCACACAGTGATGTCATATGAGGGTATAATGCATACAGTGATGTCATATGAGGGTATAATGCATACAGTGATGTAATATGAGGGTATAATGCATACAGTGATCTCATATACAGGTATAATGCATACAGTGATGTCATATGACAGTATAATGCATACAGTGATGTCATATGAGGGTATAATGCACACAGTGATGTCATATGGTGGTATAATGCACACAGTGATGTAATATGATAGTATAATCCATACAGTGATGTCATATGAGGGTATAATGCACACAGTGATGTCATATGGTGGTATAATGCACACAGTGATGTAATATGATGGTATAATGCATACAGTGATGTCATATGAGGGTATAATGCACACAGTGATGTCATATGATGGTATAATGAATACAGTGATGTCATATGATGGTATAATGCATACAGTGATGTCATATGAGGGTATAATGCACACAGTGATGTCATATGATGGTATAATGCATACAGTGATGTCATATACAGGAATAATGCACACAGTGATGTCATATGATGGTATAATGCATACGGTGATGTCATATGATGGTATAATGCACACAGTGATGTAATATGATGGTATAATGCATACAGTGATGTCATATGAAGGTATATACAGAACAGTGGATGTGGTGTTCAGAAGCTAGGAAAGCTGGGTGGCTGCCCCTAAAGAAGCCATGTAGGCAGATAATTTGATATTTGACATTTTTTAGGGAAATGATCTTGAAGAGAACAAAATTACAATTCAGCAGGAAGGAAGGAGGATGCTTTAGGTTTGCAGCACAGTTCCTGCCTCATTGGAGGTGATGATAGAATGATATCAGTCTGATGCTGGGGAGCGACATATAGCAGCAGCGCAGTATCATGGGAGGCGATGGGGGCGACAGCAGGTGAAGCGTCCGATAATATCCAGCTATTTATGTTCCAGTTTCGAAGCAAACATCTGGGGATTGATATGGCAACACCACCTTTTCTTTTCTTTTTATTGCACAGATGGTAATAACTATTAGCGGGGGCCAGAGGGCCCGGGATAAAGCGCTTTCTACTTCTTCCTCTCTGGTGTCGTGAGGAAATAAATGGGGATAGCAAAATAAAAATACAGCTATAGATACTCCAGATGTTGCAAAACTACAACTCCCAGCATGCCCGGACAGTCATTGGATGAATGATGTATAGATGCACCCATTCTATCTGGACCGCAGAATCTAAAGGTTCTGCTTACCTTCACAACCATCTAAAGCAGTGGTCTCCAAACTGTGGACCTCCAGATGTTGCAAAACTACAACTCCTAGCATGATGCCCACATATGCATGCACGCTCAGCTCAGCCAAGTATGCATGTATTAAGAATGGGGGAAGGGGAGAAAGCTATTGCCAGACAGAGAACAAAAGGATTCAGCATGTTCAAATCCAACATGCCCGATGCTTTAAGACAGTGGCACTCAAACTGTGTAGCTCCAGCTGTTGCACAACTACAACTTCCATCATGAACGGACAGCCGTCGGCATAAGTTTCGCCCCAAACTTTCTACACACCCTGTGCGACATCTAAATCTACATTACTTTACAGATACAATTCTCTCTCCTGTTGCTCTGTGTCAGTCCTCACTTCGGTCCTGGCGTTCTATTCATATATTCTATTCTTTAATTCCCTGCCAGACAGTAGGGGTTTGCAGAAAATATAATTGTACAGAATAAAAATGAATTAAATAAATAACTGAATATAAATATATATATATATATACACACACAGCTATAATTCCCTGCTAGACGTTGGCGGTTTGCAGCAAAAGAAATTATGGAGAATAAAAAGAAACAATAACAATAAAAACAAATATATATATAAATAAATAAATACATATTTGAATATATATATATATATATATATATGTATGTATAGAAAGATATATAAATATCTTTATTTATTTATTTTATTAGCTATTTTTATTTTCTACAATTTCATCTGCTGCAAACTCCCCACTTTCTGGAAGAGAACTATAGCTGTGTTTTTATTCATTTTTATATGTAATTTTTTATTTTATTTATGTATTTATTATTTTATCATTTTGTTTTTATTCTCAACCACTTCATCTGCTGCAAACCCCCACACTCTGGAAGGGAGTTATACCTGTCTTTTTATCTCTATATATATATATATATATATATATATATATATATATATATATGTATATATATATCTTTATGGCTAAGTTTCCACTTGTTTTTTTTTTCTGGCAGTTTTTGGAAAACTGTAACTGCAGTTTTTTAGCCAAAGTCAGAAGTGGATCCATGAGGGAGGAGAAGTGTAAGTCCTTCCTTTATATGTCCAAGTCCTTTTGAATACATTTCTGGCTTTAGCTCAAAAACTGCAGTAGCAGATATCCCAAAACTGCCAGAACACTGCGATAACACGTCCTAGATTTGAATGAACTTATCGTATGGAATACTTTCGTCTTTACATAGTTGAATGCGCTGACAACAAAATCACCAAAAATTATCAATGGAAATCATTAACCCCTGGAGGTCTGGATATGGAGTCACATTCAAAATCACAGTGGAAAACCCCACTACAGGCTGATCCAACTTTATGTAATGTCCTTAATACAAGTCACAATGAGGCTCAGTAGTGTGTGTGGCCTCCACGTGCCCGTATGACCTCCATACAACGCCTGGGCATGCTCCTGATGAGGTGGAGGATGGTCTCCTGAGGGATGTCCTCCCAGACCTGGACTAAAGCGTCCGCCAACTCCTGGACAGTCTGTGGTGGATGGAGCAAGACGTCCCAGATGTGCTCAACCGGATTCAGGGGAACTGGCAGCCAGTCCATAGCATCAATGCCTTCCTCTTGTAGGAACTGCTGACACACTCCAGACACATGAGGTCTAGCATTGTCTTGTATTAGGAGGAACCCAGGACCAACCGCACCAGCATATGGTCTCACAAGGGGTCTGAGGATCTCATCTCGGTACCTAATGGCAGTCAGGCTACCTCTGGCAAGCACATGGAGGGCTATGCGGCCCCCCAAAGAAATGCCACCCCACACCATTACTGACCCACAGCCAATCTGGTCATACTGGGGGATGTTGCAGGCAGCAGAACGTTCTCCACAGCGTTTCCAGACTCTGTCACGTCTGTCACATGTGCTCAGTGTGAACCTGCTTTCATCTGTGAAGAGCACAGGGCACCAGTGGTGAATTTGCCAATCTTGGTGTTCTCTGGCAAATGCCAAACGTCCTGCACATTGTTGGGCTGTAAGCACAACCCCCATCTGTGGACGTCGGGCCCTCATACCACCCTCATGGAGCTGTTTCTGACCGTTTGAGTGGACACATGCACATTTGTGACCTGCTGGAGGTCATTTTGCAGGGCTCTGGCAGTCCTGCTCTTCCTTGCACAAAGGCGGAGGTATCGGTCCTGCTGCTGGGTTGTTGCCCTCCTACGGCCTCCTCCATGTCTCCTGATGTACTGGCCTGTCTCCTGGTATCGCCTCCATGCTCTGGACACTACGCTGACAGACACAGCAAACCTTCTTACCACAGCTCGCATTGATGTGCCATCCTGGATGAGCTGCACTACCTGAGCCACTTGTGTGGGTTGTAGACTCCGTCTCATGCTACCACTAGAGTAAAAGCACCGCCAGCATTCAAAAGTGACCAAAACATCAGCCAGAAAGCATAGGAACTGAGAAGTGGTCTGTGGTCACCACCTGCAGAACTATACCTACATTGACCCTTATTTACTAAGAGTGTTGTGTAGGTTTCTTTGTGGGTTTTAATTCCCTACAATTTATTTCCCACGGTATTTACTAAGGTTTACTACATTTTCCACTTTCCCTACATTTTGCTTTCTTTACACCTGCTCTGATCTGTCGGGTTTTCCTCGGCTGAAATCCACCACATTTTCTGTGGAAACTTTAGTAAATATGTTGGGATTTTGTGAAAATGTCGGGAATATGCCCCTTTTCTGTGACCACGCCCCCTTTTCACGACGGTCATGCCCCTTTTTCAGGTTTTCTTAGCAAAAAGGAGAGTTAATTGGGGGTTTTCAATTCAGGCGCAATTTCAGGCACAGATTCAGGCGCAGACAGAATTTCAGGCGCATATTCTGGCGCAGACAGAATTTCAGGCGCAATGCGCCCCGAAACTGGCGCACAACCCGACAAAACATGTCGGGTTTGCAATAGTAAATGAAGGCCATTGAGTTGTTTAAGTGTTCCCTTTATTTTGAGCAGTGTATATCTTACATATATACACAGACATTGGGGTTGGGGGGGGGGGGCAGCGTCACAGCAGAGGAAACTGTAGACAACGAAAATAAATAAATAAAAATATATCAATATATATATATATATATATTAGATAATAAAAACACAGCTATAATTCCCTTCCAGACAGTAGGGGTTTGCAGCAGATGAAATTGTACATAAAATAAATAAATTAATAAATAAATACATACAAATAATTAAAAACACAGAGAAATAAAGGGACTTTATACCTGGCATGGCCCCCGCGTCCCCCTCCCCTTATCATTGTTATATATGAGAAAACAACCTTCGGAAACTTCATTTGGATCAATGTGACTTTAGTGATGGATTCCTAAGCACTCCAGAAGCGTCGCTTACTTTTTTCGGATACTTGGCGTCCTGGAGAAGGTTTGGAGATCGCTGACGTTTAGGAAAATTGCTATTTATGGCATAATGACTAAATTTACCCCAGTGAATCAAACTGGTAGCAAGCGGTGATATAAATAGAGCTTCACTGCTGTCTGGTCAATCCATTATTTATTATACCTGTGCCAACCGCTCCGAAAAGGGCTTTTCTGGTCTCCCGGACTACGTTATACTACGATACTACGTAACCGCGTCCGGAGAAGAAGGAGAACATCAGGGCAGAGGTGACACCTTAGGCCCCGTACACACTACAAAATGACTCCGTTTTAAAGTTCAGTCTGAAAATCAGCGGAAAACAGCAGTTACAAAATCCTATACGGCCGTTAGAAAATCCCATTATAGTCTATATAGGCCAGTGTTTCCCAACCAGGGGTGCCTCCAGCTGTTGCAAAACTACAACTTCCAGCATGCCCGGACAGCCGTTGGCTGTCCGGGCATGCTGGGAGTTGTAGTTTTGCAACATCTGGAGGTCCGCAGGTTGGAGACCACTGGTCTATGGGATTTTTCTAATAGCCATTTTAACCCGTTATAGCCCGTTATTAATAACGGCAGTCATTTGATGACGGAAGATAGTAACGGGAACACTATTTCTTCCGTTACTATCTTCCGTCACAAAATAACGGCCATTATTAATAACGGGCTATAACGGGTTAAAGCGGCTATTAGAAAAATCCTATAGACCAGTGGTCTCCAACCTGCGGACCTCCAGATGTTGCAAAACTAAATCTCCCCCGTGTGTCTAGAACAGTGGTCTCCAACCTGCAGACCTCCAGATGTTGCAAAACTACAACTCCCAGCATGCCCGGACAGCCAACGGCTGTCCGGGCATGCTGGGAGTTGTAGTTTTGCAACATCTGGAGGTCCGCAGGTTGGAGACCACTGGTCTATGGTATTTTTCTAATTTTAACCCGTTATAGCCCGTTATTAATAACGCCAGTTATTTGGTGACGGAAGATAGTAACGGGAACACTATTTCTTCCGTTACTATCTTCCGTCACAAAATAACGGGAATTATTAATAACGGGCTATAACGGGTTAAAACGACTATTAGAAAAATCCTATAGACTAGTGGTCTCCAACCTGCGGACCTCCAGATGTTGCAAAACTACAACTCCCAGCATGCCCGGACAGACAACGGCTGTCCGGGCATGCTGGGAGTTGTAGTTTTGCAACATCTGGAGGTCCGCAGGTTGGAGACCACTGGTCTATGGTATTTTTCTAATTTTAACCCGTTATAGCCCGTTATTAATAACGCCAGTTATTTGGTGACGGAAGATAGTAACGGGAACACTATTTCTTCCGTTACTATCTTCCGTCACAAAATAACGGGAATTATTAATAACGGGCTATAACGGGTTAAAACGACTATTAGAAAAATCCTATAGACTAGTGGTCTCCAACCTGCGGACCTCCAGATGTTGCAAAACTACAACTCCCAGCATGCCCGGACAGACAACGGCTGTCCGGGCATGCTGGGAGTTGTAGTTTTGCAACATCTGGAGGTCCGCAGGTTGGAGACCACTGGTCTATGGTATTTTTCTAATTTTAACCCGTTATAGCCCGTTATTAATAACGCCAGTTATTTGGTGACGGAAGATAGTAACGGGAACACTATTTCTTCCGTTACTATCTTCCGTCACAAAATAACGGCCATTATTATTAACGGGCTATAATGGGTTAAAACGGCTATTAGAAAAATCCTATAGACCAGTGGTCTCCAACCTGCGGACCTCCAGATGTTGCAAAACTACAACTCCCAGTAGGCCCGGACAGCCAACGGCTGTCCGGGCATGCTGGGAGTTGTAGTTTTGCAACAGCTGGAGGCACCGTGGTTGGCATACACTGCCATAGGGTTTGGAGCACAGAGCTCTCTGCTGACATCACGAGCACAGTGCTCTCTGCTGACATCTCTGTCCATTTTAGGAACTGTTCGGAGCAGCATATGTTTACTATGGGGATTTTCTCCTACTCTGGACAGTTCTTAAAATGGACAGAGATGTCAGCAGAGAGCACTGTGCTCGTGATGTCAGCAGAGAGCACTGTGTTCCAAAAAGAAAAGAATTTCAGCAGCTAATAAGTACTGGAAGGATTAAGATTTTATAATAGAAGTAATTTACAAATCTGTTTAACTTTCTGGCACAAGATGATTAAAATAAAAATAAAAAGTTTTCCACCGGAGGACCCCTGCGCACATACAGAATCATATATCACAGTCCATGTCCCAGACAAGAGATATTTAAACCTTAGAGCAGTGTTTCCCAACCAGGGTGCCTCCAGCTGTTGCAAAACTACAACCCCCAGCATGCCCGGACAGCCAACGGCTGTCCGGGCATGCTGGGAGTTGTAGTTTTGCAACATCTGGAGGTCCGCAGGTTGGAGACCACTGCCATAGACTATATTGGGATTTTGTAACGGCCATATAGGATTTTCTAACGGCCGTTTTCAGCTGATTTTCAGACAGAACCTCGTACGGATCTTTAAAACGGAGTCATTTTGTAGTGTGAAAAAAGCCTTAGACTGGGGGGGGGGCGGGACACAGTTCTAGGGCTACATAATCAGCTCCACCAAGAGGCCACAACACAGAGCAATGTAACAGAATAATGACGTCATGTATAATGTAAATATTTAGTGCTGAGAAATAAACCTTCCTTATATACAATGTTGCAGCTTCTTAGATGAACACAGGTGCAATTTACATAGGGGCCCGAAAGCAAAAGGAAGAACCTGTCTGGTTGCCATGGTAACTGAGCCACCATGTCTGGTGTTACATCTCCCATCAACTATTGCATTTAGAGAAAAGTCATATATATGTGTCAGGTGTTATACTAGAACCTGAGGGAAAACTATAACAATACAGAAACTGGCTAATGTTTCCAATACAACCAGCAGAATAGTGAGTGCAGCTCTGGAGTATAATACAGGATATAACTCAGGATCAGTACAGGATAAGTAATGTAATGTATGTACACAGTGACCTCACCAGCAGAATAGTGAGTACAGCTCTGGGGTATAATACAGGATATAACTCAGGATCAGTACAGGATAAGTAATGTAATGTATGTACACAGTGACCTCACCAGCAGAATAGTGAGTACAGCTCTGGAGTATAATACAGGATATAACTCAGGATCAGTACAGGATAAGTAATGTAATGTATGTACACAGTGACCTCACCAGCAGAATAGTGAGTACAGCTCTGGAGTATAATACAGGATATAACTCAGGATCAGTACAGGATAAGTAATGTAATGTATGTACACAGTGACCTCACCAGCAGAATAGTGAGTACAGCTCTGGGGTATAATACAGGATATAACTCAGGATCAGTACAGGATAAGTAATGTAATGTATGTACACAGTGACCTCACCAGCAGAATAGTGAGTACAGCTCTGGAGTATAATACAAGATATAACTCAGGATCAGTACAGGATAAGTAATGTAATGTATGTACACAGTGACCTCACCAGCAGAATAGTGAGTACAGCTCTGGAGTATAATACAGGATATAACTCAGGATCAGTACAGGATAAGTAATGTAATGTATGTACACAGTGACCTCACCAGCAGAATAGTGAGTACAGCTCTGGAGTGCTGACCAATTAGTTGCGGGTGTGGTCGTGCTTCAGCTGTGCTGTGTGTGTCTGCTGTGTCTCCTGAGCTCCAGGGAATTACCATCTATTCCACCTGGGACCTGCTTCCTCCTCCCCAGGGAGGGAGTGGGTTTCCAGGCATGAGTGAGGGAGGCGAGGCCCAGGCTTCTGCTCCTTGGACTAGGCCGCAGGGGAGCAGTAGAAGCCAGCAAGCGGCCGGAACATCGGAGGATTTGGGGGTGAGGCGTTCCACCAGGAGTCGCAGCAATGCTGCTCCAACTCCCCCCACAGAGACGAGAAGCTCCAAGGTGGGATCCTCCTTGGGAAAGCTGGGTGCTGCCAGTGGAAAGCTGGGTTCGTCCGGAAGAAGGCAGAGTACTCACGGAGGTGAAGCCGACCTCAGTGAGGAAGGCTGGGGAGTGCTGAGGACCTGGGAGTCTATTTCCAACTATACCTCCCGGGTAAAAAGTCACCTCCGTGAGTATGAAGACGCCTGTAAGGCCATCAGGAGGCTCCGAGAGGAACTGCGCTGTGCCCGTGCCAGGGCTAAGGTAACTCCTAAACTGAAAAAAACTGAGATCAAGGCAGAGATAAAAAGACTTATGGCTGACATGCAAGTTTTGGAGGAGAGGAGAGCAGCATTACTGGAGAAGAGTGGGCCATTTAAAGAAAAATTGGAAAATGAGGAGCGCTTCAGGGTGAAAGAAGAAGAAAAAAATAAAAGGTTGATGGGGCTGCAACCTGACAGCCAGGTGGATGATGTGGAGGAGATGGAGGAAGAACTACAGCCAGATCCACCTGGTGGCCTGCGGCAACAGCAGCAGGCCCCGTACAGTGGGCCCCCTGCACAGCAACCAGCAGTATCACCTGCCGACTCAGGGGAGGACAGTGACAGCAGCTACCAGGGAGGGGCGCTAATGGCCCAGATCCGCATGCTGGAATCCCCAGTGTGTCCTCAGAATCTGGTGTTTGGAGATGAGCTCCCAAATGAGGCACCTGGGGGTAAGAAGAAAAAGAAGACCAAGCCAAAGCAGCAAGAAGTGGTGAGTTACATCTACACCCCCCTCCCTGTAAACCCTGAGTCGGCCGCAGGGTCAGCTCATTGTGCAAGCCCCGTTACCCAGCCCAGCCCGTGTTCTGTGGTGGACTCGGTGCAAAGGTGCGGGGAGAGTACAGATACTAAAAGGGCGCAGAGCTCCATGCCTGTTTGCAGTAGCAGGGATGGAGCAGAGAAGGCATCGGCCGAAAGGCCGTACAGTGAGGGCGGCCCAGCGGTGGGCAGAGAGGCAGACTCCGGTGCTGTAGTTCGCTCCCCTGTGGGAGAGGGGGGTGACTCAGTGCTGGAGGTAGTAAAGGGCATAACGGACACTCCTAAAAGTAAAGAAAAACGTTTATTTTGCATTGGTGCCGCTGATCCCATTGATCAGCGGCGCCATGAGAAGACTGAAGATGATGCTGATGAGGCGGAGGGCACTAATAAGAACAGGGCTGGGGCCTCCTCTAGACCGGGCAAGCATGCTGCCCGGTCCCTTAAAGGGCCAGCGGAGGTTGTCCCAGCCCCAGTGCCCCGTGATGCTGAGGCAAAACGGGGAAAAACATCATCATCATCATCATCATCCTCATTTCCCGGATTTGCTATTTCTGGTCCAGCTAGAGTGAATGAGAAGGTAAATGGGGGTGCGGGGTGTATGACTGGGGAGAGGATGGAGGTTAATGTTATTGGAGAAGGTGATTTTGCTGTTGCTGTAATTGGGGGTGGTGGTGATGGGACTACAGATGAGGCTATTGGAAACAATGTTGTTGGGGGAAGTGCTAATGTTGTCATTGGGGGTGGTGGGGATGTTGTCATTGGCAGTGGTGTAGGTGTAGGGTCTGGTCCGGTTGCCCCCCCAGTGGTGACAGACCATAGGAGTTATGCCAATGTCACTGCTGGGGGAAGTAGAATATTTTCCTCGTCTCCTGACTCTAGGGACGGTTTATTGCAGCGACGTCTCCTGGAATCTCTGAAAAAGGGGGAAAGGTCGATTAATGTAGAGGGTAGAGCAGTTGATCTGTCTTTCTGGATAGAGAGACACGGTCTCTCTGCCTTCCGAGAGGAAAGAGGGGGCGATACTGTGTGGTCCCTCCCAACAGCCGGGGCAGGTAGTAACCGTAGGAATGTGGTCCGTCTTCGGTGGCAGGGCGAAGATATGTGTCCTTCAAGGACCAAAGTGGTTGAGCTCTTGCTAAAGATGGGCTTCAAGGCAGTCGATATCTTCGCCTTGATACATCCCTACGGTGCTACTGAATTCGATATCAGTTTTGTTCGGCCAGAGGGGCTTGAGCTTTTCTGGTCGAATTATGAATTGATAAAGAATGAGCCCGGCTGGCGAGATTTTGCCGTACAGGCATTGTCTCGTCAAAACGAAATAAAAAAAGTGACCGTTTTGACCCGTAACGAATCACTCTCTTGTGTTGACATCATCACCTGGTTAGGACGGTATGGCGAGGTAATGGGGGTCCCGCAGAAGAACAGGGACGAGTTTGGCATCTGGTCAGGAGCCTGGACGTTTTTGGTAAAACTTAAGCGTTCAGGAAATACAGTTACCCATATTCCATCCTCTGCCTTTCTCGGTAGGGATCGTATCCAGATTTTCTACCGGGGTCAGCCGAAGCTCTGTCACAGATGTGGTGACCCCACACACTTCAGTGCAAACTGTACGGTGCAGAAATGTGCCTTGTGTGGGGGTGTAGGCCATCTTGCCGCATCTTGTGCGGAGATTAGGTGTCACCTGTGTGGTGACTTAGGTCACCCATTCAGTCGTTGTCCTCGTTCTTTCGCTAATGCGGTCTTGTCCCCAGCGGGTGAAGATCACGAGCCGGAATCTGCTGGGGAGGGGACTAGCAGGGGTGGAGGAACTGAGGGGTCAGTGAGGAACAGCAAGAGAAAGACACCAGCCCAACTAAGACGTCTTGATAAACGCCAAAGGGATAGGGTGATGGGGAAAGCCCGGGTTACTGGGACGACCTCTCATTCTGTCCCAGAGGCCAACCTTGCTGCTGAGACCCCGAGGGATGGCGAGTTGAATGAGGAGGTCAGGAGGATCCAGAATGAGGAAGGTGCCATCTCCTCAGATAGCGTGGAGGAGGATGATGGGGGATGGCAGAAGGAGACACGAAAGCGGGGTACAAGTAGAAAAAAGGGAGATTTAAGATCTTCTCCCACCCTGGTCCAGGTGCCAAAGGAAGGCAAAACTGACTCCCCTCTGGTTGGCCTTTCCAATCGATTCCGACCCCTCAGGGACATCTCCTCCTCTTCTTCGGAAGGGGAGGATGAGGGGGAGGTGGCAGAGGGGCTTCCAGGGGGCGCCGAGTCCTCTTCCCCTGGGGAGGTTATGTCCTCAGGGGAAAAGACTGGCCTAGAATCCGGAGATGAGGAAAGTAAAACGACGTCTGGTGAGATGGACACTTCTATTTCTCTAAAAAGGGTGAAGAGTTCTTCTGATGTGGAGGGTGAGAAGGGGAGTGGGAAAAAGAAAGCTGTTTAACTCAATCACCCTTGATGGCGGCACCCTCTCCGTTGACGCTGGCGTCCATTAATGTCGCCAGCATTAAGTCAGATACAGCTCGTTTTGCTGCCTATGATTTTTTTGCCCATATTAATGCTGATATTTTATTTTTGCAGGAGACCAGGCTAACAGATATGTCATCTATCTACAAGGCTAAAAGAGAGTGGAGGAATGGGCCCTCCTACTGGTCTCTTGGGGCCGAGCCGTATAGCGGAGTGGCGGTCCTTTTTACCGCAGCAGTAGAATGCCGACGGGTTATCGAGTTAGAAATGGGGAGGTGCCTGATCTTAGATGTCCTCATGAGGGGACAAGAACTTCGCCTTATTAACATCTACGGCCCACAGTCTAAGTGGGACCGGAAGTGTCTCTTTATGAGGATCAAGCCCTATCTTTTTACAAGTCGACAGGTGGTCTTTGGAGGGGACTTTAATGCTGTCACGAGGCCCCAAGACAGGGGAGGTGCCAGAGACAAGCTGACTTATGATAGCGTCGCCCTTAATAGCATAGCGAGTGAGGCTCGCCTGGTGGATGTCCACATCCGGCACACCCCAGGCCACGCAGGATTCACCTATCATAGGGGTAGTTGTAGGTCTAGGATAGACAGGTTTTATTTAAAGGAGGAGGCCGTCTCTTCAGCAGTGTCTGTTGTTGAGGTGGAGTTCTCCGATCACTGTTTAATTTTGTTTTCTCTGAATGTCACAGAGACCCCCCGGATGGGCAGAGGCTATTGGAAGCTGAATTCGTCTCTCTTGGAAGAAGCGGAGATAAGACAGTCCTTTGAGGATTTTCTTCAGAGCCAGGTACCATTGCTGGGCCTTTGTAGCAGTAAGTCAGAGTGGTGGGAGATCTTCAAGGAAAGGGTTGCGAGATTCTTCCGCCAGCTCTCGGGCCTCAGAAGCCTAAACAGGTACCGCTTGTACCAGGGCCTGAGGAAGAAACTTGAGAACCTTGTCTTGACTGGAGGTAGCCGAGAGGATATCTCCAGAGTGAAGTCCTTGTTGATGAAGTGCCAGTACGATAGGCACGCATCTTTGGTTTTTGAGAGGGATTACGGGAAGTATCGCTCGCCCGACCCTTACAGAAACTGCAAGATGTCAGTGAATAGTAAAATAGTCTCAGGACTGATTGATAGTACAGGATCCTTGAAAAGGTCCAGATCAGGGATCCTGGAGGTCGTCAGATCCTTCTACTCGCACCTCTTGGGAAGGAAGGATCTAGATCCAGATAAGGCATCAGCTTTCTTGGCTGAAACCGTCCCTGAACCAGGAGTAGACCCCTCTCTTGACGTTTTGACAGAGATGATCCAGGAAGAGGAAGTCAGGATGGCTATTGATGGGCTTGCCCTCAAGAAGTCACCCGGTCCAGATGGCTTAACATCTGAGTTCTATAAGACCTTTAAGGACACTTTGGTTCCCCTCTTGACCGCGGTTTTTAATGAGTGTCTATCCTCGGGCACTCTGCCAAAGTCAATGAGGAGGTCAGCGCTGATCATCCTGTCAAAGGGTAAAGACAAGTCCCACATTGAGAATTGGCGTCCCATAGCACTTCTCAATGCGGACAGAAAGATTCTGGCAAAAGTGCTGTTTAACCGGCTGGTGAAGTTTGCACCCCGGCTCCTTTCGGGGGCTCAGCATTGCTCTGTTCCGGGCCGCAGTACATTTAGTGCTGTGCTCGGTGTCCGGGAGGCTGTGGAGCAGGGTAGGGCTGGCCACTGGAAGGGGTTCTTGCTGTCCTTGGATCAGGCAAAAGCGTTTGATCGGGTTAACCATGAGTACCTCTGGTCTGTTCTTCTGAGATATGGCCTGCCGGGGGTTTGTTGATTGGCTTAAGACCTTGTATGCAGGGGCAGAGAGTTTCCCGCTTGTGAATGGTTGTATTGGTCGCTCCTTTGAGGTTGGATCTGGTGTCCGTCAGGGTTGTCCTTTAAGCCCTTTGCTGTACGTGTTTGCAATTGATCCTTTCCTTAGGAGGATTGATTGTGGACCGTTGGCGGGGGTGAGAATGGACCTGGCGGTGCCGGATTCGGCTCTGAGGGCGGTAGCATATGCTGATGATGTCACTGTGTTTGTCTCCTCACAAGAGGAGGTCAGATGGGTGATGTCAGAGGTGGACTGCTACTCGAAGGCATCCGGGTCCAAGATCAACCAGGATAAGTGTGAGAGTCTCTGGCTGGGAGGGGGAGATCCTAGTTTTGACCTCCCGGACGCCCTTCCAGAGCCCCAGGAATCTGCAAAAGTTCTCGGCATTGAATTTGGCCAAGGGGATTACCCCAAACAAAACTGGGACAGCAGGCTTAAGATCGCCGCTCAGAAGGTGGATCAGTGGAAGGGTTGGTCTTTGACCCTCCGGGAAAGGGTTAACCTGATCAAAACATTCCTGCTCCCTTTGTTGATATATCTGGGCAGTGTATGTATGTTGCCAGAACCTCTCTGGACCCGGGTCTACAGTGTGTTCTTCCAAATGTTATGGGGGAATAGACTGAACCTAGTGAAGAGGGAGGTTACTTACCGTACAAGGAGACTAGGGGGGTTGTGTATGGTCAACCCCGTGGTATTCCTAGTGAATACCTTTCTTAAGACCAATATAGCAAACCTCAGAGAGGGCTCCTCCGTGGGTATCCTCCTGTAGGGGATGGTTTCGGCCTTTCTTCCAGGAATGGGAGACAGGAGGGCAAGTGAAGGATCTCCGCACACCACACGGGCATCTCCCGGCTTATGCTACCCCGGTTCTGAAGGTTATTCGTCGGTGGGGTCTGGGGATGGGGGAGATTAGGACTCTGTCGAGGAAATTCCTTGACAAGGGGGTCCTGTCTTCCCATTTCCAGAGGCCATTGGCGCTCAAGGACTGCCCAAGTCGGGATCTGGAGGAGGGTTTAGAGCTTTTGAATTCTATCAGGATCCCCTTGAAGTTTTGGGACTTGACTTGGCGCTGCTTCCATGGGAAACTGTGTGTGAGGGACAATCTGAAGTGCAGGAGCTCTGATGACCGGGGATGTCCCCGCGAAGAGTGTGGAGGCATGCTGGAAAGCATGGAGCATTTTCTGCTTCATTGTCCCTTTAACACAGAGGTTTACACCAGGGTGGGCGCTTCCATTGGTTGGCCTCGGCTGGCCAGTCTCTCCTATGCGGAATGGGCCTATGGGGCATTCAGAAACCTTGGAGGCTGGGACCGGTGCACTTTATTCCTAGTCAGCTCAGTGGTTAGGTACTACACGTGGAACGCACGGTGTTTAGTGTCAACGCAGCGTAAAATCCTCCCTGTGGATGTGGTGGTTAGGAACATTCTCGGTGACCTGGTGAAGGTGCGTTCTCTGGAGTACGAGAGGCTGGGTGCTGGCAGGGCCTCTCGTCTGTGGAGGGGCTCTGCCTTTAAAGTGCCTTAGCCCGTTGTCTCCCCCTGGTGGTGGGCTGATGCTGGCACATTAGTCTTTTTGTTTTGAGCAGTTGGTTTATGGTAATATAGGGCTTGCAGGCACTGAACTTGAGCTTTAGGGGTTTGTTGTTTGGCTTATAGTGTTATATGTATTTGTTATTGTATTTATTGTTGTAGTCCATTTGTATACTTATGTATTGTATATATTGTTAGTCTGTGTATATTTTATGTAATGTATATACTGTATATATTGTGTGATGCCACCTGGGGTTT
This sequence comes from Hyla sarda, assembly GCF_029499605.1. NCBI lineage: Eukaryota > Metazoa > Chordata > Amphibia > Anura > Hylidae > Hyla > Hyla sarda. The sequence goes on along the minus strand of NC_079198.1, from coordinate 139,928,984 downwards.
GGGTTTAGTTTAGGTTGGGTGGTGGGTTAAAAGGGGGGAGGGGGTTTGTATGGGACTTTTATATATACAGAAAATCCTGGACTGGTTCATGGACGTCTGGTAACATGTACTGGGGGCTTGGGATGCGGGACCAGCTCAGGGCCAAAAAATAAATAAAAATAAACAAAAAAAAAAAAAGTGGTGTTATTTTGTTTGTGTTGTTTTTTTATTATTTTGTATATATTATTATTGTTGTTGTTGTTATTCTTTTTGGTATATTACTGGTATTGGGTTTTTGGTATTGCAACTGGGCCAGGAAATTCACATTTAGTATTAGTGTATATAGTTTATTAGTATGGTATGGGTATAATGGGTATTATAGGAATATGTCTTTTGTAAATATTGTATATATTTGTTTGTGTGCAGGAATGAGTGTTGGGTGGACCGGTGTTGTATTTTATGCTATGGTGTTGGTTTTATGATTCGCTATATTGATATGTTCTGTCGGATATGGTATGTTTATGTTTTGTAATTTTTTTTATTGTTATGTTTGAAATTTTAATAAAAGATCTACAGGATATAACTCAGGATCAGTCCAGGATAAGTAATGTAATGTATGTACACAGTGACCTCACCAGCAGAATAGTGAGTACAGCTCTGGAGTATAATACAGGATATAACTCAGGATCAGTACAGGATCAGTAATGTAATGTATGTACACAGTGACCTCACCAGCAGAATAGTGAGTACAGCTCTGGTGTATACAGGATATAACTCAGGATCAGTATAAGCTAAGTAATATTTACAAAGTCTACATATATATCTCATATCTATCTATATTAGGGAATAGTTTATAAAACACTTTCTCATCATTTTTCATGCAAACTTTGCTTTTCTTCCCTCTCTGGGGATTTAATCCACAATACATTCAGACAGACGCTCTGCCGGCTAAGTAAGAGTTAACGCCATTCCGTGACTGTCATGGAGCAGAGGGGGATTATCTTGGTTATTGTTGTCACTGTCTCCTGCTGCAGCACCTTGACCTCCTGGAGGAGATAGAAGGTAGATCCCAGACGCTCGTGTACCGTGTATCCAGGCCAGCTGGGAATATTTAGTGTAATCACAAGGCGCAGATTGGCGCGGCCATGTCTCTTCCATGTAATCTTATGCTTATTGCTGAAAATTGCCATTCTGACTTGTGTCAGGTATTTTTAGCCGCCCTTTCCTGGGCTGATGAAAGCTTTTCCTATAGTAAACATGTAGTTTGAGACCAGACAGAAGTGACTCACAATCGCCTCTAATTCCAGCCGCACTTTGCAGCCGGAGAAATTCATTTCCTGAGCTGCAGACTGAACACTTTACTCTCTTATCTAAACACGTCAGGAGCGCGTGGACCGCGCCGATGAAAAGGGAACCTCCACGGCGAGAGCGTCCAGTCTACATGGAGAGGACCTCCAGTGGGGTCTAAACTATGGACAACCCGGACCCCCGTGATTAGATAGTGATTGGCGAAGTGGGTCGTCTCTAGGGTCCTGGCCGGTATCTTAATGGTACAGCCGGTATTTTGGCCACCCTGCCGGTATTTTTATATTAAAAATATTTATCCAACCAATTCTCCAACTTGTAGATTATTGCACCATAACCTATACCAGTGTTTCCCAACCAGAGGTGCCTCCAGCTGTTGCAAAACTACAACTCCCAGCATGTTGGACTATATAGTAGTATATAGTATAGGTCAGTGTTTCCCAACCAGGGGTGCCTCCAGCTGTTGCAAAACTACAGCTCCCAGCATGTTGGACTATATAGTAGTATACAATATAGGTCAGTGTTTCCCAACCAGGGATGTCTCCAGCTGTTGCAATACTACAACTCCCAGCATGTTGGACTATATAGTAGTATACAGTATAGGTCAGTATTTCCCAACCAGGGGTGCCTCCAGCTGTTGCAAAACTACAACTCCCAGCATGTTGGACCATATAGTAGCATTTAGTATACGTCAGTGTTTCCCAACCAGGAGAGCCTCCAGCTGTTGCAAAACTACAACTCCCAGCACGTTGGACCATATTGTAGTATATAGTATACGTCAGTGTTTCCCAACCAGAGCGCCTCCAGCTGTTGCAAAACTACAACTCCCAGCATGTTGGACTATATAGTAGTATATCGAATAGGTCAGTGTTTCCCATCCAGAGCGCCTCCAGCTGTTGCAAAACTACACATCTCAGCATGCCCAAACAGCCGTTGGCTGTCCGGGCATGCTGGGAGTTGTAGTTTTGCAACAGCTGGAGGCACCCCTGGTTGGGAAACACTGACCTATACTATATACCACTATATGGCCCAACAGGCTGGGAGTTGTAGTTTGGTAACAGCTGGAGGTGCTCTGGTTGGGAAACAGTGACCTATTCTATATACTACTATATAGTCCAACATGCTGGGAGTTGTAGTTTTGCAACAGCTTGAGGTACCCCTGGTTGGAAAACACTGACCTATACAATATATTACTATATAGTCCAACATACTGGGAGTTGTAGTGTTCGTTTGGGGCAGCTGCTGACCCACAGGCTGAATCAGGGCATTCTGGGAGTTGTAGTTAGTAACTAACTGCAACTCCCAAATTTGGTTAAAAAAAAAAAAAGACAAAAGGGTTAAAAAAAAGTCACATCCAAACTAAAATGGTCCTGTTAAAAACTACAGATCGGGGCGCAAAAATTGAGCCCTAATACAGCCCCGTATAAGGAGAAATAAAAAAGTTATAGGGGTCAGAATAGGACAAAATTTCCCCCACATATGTGTATCCTGTGATGTCACGCATATGTGGTGTCTGGGGTGTTGCAATGGTGAATGAAAGGGTCTGGTGGTATTAACCCTTAGTTGTCGTGATGCCAGGGTGCGGTTTTCTTAATAGTAATGTTCCTGCCGCCAAACGGCCCACAAATGGCAGGGATAATAAACGGAATGTCCACAGCAGATTTTATGAAGTAAACGGAAAACTTTACTATAACTGGTATGCAACAGTCTTTACAATTCTGCAGTCTTTCGGAGAGAACCGGGATGCAGGTTCCTCACAGGTTTTTTATGCAGGCCACTGTGCTACTAATTATGGGATTTTAGCTGGTAGTAGTCACACAGGATTGGATAGGTTGAGCTTGATAACTCACGGTTTTAGTGGCTGCTGGTTCTTTAGGCTTTGGCCTACTTGAGATGAATGAAGTTTTGCTGATTGTGCTTGATAGTCCGGAACTAAGAGCAGGAACAAGAGAGCGAATTTAGTGACTACAGCCCCTTATATAATAGGGGGCTGGATGAAGCTTATTGGCCAGCAAACCTGTAAGTCCTGAACCCAGTGAACTCTGGGTACATCACATGACCCAGTAAGGTCCTTAAACAATTATACATCACAACTGCACATCACATGACCCGGGAAAGGTCCTATACATTTATATTTCCTATACATTAAACAATATATCAACATAATTTATATGAAGCGACCAAGGGGCAAGCCCTGCAGGAGAGCCCTATGGAAATGGAGGGACTCTGGCTGAGGGGACTTTAGACAAGGACAGGACCAGGTCCTGTACCGGGACACCACACATATATAATTACTTATGCAAATGAGCATGGCCGGAATTTTTTTGCAAGAAAGGTGGGGACCCTACGTGCTGATAAGGCAACCTCCACAGCGAGAGGGCGCAGACGTCCAGTCTGCACAGAGAGGACCTCCAGAGGGGTCTCCACTATGGACAACCCGGACCCCCGCCATCAGACAGTGATTGGCTAAGTGGGCCGTCACCTGAGTGCTCCGGGGCCTAGTGAGTAGAGTGGCAAGAGCCGGGGCCCCGTACAGGTGGACCCCCTGTCATCAGACACTTAGGGGGGAGATTTATCAAAACCTGTGCAGAGGAAAATTTGCCCAGTTGCCCATAGCAACCAATCAGATCACTTCTTTCATTTTACAGAGGCCTTATTAGAAATGAAAGCAGCGATCTGATTGGTTGCTATGGGCAACTGGGCAAATTTTCCTCTGCACAGGTTTCCATAAATCTCCCCCTTATTCTCTATCCTGCGGATATGGAGATTATTTTATACGTTTATTTCCCCAGATAACCCCTTCAATCTACGGGGAGACCGGACACTGAGGGTCTGTTCACACGGGCGGAATTCCACATGCGTGTGACGTGTGAACGGAAGTGCGGAATCCCATGGAAGTCTATGGGCTTTAATTTGAGGCGGAATTCTGCAAGCGGAAATTCAGAAGTATTAATGGACCCTGAGTGTTTGGTTTCCCTGCAGCGCCACCACAGGGTACACCATGCCCATATAAAGGGGTACTCTGGAGGAAAAAAAAATTTCAAATCAACTGGTGCCAGAAAGTTCTACAGATTAGTAAATTACTTCTATGTAAAAATCTTAATCCTTCCAGTACTTATCAGCTGCTGTATGCTCCACAGGAAGTTGTGTAGTTCTTTCCTGTCTAACCACAGTGCTCCCTGCTGCCACCTCTGTCCATGTCAGGAACTGTCCAGAGTAGAAGCAAATCCCCATAGCAAACCTCTCCTACTTTGGACAGTTCCTGACATGGACAGAGGTGTCTGCAGAGAGCACTGTGGTCCGACTGGAAAGAACTACACAACTTCCTGTGAAGCATTCAGCAGCTGATAATTACTGTCAGTCTGCGGGGCCCCTGGCTAATGCTGTATATACAGCCATTTGTAATGCAGAGTTTTACGTTTCAGGACTGACATGTTTCGGGGCGTTCACCATCTTCACACCTTTGGGATATATATATTTTATTGCTGTTTTCTAAAACAGCTGGACGCCCCAAGGGAGCGGAGTTACTGTAGGAGGGAGCAGCCACTGATTCACCTTCTTGTCATTTCCATGGCTGGAGGGGACTCATTGTGCGTTGTTATTCTCTGTGGCAACAGCAAAGACTAAGACACCGTAGAGAAGTGTCAGCAAAGTCCTCGGAGTTTACTCATAACCCCAGAGTACAGGCCGGGTCCATAATGGGCTCCGACTAAAGGGGATACGGAAGATGCACATGGCTTATATCTGTACAGTTATATATTATATGGCCTATATGTACAGTTATATATTATATGGTCTATATGTACAGTTATATATTATATGGTCTATATCTGTACAGTTATATATTATATGGTCTATATCTGTACAGTTATATATTATATGGTCTATATGTACAGTTATATATTATATGGTCTATATCTGTACAGTTATATATAATATGGTCTATATGTACAGTTATATATTATATGGTCTATATCTGTACAGTTATATATTATATGGTCTATATGTACAGTTATATATTATATGGTCTATATGTACAGTTATATATTATATGGTCTATATCTGTACAGTTATATATTATATGGTCTATATGTACAGTTATATATTATATGGTCTATATCTGTACAGTTATATATAATATGGTCTATATGTACAGTTATATATTATATGGCTTATATCTGTACAGTTATATATAATATGGTCTATATCTGTACAGTTATATATAATATGGTCTATATCTGTACAGTTATATTTTATACGGTCTATATGTACAGTTATATATATGATATGGTCTATATGTACAGTTATATATTATATGGTCCATATCTGTACAGTTATATATTATATGGTCTATATCTGTACAGGTATATATTATATGGTCTATATGTACAGTTATATATTATATGGCTTATATCTGTACAGTTATATATTATATGGCTTATATCTGTACAGTTATATATTATATGGTCTATATCTGTACAGTTATATATAATATGGTCTATATGTACAGTTATATATTATATGGTCTATATCTGTACAGTTATATATTATATGGCTTATATCTGTACAGTTATATATTATATGGTCTATATCTGTACAGTTATATATAATATGGTCTATATGTACAGTTATATATTATATGGTCTATATGTACAGTTATATATTATATGGCATATATCTGTACAGTTATATATTATATGGCTTATATCTGTACAGTTATATATTATATGGCTTATATCTGTACAGTTATATATTATATGGCTTATATCTGTACAGCTATATATTATATGGTCTATATGTACAGTTATATATTATATGGCTTATATCTGTACAGTTATATATTATATGGTCTATATCTGTACAGTTATATATAATATGGTCTATATGTACAGTTATATATTACATGGTCTATATCTGTACAGTTATATATTATATGGTCTATATGTACAGTTATATATTATATGGTCTATATCTGTACAGTTATATATTATATGGCTTATATCTGTACAGTTATATATTATATGGTCTATATCTGTACAGTTATATATAATATGGTCTATATGTACAGTTATATATTATATGGTCTATATGTACAGTTATATATTATATGGCTTATATCTGTACAGTTATATATAATATGGTCTATATGTACAGTTATATATTATATGGTCCATATCTGTACAGTTATATATTATATGGTCTATATCTGTACAGGTATATATTATATGGTCTATATGTACAGTTATATATTATATGGCTTATATCTGTACAGTTATATATTATATGGCTTATATCTGTACAGTTATATATTATATGGTCTATATCTGTACAGTTATATATAATATGGTCTATATGTACAGTTATATATTATATGGTCTATATGTACAGTTATATATTATATGGCATATATCTGTACAGTTATATATTATATGGCTTATATCTGTACAGTTATATATTATATGGCTTATATCTGTACAGTTATATATTATATGGCTTATATCTGTACAGTTATATATTATATGGTCTATATGTACAGTTATATATTATATGGCTTATATCTGTACAGTTATATATTATATGGTCTATATCTGTACAGTTATATATAATATGGTCTATATGTACAGTTATATATTACATGGTCTATATCTGTACAGTTATATATTATTTGGTCTATATGTACAGTTATATATTATATGGTCTATCTGTACAGTTATATATTATATGGTCTATATGTACAGTTATATATTATATGGTCTATATGTACAATTATATATTATATGGTCTATATATGTACAGATATATATTATATGGTCTATATGTACAATTATATATTATATGGTCTATATCTGTACAGATATATATTATATTGTCTATATGTACAGATATATATTATATGGTCTATATCTGTACAGTTATATATAATATGGTCTATATGTACAGTTATATATTATATGGTCTATATGTACAGTTATATATTATATGGCATATATCTGTACAGTTATATATTATATGGCTTATATCTGTACAGTTATATATTATATGGCTTATATCTGTACAGTTATATATTATATGGTCTATATCTGTACAGTTATATATAATATGGTCTATATGTACAGTTATATATTATATGGTCTATATCTGTACAGTTATATATTATATGGCCTATATCTGTACAGTTATATATTATATGGTCTATATCTGTACAGTTATATATCATATGGTCTATATGTACAGTTATATATTATATGGCTTATATCTGTACAGTTATATATTATATGGTCTACATGTACAGTTATATATTATATGGTCTATATCTGTACAGTTATATATTATATGGTCTATATGTACAGTTATATATTATATGGTCTATATGTACAGTTATATATTATATGGTCTATATCTGTACAGTTATATATTATATGGTCTATATGTACAGTTATATATTATATGGTCTATATGTACAATTATATATTATATGGTCTATATCTGTACAGATATATATTATATGGTCTATATGTACAGATATATATTATATGGTCTATATCTGTACAGTTATATATTATATGGTCTATATGTACAATTATATATTATATGGTCTATATCTGTACAGTTATATATTATATGGTCTATATGTACAGTTATATATTATATGGTATATATCTGTACAGTTATATATAATATGGTCTATATGTACAGATATATATTATATGGTCTATATGTACAGTTATATATTATATGGTTTATATCTGTACAGTTATATATTATATGGTCTACATGTACAGTTATATATTATATGGTCTATATGTACAATTATATATTAAATGGTCTATATGTACAGTTATATATTATATGGTCTATATGTACAATTATATATTATATGGTTTATATATGTACAGTTATATATTATATGGTTTATATCTGTACAGTTATATATTTTATGGTCTATATCTGTACAGTTATATATTATATGGTTTATATCTGTACAGTTATATATTATATGGTTTATATCTGTACAGTTATATATTTTATGGTCTATATGTACAGTTATATATTATATGGTCTATATGTACAGATATATATTATATGGTTTATATCTGTACAGTGATATATTAAATGGTCTATATATATAGTTATATATTATATGGTCTATATCTGTACAGTTATATATTAAATGGTATATATGTACAGTTATATATTATATGGTCTATATCTGTACAGTTATATATTATATGGCCTATATATGTACAATTATATATTATATGGTCTATATATGTACAATTATATATTATATGGTCTATACGTACAGTTATATATTATATGGTCTATATATGTACAGTTATATATTAAATAGTCTATATGTACAGTTATATATTATATGGTCTATATATGTACAGTTATATATTAAATGGTCTATATATACAGTTATATATTAAATGGTCTATATGTACAGTTATATATTATATGGCCTATATCTGTACAGTTATACATTATATGGCTCATATCTGTACAGTTATATATTATATGGTCTATATCTGTACAGTTATATATTATATGGCTTATATCTGTACAGTTATATATTATATGGTCTATATCTGTACAGTTATATATTATATGGCTTATATCTGTACAGTTATATATTATATGGTCTATATGTACAATTATATATTATATGGTCTATATGTACAGTTATATAATATATGGTCTATATATGTACAGTTATATATTAAATGATCTATATATACAGTTATATATTATATGGTCTATATATGTACAATTATATATTATATGGTCTATATCTACAGTTATATATTATATGGTCTATATATGTACAGTTATATATTAAATGGTCTATATGTACAGTTATATATTAAATGGTCTATACGTACAGTTATATATTATATGGCCTATATCTGTACAGTTATATATTATATGGCTTATATCTGTACAGTTATATATTATATGGTCTATATCTGTACAGTTATATATTATATGGCTTATATCTGTACAGTTATATATTATATGGTCCATATGTACAGTTATATATTATATGGTCTATATGTACAATTATATATTATATGGTCTATATGTACAGTTATATATTAAATGGTCTATATCTGTACAGTTATATATTATATGGTCTATATCTGTACAGTTATATATTATATGGTCTATATGTACAGTTATATATTATATGGTATATATCTGTACAGTTATATATAATATGGTCTATATCTGTACAGTTATATATTATATGGTATATATCTGTACAGTTATATATAATATGGTCTATATGTACAGTTATATATTATATGGTCTATATGTACAGTTATATATTATATGGTCTATATCTGTACAGTTATATATAATATGGTCTATATCTGTACAGTTATATATTATATGGCTTATATCTGTACAGTTATATATAATATGGTCTATATGTACAGATATATATTAAATGGTCTATATGTACAGTTATATATTATATGGTCTATATGTACAATTATATATTATATGGTCTATATCTGTACAGTTATATATTATATGGTCTACATGTACAGTTATATATTATATGGTCTATATCTGTACAGTTATATATAATATGGTCTATATGTACAGATATATATTATATGGTCTATATGTACAGTTATATATTATATGGTTTATATCTGTACAGTTATATATTATATGGTCTACATGTACAGTTATATATTATATGGTCTATATGTACAATTATATATTAAATGGTCTATATGTACAGTTATATATTATATGGTCTATATGTACAATTATATATTATATGATTTATATATGTACAGTTATATATTATATGGTCTATATATCATGTACAGTTATATATTATATGGTCTATATGTACAGTTATATATCATATGGTCTATATGTACAGTTATATATTATATGGTCTATATGTACAATTATATATGGTCTATATATGTACAGTTATATATTATATGGTCTATATCTGTACAGTTATATATTATATGGTCTATATGTACAGTTATATATTATATGGTATATATCTGTACAGTTATATATAATATGGTCTATATCTGTACAGTTATATATTATATGGTATATATCTGTACAGTTATATATAATATGGTCTATATGTACAGTTATATATTATATGGTCTATATGTACAGTTATATATTATATGGTCTATATCTGTACAGTTATATATAATATGGTCTATATCTGTACAGTTATATATTATATGGCTTATATCTGTACAGTTATATATAATATGGTCTATATGTACAGATATATATTATATGGTCTATATGTACAGTTATATATTATATGGTCTATATGTACAATTATATATTATATGGTCTATATCTGTACAGTTATATATTATATGGTCTACATGTACAGTTATATATTATATGGTCTATATCTGTACAGTTATATATAATATGGTCTATATGTACAGATATATATTATATGGTCTATATGTACAGTTATATATTATATGGTTTATATCTGTACAGTTATATATTATATGGTCTACATGTACAGTTATATATTATATGGTCTATATGTACAATTATATATTAAATGGTCTATATGTACAGTTATATATTATATGGTCTATATGTACAATTATATATTATATGATTTATATATGTACAGTTATATATTATATGGTCTATATATCATGTACAGTTATATATTATATGGTCTATATGTACAGTTATATATCATATGGTCTATATGTACAGTTATATATTATATGGTCTATATGTACAATTATATATGGTCTATATATGTACAGTTATATATTATATGGTCTATATATGTACAGTTATATATTATATGGTCTATATGTACAGTTATATATTATATGGTATATATCTGTACAGTTATATATAATATGGTCTATATCTGTACAGTTATATATTATATGGTATATATCTGTACAGTTATATATAATATGGTCTATATGTACAGTGATATATTATATGGTCTATATGTACAGTTATATATTATATGGTCTATATCTGTACAGTTATATATAATATGGTCTATATCTGTACAGTTATATATTATATGGCTTATATCTGTACAGTTATATATAATATGGTCTATATGTACAGATATATATTATATGGTCTATACGTACAGTTATATATTATATGGTCTATATGTACAATTATATATTATATGGTCTATATCTGTACAGTTATATATTATATGGTCTACATGTACAGTTATATATTATATGGTCTATATCTGTACAGTTATATATAATATGGTCTATATGTACAGATATATATTATATGGTCTATATGTACAGTTATATATTATATGGTTTATATCTGTACAGTTATATATTATATGGTCTACATGTACAGTTATATATTATATGGTCTATATGTACAATTATATATTAAATGGTCTATATGTACAGTTATATATTATATGGTCTATATGTACAATTATATATTATATGATTTATATATGTACAGTTATATATTATATGGTCTATATATCATGTACAGTTATATATTATATGGTCTATATGTACAGTTATATATCATATGGTCTATATGTACAGTTATATCTTATATGGTCTATATGTACAATTATATATGGTCTATATATGTACAGTTATATATTATATGGTCTATATATGTACAGTTATATATTATATGGTCTATATGTACAGTTATATATTATATGGTCTATATGTACAATTATATATTATATGGTCTATATATGTACAGTTATATATTATATGGTCTATATGTACAGTTATATATTATATGGTCTATATGTACAATTATATATTATATGGTCTATATGTACAGTTATATATTATATGGTCTATATGTACAGTTATATATTATATGGCCTATATCTGTACAGTTGTATATTATATGGTCTATATCTGTACAGTTATATATTATACGGTCTATATGTACAGTTATATATATGATATGGTCTATATGTACAGTTATATATTATATGGTCTATATGTACAGTTATATATTATATGGCCTATATCTGTACAGTTATATATTATATGGTCTATATGTACAGTTATATATTATATGGCCTATATCTGTACAGTTATATATTATATGGTCTATATCTGTACAGGTATATATTATATGGTCTATATTTACAATTATATATTATATGGTCTATATATGTACAGTTATATATTATATGGCCTATATCTGTACAGTTATATATTATATGGTCTATATCTGTACAGGTATGTATTATATGGTCTATATTTACAATTATATATTATATGGTCTATATATGTACAGTTATATATTATATGGTCTATATATGTACAGTTATATATTATATGGTCTATATATGTACAGTTATATATTATATGGTCTGTGTCTGTACAGTTATATATTATATGGTCTATATCTGTACCGTTATGTATTATATGGTCTATATGTACAATTATATATTATATGGTCTATATATGTACAGTTATATATTATATGGTCTTTGTACAGTTATGTATTATATGGTCTATATTTACAATTATATATTATATGGTCTATATGTACAATTATATTTTATATGGATTATAGCTATACAATTGTATTTGATATGGCTTATATCTTTACAGTTATATATTATATGGCCTACTGTATATCTTTACAATAATATGGTAAAAATAAAAAATAAATAGGCTTATAGTGGATGTCCCCCCTATGGCATTCATACTGGTCTCCAAACTGTGGACCTTCAGATGTTGCAAAACTACAAATCCCAGCATGCTGGTATTTGTAGTTTTGTAACATCTGGAGGTCCACAGTTCGGAGACCCCCGCCCTCTGCTTTGCTCTTTGGGAGTTGTGACCATCACTTTTACAGGTTTTTCTCTTGGTATAATAAGTTCTTGTCTGGTTCTTTCCATCCAGTTTCTTCCAATATTCACAGAACAGTCCTAAACCCTTCTCAGCCCCTGTGTCCACAGACAAGAACATCCAAACAGCACTTAAGGATTCGCACCGCGCCAAAAAACCTGGACCGTCAAGCCCGTTCTGTTCAACTCAAAACGCAATGTTTTCCTAACTGAAGAGTCTTTCGCAACCGGCAGGTAACACGAGACCCGTCAGGGCTTATTTGGATAAAGTTAAGATGTATAAGGATTTTGCTCACCTCAAGTATTTGAAAATAGAACATAAACATTGCGCTTCCCTTTTTGCGAAAACTTATTTTTATTGCTTAATGTCTGACCTAAAATTAGACACGAGGGGAAGTGCGGAGCCAGAAAGAAGAAAGAACATTGGAACATTCTGAACAGTCTTTGTATGCTCAATAGTCTTTTTTATTCGATACAATGTAACACAAAAATGGGCAACTTAGGTTGAACTTGATGGACTCTTAGATTGAACTTGATGGACTCTTAAATTGAACTTGATGGACTCTTAGATTGAATTTGATGGACTCTTAGGTTGAACCTGAAGGACTCTTAGATTGAACTTGTTGGACTCTTGGATTGAATTTTATGGACTCTTAGGTTGAACCAGAAGGACTCTTAGATTGAACTTGTTGGACTCTTGGATTGAATTTGATGGACTCTTAGGTTGAACCAGAAGGACTCTTAGATTGAACTTGTTGGACTCTTGGATTGAATTTGATGGACTCTCAGGTTGAACTTGATGGCCTCTTAAATTAAACTTAATGGGCTTTTAGGTTGAATTTAATGGACTCTTAAATTGAACTTGATGGACTCTTAGATTGAACTTGATGGATTCTTAGATTGAACTTGATGGGCTCTTAGATTGAACTTGTTGAACTCTTGGATTGAATTTGATGAACTCTTAGGTTGAATTTGATGGGCTCTTAAATTGAACTTGATGGGCTTTAAGGTTGAGCTTGATGGACTCTTAGGTTGAACTTGATGGACTCAGGTTGAACTTCATGGACTCTTAGATTGAACTTCATGGACTCTTGGATTAAACTCAATGGACTCATAGATTGAACTTGATGGACTCTTAGGATGAACCTGAAGGACTCTTAAATTGAACTTGTTGGACTCTTGGATTGAATTTGATGGATTCTTAGGATGAACTTGATGGACTCTTAGATTGTACTTGATGGACTCTTAGGTTGAACTTGAAGGATTCTTAGATTGAAAGTGTTGGCCTCTTGGATTAAATTTGATGGACTCTTAGGTTGAACCTAATGGACTCTTAGGTTGAACTTAATGGACTCTTAGGTTGAACTTAATGGACTCTTAAATTGAACTTGATGGACTCTTAGATTGATTTTGATGGACTCTTAGCTTAAACGTGATGGGCTCTTAGGTTGACCTTAATGGACTCTTAGGTTGAACTTAATGGACTCTTAGGTTGAACTTGATGGACTCTTAGATTGAACTTGTTGAACTCTTGGATTGAATTTTATGAATTCTTAGGTCAAACTTGATGGGCTCTTAGATTAAACTTGATGGGCTCTTAGGTTGAGCTTGATGGGCTCTTAGGTTGAGCTTGATGGACTGTTAGGTTGATCTTAATAGACTCTTAAATTGAACTTGATGGACTCTTAGTTTTAACTTTGGATTCTGTTTTTTTTTAAACCCTAGGGTCTTTGTAACTTTGTAACTTCATATGCTCCAGTCCATTGGCATCCTGCTGGACTGTGGGTATTGTGATATATTCACGGAAATTTTTAGGATTGTAAAAACATTCTTCCAAGGGTAAAGTGGTCCTGTGCATTTTTGAGGGTGTCGATATTAAAATCAGACCTATTAGGATATAAAATAATGGCATGGCTGAATCATCACATACCTCTTATTAGTTATGTGACCCCCTACAGCACAGAAATATCAGAGTTTTTAAATATGCTAATTAGGTTTCAGAGCCAACTAGGCCTTTTTGATGGCTGCTAGAGCCCAGAACAGCTCCGCCCCTTCACCAGTTAGCTCCTCCTCTCTGTATACTGGTCACTTTCTCTTCCCTGCTTTGTAATCCCCTCCTCTCCCTTGTAATCCCACGTAAAGTAAGGGCAGTGAATGCGCTGTAAAGTATGTTACACCCAGTGCCCTCAGCCATGTTCTGCACATGTGTGATCTGTAAGCACAGAACACCTGCTAGTGCGCCCTCTTGTGACAAGGAAGCCCCATTGCTTTATGGCAGTTGCGTGGGTTTACAGTCAATTGGGGAGTAGAGGGGGTGACCAGCACACAGGGGGGAGGGACTAAATGGAGAAGGGGCGGAGCTGTGCTGGGCTCTAGCAGCTGAGGAGAACGCCCAGTGGACTCCAAAGCCTAATTTGCATATGATTAATAACTCTGATATCTTGGCGCTTGAGGGGTCAAATAACTAATGAGAGGTATCTACAGATTTAGGCTCCAAAGGGGAGATTCATCAAAACCTGTGCAGAGGAAAATTTGCCCAGTTGCCCATAGCAACCAATCAGATCGCTTCTTTCATTTTTAACAAGGCCTCTGTAAAATGAAAGTAGTGATCTGATTGGTTGCTATGGGCGACTGGGTAACTTTTCCTTTGCACAGGTTTTGATAAATCTCCCCCCCCAAATCCCTATACGTCTACATCGTACTGTATACCCCAGATCAGGCTGGCAGGTCCCCTTTAACAAAGGAAAGGGACCCTCAACAATTACCTTTTACCTCCATATTTCTATTGTATTATTGTTGTTTGATATAGATTTAGCCTATGTATATGTTGGTAAATGTGGATGTCATCATTGGCATTATAAGCATAAGAACGACACATGAAATGGACAAAAAGTCTCATTCACACTATGGAATCTCTGTCCGCTGGTACTATTCGGAAATGCGCAGTCTCCATAGATGGCAAAACATTTCCGAGTGGATTCCGGATAAACATGTTCATTCTTTTGGCAGAGTATGAGATCCGGAATTTCTGGGGCAGAACGTCCACTGCTGAAATTCTGTAATGTGAATGGTGCCTCAGAACGCCATTGAAAACAATGTGAGGCAGCAGCACTGTATATTCCGCAGCATAATTCCACTTGTAAAATGCATAAAGTGAACAAGCCCTTAGTCCTTCTGCCCAGCAGCCATGTTTTGTTGGGCAGCACCTTTCTTTAACATCCTACATATGATTAGACTTTCATTTCATAAAGGGTTACCCAGCATTTTGTAAAACTTCATATCCTGCTATACTTACCTAACCTGATCCCCTGCAACTCTCATTCCGCTCTGTCTGGTTCCCTCATCTTCTGCCTTGAGCGCTTGGCACAGGACCTGCCGGCTCAGCCAATCACTGGCCTCAGTGGTGTCTCTTCTCTGGCACTGATTGGCTGAGCCGGCAGCTCCTGCACTGAGCACTCATCTAGGAACCAGGAAGAAAACAAAAGATTGGGGGACCAGACAGAGTGGAATGAGGGCTGCAGGGAATCAGATTAGGTAAGTATAGTTTAAAAAAAAAAAATTCCCGGTCCGAAAAGGCCAGATAACCCCTTTAGGGTCTATTCACACATACAGTATTCTGCGCGGATTTCATGCGCAGGATTTCAAGCTGTGTTCAGTTTACATTGAAATCTGCAGCAGAAAATCCTGCGCATCAAATCTGCACAGAATCCTGTACGTGTGAATAGACCATTAAAGGGGTATTCCACCGCCCCAGCATCCGGGACATTTAGTTTTGAATGCTGGGTGCAGGCTGTGGAGGTTGTGATTTCATGATCACACCCCCTCGTGACATCACACCACGCCCCCTCAATGCAAGACTATGCAAGACTACGCCCGTTCCCATAGACTTGCATTGAGGGGGCGTGGTGTGACGTAACGTGGGGGCATGGCTGTGACGTCACAACTCCGGCAGCCCACACCCAGCATTCAGAACTTAATGTTCCGGATGCTGGGGCAGTGGAGTACCCCTTTAAGGCAAACATGTCACCAGCACATAATCCCTGAGGCTTTATCATTGGTGTTTCCCAATATTATTGCATTATATTCATCATCAACGCCCAAAGAAATGATTCCCAAATCTGATACCAGAATCTTCGGAGCCTGGATTGTGGTCAGTCAGGAGCCGGCAGGCAGTGATCTTAGGAGGCGCAGTTATGTACGTGCCCTCGAATTATAGCGGGATCGGGAGCTTCTGGATGTCTAATGTAAACCACATGTGTGAGACGTAATACACAATGTAATAAACAAGACGAGAGGAGAGAGAGCGGCGAGACAAACACAGGGCGGGGGTGTCGAAATCTTCCTCGGCATGTGAGATGGCGGCTACGAAAGCAGAAGGAGAGCGCGCCGACATGCCAGGACTCACAGGGCTTTAATTGTAGACAATAAAACTGGTTAAATGACTGACTGCGCCGTGATGAGCGGTTACCGCGTCTGCCCGACGTGAAGGAACTTGCTTCTGCATTCTAATAAATATGGAGGGGGATGAGATCTAAATAGGGGACGCCACCTTTCTTGCAAAAAAAGAAAATACCGGCCATGCTAATTTGCATAATTAACTATATATATGCGTGACATCACAGGATACACATATGCGGGGGAAATTTTATCCAATTCTGACCCCTATAACATTTTTATTTCTCCTTATACGGGGCTGTATTAGGGATTATTTTTTGCACCCTGATCTGTAGTTTTTAACAGGAACATTTTTGTTTTGATTTGACTTTTTTGATCGCTTTTTTTTTTAATTAAATTCGGGAGTTGCTGTTAGTTACTAACTACAACTCTTAGCATGCCCTGATAGAACGTGTGGCTCAACAGCTGCCCCAAACGAAAACTACAACTCTCAGCATGTCGGACTATATAGTAGTATATAGTATAGGTCAGTGTTTTCCAACCAAGGGTGCCTCCAGCTGTTGCAAAACTACAACTCCCAGCATGCCCGGACAGCCGTTGGCTGTCCGGGCATGCTGGGAGTTGTAGTTTTGCAACAGCTGGAGGTGCTCTGGTTGGGAAACACTGGTATAGTATATGGTGCAACATTCCGGGAGTTGGAGGATTGGTTGGATAAATACCGCCCATTGCATTGCCGATATTTTAATTAAACTGCTCCAAAAAATAAAGTGAACACTGCGATAACACGTCCTAGATCTGAATGAATGAACTAATCGTATGAAATCCTTTCCTCTTTACATAGTTGAATTCACTGACAACAAAATCACCAAAAATTATCAATGGAAATCATTAACCCATGGAGGTCTGGATATGGAGTCACACTCAAAATCACAGTGGAAAACCCCACTACAGACTGATCCAACTTTATGTAATGTCCTTAATACAAGTCCCAATGAGGCTCAGTAGTGTGTGTGGCCTCCACGTGCCCGTATGACCTCCCTACAATGCCTGGGCATGATCCTGATGAGGTGGAGGATGGTCTCCTGAGGGATGTCCTCCCAGACCTGGACTAAAGCATCCGCCAACTCCTGGACAGTCTGTGGTGGATGGAGCGAGACGTCCCAGATGTGCTCAATCGGATTCAGGGGAACGGGCGGCCAGTCCATAGCATCAATGCCTTCCTCTTGTAGGAACTGCTGACACACTCCAGCCACATGAGGTCTAGCATTGTCTTGTATTAGGAGGAACCCAACCGCACCAGCATATGGTCTCACAAGGGGTCTGAGGATCTCATCTCGGTACCTAATGGCAGTCAGACTACCTCTGGCAAGCACATGGAGGGCTGTGCGGCCCCCCCAAAGAAATGCCACCCCACACCATTACTGACCCACCGCCAAACCGGTCATGCTGGAGGATGTTGCAGGCAGCAGAATGTTCTCCACGGCGTCTCCAGACTCTGTCACGTCTGTCACATGTGCTCAGTGTGAACCTGCTTTCATCTGTGAAGAGCACAGGGCACCAGTGGCGAATTTGCCAATCTTGGTGTTCTCTGGCAAATGCCAAACGTCCTGCACGGTGTTGGCCTGTAAGCACAACCCCCACCTGTGGATGTCGGGCCCTTATACCACCCTCATGGAGTCTGTTTCTGACCGTTTGAGTGGACTCATGCACATTTGTGACCTGCTGGAGGTCATTTTGCAGGGCTCTGGCAGTGCTCCTCCTGCTTCTCCTTGCACAAAGGCGGAGGTAGCGGTCCTGCTGCTGGGTTGTTGACCACTGCTATAAATGACAGACAGAACCTTTAACGTGTACCTGTCATATCACTAAATAAAATAATGCTTCTATATGTTCCTCACTGGGTCATGCAGATGCTTTACATTCGTGTTTTTGTGTCTAGCTGTATTAGCCTGACAAACCCCTCGGTTCTGCAGCTCACTCATTCTGACATCCACTACTCAAGTAGGGGCATGTCCGAGCCTGCCGTCACTCACCATGCATTCACTTCCTCCCTGAGTCTGCTGTGCTGGGTCTCTTCATCCAATCACTACAAGCTGCTCTGTAGCCCCCTCCTCTCTGATTTCATGCTGCAGTCTGATAGGACAGGAGTGAGCACAGAGGAGCGCTAGTCCCACCCTCACTTCCTGGAAGATGATACTGCTGGCGGACAAGATTATTGTTACGCCGAGCGCTCCGGGTCCCCGCTCCTCCCCGGAGCGCTCGCTTCTCTCTCGCTACCGCAGCGCTCCGGGCAGCTCCACTGACCCGGTGCGCTGCGATACCGTCTCCAGCCGGGATGCGATTCGCGATGCGGGTAGCGCCCGCTCGCGATGCGCATCCCGGCTCCCGTACCTGACTCGCTCTCCGTCTGTCCTGTCCCGGCGCGCGCGGCCCCGCTCCCTAGGGCGCGCGCGCGCCGGGTCTCTGCGATTTAAAGGGCCACTGCGCCGCTGATTGGCGCAGTGGTTCCAATTAGTGTGTTCACCTGTGCACTCCCTATTTATACCTCTCTTCCCCTTCACTCCCTCGCCGGATCTTGTTGCCATTGTGCCAGTGAAAGCGTTTCCTTGTGTGTTCCTAGCCTGTGTTCCAGACCTCCTGCCGTTGCCCCCGACTACGATCCTTGCTGCCTGCCCCGACCTTCTGCTACGTCCGACCTTGCTTCTGTCTACTCCCTTGTACCGCGCCTATCTTCAGCAGTCAGAGAGGTTGAGCCGTTGCTAGTGGATACGACCTGGTCACTACCGCCGCAGCAAGACCATCCCGCTTTGCGGCGGGCTCTGGTGAAAACCAGTAGTGACTTAGAACCGATCCACTAGCACGGTCCACGCCAATCCCTCTCTGGCACAGAGGATCCACTACCTGCCAGCCGGCATCGTGACAGTAGATCCGGCCATGGATCCCGCTGAAGTTCCTCTGCCAGTTGTCGCTGACCTCCCCACACTGGTCGCCCAGCAGTCACAACAGATAGCGCAACAAGGCCAACAGCTGTCTCAACTGACCGTGATGCTACAGCAGCTACTACCACAGCTTCAGCAATCATCTCCTCCGCCAGCTCCTGCACCTCCTCCGCAGCGAGTGGCCGCTTCTGGTGTACGACTATCCTTGCCGGATAAATTTGATGGGGACTCTAAGTTTTGCCGTGGCTTTCTTTCCCAATGTTCCCTGCACTTGGAGATGATGTCGGACCAGTTTCCTACTGAAAGGTCTAAGGTGGCTTTCGTAGTCAGCCTTCTGTCTGGAAAAGCTCTGTCATGGGCCACACCGCTCTGGGACCGCAATGACCCCGTCACTGCCTCTATACACTCCTTCTTCTCGGAAATTCGAAGTGTCTTTGAGGAACCTTCCCGAGCCTCTTCTGCTGAGACTGCCCTGTTGAACCTGGTCCAGGGTAATTCTTCCGTTGGCGAGTACGCCGTACAATTCCGTACTCTTGCTTCAGAATTATCCTGGAATAATGAGGCCCTCTGCGCGACCTTTAAAAAAGGCCTATCCAGCAACATTAAAGATGTTCTGGCCGCACGAGAAATCCCTGCTAACCTACATGAACTCATCCATCTTGCCACTCGCATTGACATGCGTTTTTCCGAAAGGCGTCAGGAGCTCCGCCAGGATATGGACTTTGTTCGCACAAGGCGTTTTTTCTCCCCGGCTCCTCTCTCCTCTGGTCCCCTGCAATCCGTTCCTGTGCCTCCCGCCGTGGAGGCTATGCAGGTCGACCGGTCTCGCCTGACACCTCAAGAGAGGACACGACGCCGCATGGAGAATCTCTGCCTGTACTGTGCCAGTACCGAACACTTCCTGAAGGATTGTCCTATCCGTCCTCCCCGCCTGGAAAGACGTACGCTGACTCCGCACAAGGGTGAGACAGTCCTTGATGTCTACTCTGCTTCTCCACGTCTTACTGTGCCTGTGCGGATATCTGCCTCTGCCTTCTCCTTCTCTACTATGGCCTTCTTGGATTCCGGATCTGCAGGAAATTTTATTTTGGCCTCTCTCGTCAACAGGTTCAACATCCCAGTGACCAGTCTCGCCAGACCCCTCTACATCAATTGTGTAAACAATGAAAGATTGGACTGTACCATACGTTTCCGCACGGAGCCCCTTCTAATGTGCATCGGACCTCATCACGAGAAGATTGAATTTTTGGTCCTCCCCAATTGCACTTCCGAAATCCTCCTTGGACTACCCTGGCTTCAACTCCATTCCCCAACCCTGGATTGGTCCACTGGGGAGATCAAGAGTTGGGGGCCCTCTTGTTTCAAGGACTGCCTAAAACCGGTTCCCAGTACCCCTTGCCGTGACTCTGTGGTTCCCCCTGTAACCGGTCTCCCTAAGGCCTATATGGACTTTGCGGATGTTTTTTGCAAAAAACAAGCTGAGACTCTACCTCCTCACAGGCCTTATGATTGTCCTATTGACCTCCTCCCGGGCACTACTCCACCCCGGGGCAGAATCTATCCTCTGTCCGCCCCAGAGACTCTTGCTATGTCGGAGTACATCCAGGAAAATTTAAAAAAAGGCTTTATCCGTAAATCCTCCTCTCCTGCCGGAGCCGGATTTTTCTTTGTGTCCAAAAAAGATGGCTCTCTACGTCCTTGCATTGACTACCGCGGTCTTAATAAAATCACGGTAAAGAACCGCTACCCCCTACCCCTCATCTCTGAACTCTTTGATCGCCTCCAAGGTGCCCACATCTTTACCAAACTGGACTTAAGAGGTGCTTATAATCTCATCCGCATCAGAGAGGGGGATGAATGGAAAACGGCATTTAACACTAGAGATGGACACTTTGAGTATCTGGTCATGCCCTTTGGCCTGTGCAACGCCCCTGCCGTCTTCCAAGACTTTGTTAATGAAATTTTTCGTGATCTCTTATACTCCTGTGTTGTTGTATATCTGGACGATATCCTGATTTTTTCTGCCAATCTAGAAGAACACCGCCAGCATGTCCGTATGGTTCTTCAGAGACTTCGTGACAATCAACTTTATGCCAAAATGGAGAAATGTCTGTTTGAATGCCAATCTCTTCCTTTCCTAGGATACTTGGTCTCTGGCCAGGGACTACAAATGGATCCAGACAAACTCTCTGCCGTCTTAGATTGGCCACGCCCCTCCGGACTCCGTGCTATCCAACGTTTTTTGGGGTTCGCCAATTATTACAGGCAATTTATTCCACATTTTTCTACCGTTGTGGCCCCTATCGTGGCTTTAACCAAAAAAAATGCCAATCCCAAGTCTTGGCCTCCTCAAGCGGAAGACGCCTTTAAACGGCTCAAGTCTGCCTTTTCTTCGGCTCCCGTGCTCTCCAGACCTGACCCATCTAAACCCTTCCTATTGGAGGTTGATGCCTCCTCTGTAGGAGCTGGAGCGGTCCTTCTACAAAAAAATTCTTCCGGGCATGCTGTTACTTGTGGTTTTTTTTCTAGGACCTTCTCTCCGGCGGAGAGGAACTACTCCATCGGGGATCGAGAGCTTCTAGCCATTAAATTAGCACTTGAGGAATGGAGGCATCTGCTGGAGGGATCAAGATTTCCAGTTATTATTTACACCGATCACAAGAACCTCTCCTATCTCCAGTCTGCCCAACGGCTGAATCCTCGCCAGGCCAGGTGGTCTCTGTTCTTTGCCCGATTTAATTTTGAAATTCACTTTCGGCCTGCCGATAAGAACATTAGGGCCGATGCTCTCTCTCGTTCCTCGGATGCCTCGGAAGTTGAACTCTCTCCGCAACACATCATTCCTCCTGATTGACTGATTTCCACTTCTCCAGCCTCCATCAGGCAAACTCCTCCAGGAAAGACCTTTGTTTCTCCACGCCAACGCCTCGGAATCCTCAAATGGGGTCACTCCTCCCATCTCGCAGGTCATGCAGGCATCAAGAAATCTGTGCAACTCATCTCTCGCTTCTATTGGTGGCCGACTCTGGAGACGGATGTTGTGGACTTTGTGCGAGCCTGCACTGTCTGTGCCCGGGATAAGACTCCTCGCCAGAAGCCCGCTGGTTTTCTTCATCCTCTGCCTGTCCCCGAACAGCCTTGGTCTCTGATTGGTATGGATTTTATTACTGACTTACCTCCATCCCGTGGCAACACTGTTGTTTGGGTGGTCGTTGATCGATTCTCCAAAATGGCACATTTCATCCCTCTTCCTGGTCTTCCTTCAGCGCCTCAGTTGGCTAAACAATTTTTTGTACACATTTTTCGTCTTCACGGGTTGCCCACACAGATAGTCTCGGATAGAGGCGTCCAATTCGTGTCAAAATTCTGGAGGGCTCTCTGTAAATAACTCAAGATTAAATTAAACTTTTCTTCTGCATATCATCCTCAATCCAATGGACAAGTAGAAAGAATTAACCAGGTCTTGGGTGATTATTTACGACATTTTGTTTCCTCCCGCCAGGATGATTGGGCAGATCTTCTACCATGGGCCGAATTCTCGTATAACTTTAGAGTCTCTGAATCTTCCTCCAAATCCCCATTTTTCGTGGTGTACGGCCGTCACCCTCTTCCCCCCCTCCCTACTCCCTTGCCCTCTGGTTTGCCCGCTGTAGATGAAGTGACTCGTGATCTTTCCTCCATATGGAAAGAGACCCAAGATTCTCTTTTACAGTCTTCATCTCGCATGAAAAAGTTTGCCGATAAGAAAAGAAGAGCTCCCCCCATTTTTGCTCCCGGAGACAAGGTATGGCTCTCCGCTAAATATGTCCGCTTTCGTGTCCCCAGTTACAAACTGGGTCCACGCTATCTTGGTCCTTTCAAAGTCTTGTGCCAAATTAATCCTGTCTCTTACAAACTTCTTCTTCCTCCTTCTCTCCGTATTCCGAATGCCTTTCATGTCTCTCTTCTTAACCACTCATCATCAACCGTTTCTCTCCCAAATTAGTTTCTCCCACTCCTGTCTCCGGTTCTTCTGACGTCTTCTCAGTGAAAGAGATACTGGCCTCCAAGACGGTCAGAGGAAAAAGGTTCTTTTTGGTGGATTGGGAGGGCTGTGGACCTGAAGAGAGATCCTGGGAACCTGAGGACAACATCCTAGACAAAAGTCTGCTCCTCAGGTTCTCAGGCTCTAAGAAGAGGGGGAGACCCAAGGGGGGGGGGGGTACTGTTACGCCGAGCGCTCCGGGTCCCCGCTCCTCCCCGGAGCGCTCGCTTCTCTCTCGCTACCGCAGCGCTCCGGGCAGCTCCACTGACCCAGTGCGCTGCGATACCGTCTCCAGCCGGGATGCGATTCGCGATGCGGGTAGCGCCCGCTCGCGATGCGCATCCCGGCTCCCGTACCTGACTCGCTCTCCGTCTGTCCTGTCCCGGCGCGCGCGGCCCCGCTCCCTAGGGCGCGCGCGCGCCGGGTCTCTGCGATTTAAAGGGCCACTGCGCCGCTGATTGGCGCAGTGGTTCCAATTAGTGTGTTCACCTGTGCACTCCCTATTTATACCTCACTTCCCCTTCACTCCCTCGCCGGATCTTGTTGCCATTGTGCCAGTGAAAGCGTTTCCTTGTGTGTTCCTAGCCTGTGTTCCAGACCTCCTGCCGTTGCCCCTGACTACGATCCTTGCTGCCTGCCCCGACCTTCTGCTACGTCCGACCTTGCTTCTGTCTACTCCCTTGTACCGCGCCTATCTTCAGCAGTCAGAGAGGTTGAGCCGTTGCTAGTGGATACAACCTGGTCACTACCGCCGCAGCAAGACCATCCCGCTTTGCGGCGGGCTCTGGTGAACACCAGTAGTGACTTAGAACCGATCCACTAGCATGGTCCACGCCAATCCCTCTCTGGCACAGAGGATCCACTACCTGCCAGCCGGCATCGTGACAATTATGTTCTAGTTAGTATGGGGACCCCTAGTGGTGTTTTTTTTAAGTAAAAATTAGATAAAATGTTCTTGAAGTATTTTAGAAAGGTATAAAACATTTTTAATTCTGACAGTGTCTATATAAACTCTGTGACCCATATAGAATGGTTGTATCTATATTTTTATCCCTTATTCATACAATGCAAATAATCCAGATGATCTGATAATCCAGGCTTGGTCTAAACCAGTGTTTCCCAACCAGGGTGCCTCCAGCTGTAGCAAAACTACAACTCCCAGCATGCCCGGACAGCCGTTGGCTGTCCGGGCACGCTGGGAGTTGTAGTTTTGCAACAGCTGGAGGCACCCTAGTTGGGAAACACTGGTCTAGACTGATGTGAAGCGTCCTGCTGCACCTATAAGTGATATCCGTATTATAATTAACCAGCGCCAAACTTACATTTATATAACGTAAATCAGCGAATCACCTAGGAGATGCATAATTATACCATGTGAATATTGCCAAGATACAGACATGTGGCGTAAAGCTAAGTCAGTGCAGTATATGGGCATTTGCTGGGAAATTGCACATGTAATTTCTTCTGATACGGCGCGGCGCGTTCTCCGGTGATAGCGTGAGAATAGACAACTTATTTCCCATAAGGTCCCTAAAGGGATCAGGGATGTACTTGGCCCTGTGTGCGCATTAAATGCATGTTACTGTCACAAGACATCAGAGACCAGAAGGCATTTTATAATGAGCTAAATTAGAGGATTTAGGGATTTTCTAGCATTAGCAGAACACTGCCCCCTGCAGGCCCGAATGGGCATTGCGGCTTACGAAAATTGGATCAACGTTAGTGTTGAGCGGCATAGGCTAAATTCGAATTCGCGAATATTCGCGAATACATGGACGAATATTCATCATATTCACGAATATTCGCATATTCGTAATGTGCTCGTTTTATTTTCGCATATGCGAATATTCGCGGGTGCGAAAATTTGACATATGCGAAAATTTACATAAACAAAATTAACATAAGCTAAACTTCGCATATGCGAAGAATATCATATGCAAATTTTCGTATGTGCGAAAATTCGCACACCAGTCTCACACAGTAGTATTAGAGCCTTCTTACACCACACAAGCTGGAAGCAGAGAGGGATGATCACTGTGATATGTACTGTGAAAAAAAAACAAAAAACGAATATTCGTAATTACGAATATATAGCGCTATATTCGCGAATATTCGCGAATTCGCGAATATGCGATATTCGCGAATAAAATTCGAATTGCGAATATTCGCGAGCAACACTAATCAACGTTATACATTAAATATTAGCAATGATCAGTTAACAGTGCCAATTATTTGCTGATGTGTAAGAAAGAGTTATTTTTAATGCTCACAGTTTTCAAGACCTCTGCTTGCTGTCAGTGAATGATACAATGTTGTTTAGAATCTGAATGCACCTGATCCAATTGTACTGAGCCTAGCCAACTACTCCCAGCATGTCCGGACAGCCAAAGGAACTCTCTATGGCAGTGTTCTTCAAACAAGCTGTTGCAAAACTACAACTCCCAGCATGCCCAGACAGCCAACAGCACGCTCTATGGCATTCTTGTTCAACCAGTGTGCCTCCAGCTGTTGCAAAAATACAACTTCCAGCATGCCCAGACAGCCAACCGCACGCTCTATGGCATTCTTGTTCAACCAGTGTGCCTCCAGCTGTTTCAAAACCAGAACTGCCAGCATGCCCAGACAGCCAACAGCATGCTCTATGGCAGTGTTTTTCAATCAGCATGACTCCAGCTGTTGCAAAACTACAACTCCCAGCATGACCAGATAGCCAACAGCACGCTCTATGGCATTCTTGTTCAACCAGTGTGCCTCCAGCTGTTGCAAAAGTACAACTCCCAGCATGCCCAGACAGCAAACTGCACGCCCAATGGCATTCTTGTTCAACCAGTGTGTCTCCAGCTGTTGCAAAACCAGAACTCCCAGCATGCCCAGACAGCTAACAGCATGCTCTATGGCATTCTTGTTCAAACAGTGTGCCTCCAGCTGTTACAAAAATACAACTCCCAGCATGCCCAGACAGCCAACTGCATGCTCTATGGCATTCTTGTTCAACCAGTGTGCCTCCAGCTGTTGCAAAAACAAAACTCCCAGCATGCCCAGACAGCCAACCACACACTCTATGGCAGTGTTTTTCAATCAGTGTGACTCCAGCTATTGCCAAGCTACAACTCCCAGCATGCCCGGGTAGCCAAAGGCTGTCCGGGCATACTAGGAGTTGTAGTTTGGCAACAGCTGGAGGCACACTGGTTGGAAAACACTGGCATAGGGACTCCTATTTCTTAAAGTCAGCAGTGGTCAGAACTCACAGACTTAGCCAATGTATTTATGCCGAATATCCTTCGGACTGGATCTAACCTGTAAGGGGTTTATCTAGGATAAAAAAAACATAGCTGCTTTTTTCGTAGAAACAGCGCCCCTTTCTTATCCTTAGGTTGTGTGTGGTATTACAGCTCAGTTCTATTGAACTAAATGGAGCCAAGTAGCAATACCGCACACAACCTGAGGACAAGGGTGGGGCTGTTTTTAGAAGAGAGCACCCATGTTTTTTTAATTCTGTATAGTCCCTTCAAGGGACACTTTTGTCCTCTGGGGGGCGCTGCATAAACATGAAGGCTTCTCCAAGTCTTCCCACTAAAAATATCTGTATGTTTAGCAAGAAGCGTTCGAAAATGGACATTAGATAAAGAAAAAGAAAATGTAAGAAACGTATATAAAAAAAGGCCGCCACAGGGATTGTAGTGTCTGCCTGATACGTTGAAGCGATAATCTCCTCATCGTTTCACACAGCGACGCATTTTTACGCCTAATTGGGCTGCACAGAGGTTCAGTCAGGTCAGGCCTGTGGATGTGTACGACGCTTTCTGAAGAAAGAGAAACACTCCTTTCCTGCTAATCTCCGCCATTGTGTCTGTCAGCAGCTGTCTCAGGTCAGCAAGTGAAAACCAGACATGTATTTTATTTTATCACCGCAAAGCAGCCTGTACAGAGAGTAGACAGAGAGACGGGGCTGGGGGCAGGGAATATAGTCTGTGAGACACTGAACTGCACAAGAATTATTACTATAATACTGCCTGCTATATACAAGAATATAACTACTATAATACTGCTCCTATATACAAGAATATAACTACTATAATACTGCTCCTATATACAAGAATATAACTACTATAATACTGCTCCTATATACAAGAATATAACTACTATAATACTGCTCCTATATACAAGAATATAACTACTATAATACTGCTCCTATATACAAGAATATAACTACTATAATACTGCTCCTATATACAAGAAAATAACTACTATAATACTGCTCCTATATACAAGAATATAACTACTATAATACTGCTCCTATATACAAGAATATAACTACTATAATACTGCTCCTATATACAATAATATAACTACTATAATACTGCTCCTATATACAAGAATATAACTACTATAATACTGCCCCCCTATATACAAGAATATAACTACTATAATACTGCTCCTATATACAAGAATATAACTACTATAATACTGCTCCTATATACAAGAATATAACTACTATAATACTGCTCCTATATACAAGAATATAACTACTATAATACTGATCCTA
This sequence comes from Hyla sarda, assembly GCF_029499605.1. Taxonomy (NCBI): domain Eukaryota; kingdom Metazoa; phylum Chordata; class Amphibia; order Anura; family Hylidae; genus Hyla; species Hyla sarda. Next base: position 139,899,942 of record NC_079198.1, on the reverse strand, counting down.
TATACAAGAATATAACTACTATAATACTGCTCCTATATACAAGAATATAACTACTATAATACTGCTCCTATATACAAGAATATAACTACTATAATACTGCTCCTATATACAAGAATATATCTACTATAATACTGTTCCTATATACAAGAATATAACTACTATAATACTGCTCCTATATACAAGAATATAACTACTAGAATACTGCTCCTATATACAAGAATATAACTACTATAATACTACTCCTATATACAAGAATATAGCTACTATAATACTGCTCCTATATACAAGAATATAACTACTATACTACTGCTCCTATATACAAGAATATAACTACTATAATACTGCTCCTATATACAAGAATATAACTACTAGAATACTGCCTCCTATATACAAGAATATAACTACTATAATACTGCCTACTATATACAAGAATATAACTACTAGAATACTGCCTCCTATATACAAGAATATAACTACTATAATACTGCTCCTATATACAAGAATATAACTACTAGAATACTGCCTCCTATATACAAGAATATAACTACTAGAATACTGCCTCCTATATACAAGAATATAACTACTATAATACTGCTCCTATATACAAGAATATAACTACTATAATACTGCCCCTATATACAAGAATATAACTACTATAATACTGCTCCTATATACAAGAATATAACTACTATAATACTGCCTCCTATATACAAGAATATAACTACTATAATACTGCTCCTATATATACAAGAATATAACTACTATAATACTGCTCCTATATACAAGAATATAACTACTATAATACTGCCCCCTATATACAAGAATATATCTACTATAATACTGCCTCCTATATACAAGAATATAACTACTAAAATACTGCTCCTATATACAAGAATATAACTACTATAATACTGCTCCTATATACAAGAATATAACTACTATAATACTGCTCCTATATACAATAATATAACTACTATAATACTGCTCCTATATACAAGAATATAACTACTATAATACTGCCCCCCTATATACAAGAATATAACTACTATAATACTGCTCCTATATACAAGAATATAACTACTATAATACTGCTCCTATATACAAGAATATAACTACTATAATACTGCTCCTATATACAAGAATATAACTACTATAATACTGATCCTATATACAAGAATATAACTACTATAATACTGCCCCTATATACAAGAATATAACTACTATAATTCTGCTCCTATATACAAGAATATAACTACTATAATACTGCTCCAATATACAAGAATATAACTACTATAATACTGCCTCCTATATACAAGAATATAACTACTATAATACTGCTCCAATATACAAGAATATAACTACTATAATACTTCCTCCTATATACAAGAATATAACTACTATAATACTGCTCCAATATACAAGAATATAACTACTATAATACTGCTCCTATATACAAGAATATAACTACTATAATACCGCCTCCTATATACAAGAATATAACTACTATAATACTGCTCCTATATACAAGAATATAACTACTATAATACTGCCGCTATATACAAGAATATAACTACTATAATACTGCCCCTATATACAAGAATATAACTACTATAATACTGCTCTTATATACAAGAATATAACTACTATAATACTGCCTCCTATATACAAGAATATAACTACTATAATACTGCCCCTATATACAAGAATATATCTACTATAATACTGCTCCTATATACAAGAATATAACTCCTATAATACTGCTCCTATATACAAGAATATAACTACTATAATACTGCTCCTATATACAAGAATATAACTACTATAATACTGCTCCTATATACAAGAATATAACTACTATAATACTGCTCCTATATACAAGAATATATCTACTATAATACTGCTCCCTATATACAAGAATATAACTACTATAATACTGCCTTCTATATAGAAGAATATAACTACTATAATACTGCCTGCTATATACAAGAATATAACTACTATAATACTGCTCCTATATACAAGAATATAACTAATATAATACTGCCGCTATATACAAGAATATAACTACTATAATACTGCTTCTATATACAAGAATATATCTACTATAATACTGCCCCTATATACAAGAATATATCTACTATAATACTGCTCCTATATACAAGAATATAACTACTATAATACTGCTCCTATATACAAGAATATAACTACTATAATACTGCTTCTATATACAAGAATATAACTACTATAATACTGCTCCTATATACAAGAATATACCTACTATAATACTGCTCCTATATACAAGAATATAACTACTATAATACTGCCCCTATATACAAGAATATAACTACTATAATACTGCTCCTATATACAAGAATATAACTACTATAATACTGCTCCTATATACAAGAATATAACTACTATAATACTGCTTCTATATACAAGAATATAACTACTATAATACTGCTTCTTTATACAAGAATATATCTACTATAATACTGCTCCTATATACAAGAATATATCTACTATAATACTGCTCCCTATATACAAGAATATAACTACTATAATACTGCTCCCTATATACAAGAATATAACTACTATAATACTGCCCCTATATACAAGAATATAACTACTATAATACAGCTCCTATATACAAGAATATAACTACTATAATACTGATCCTATATACAGGAATATAACTACTATAATACTGCTCCTATATACAAGAATATAACTACTATAATATTGCTCCTATATACAAGAATATAACTACTATAATACTGCTCCTATATACAAGAATATAACTACTATAATACTGCTCCTATATACAGGAATATAACTACTATAATACTGCTCCTATATACAAGAATAGAACTACTATAATACTGCTCCTATATACAGGAATATAACTACTATAATACTGCTCCTATATACAAGAATATAACTTCTATAATACTGCTCCTATATACAAGAATATAACTATTATAATACTGCTCCTATATACAAGAATATAACTACTATAATACTGCTCCTATATACAGGAATATAACTACTATAATACTGCTCCTATATACAAGAATATAACTTCTATAATACTGCTCCTATATACAAGAATATAACTATTATAATACTGCTCCTATATACAAGAATATAACTACTATAATACTGCTCCTATATACAGGAATATAAGTACTATTTCTCTTCTCTTTATACACAATTTTCGGTTACATTGTAACTGAATTATATATATATTTGTTTTTCTTATGTTGATGCTGATCTTGGCAGAGATTCCGTCTTGTCTCCCTTCATCTTCCTCAGATCTTCTCTCCACACGTATGTTGCGCTGTCAGGTTACGTGGCGCAGATGTCATCATCGCTGTCACTGAGAGATACTGTCCGTGCCGGAATCCATAAGAATCAAATACCATAGATTTTTCTCTATTGCTGAATAAAATACTGTGTAGAGCAGTGTTTCCTAACCAGTGTGCCTCCAGCTGTTACAAAACTACAACTCCCAGCATGCCCAAATAGCCAAATAGTGAGTTGAGGCTTGACGCACCGGCGTAGAGAATGTGACACCTGTATGAAGAAGATTTCTGGTTCAAACAAGTGGTTGTCACTAAGTACCATAACACTGCCCCCCATGGAGAACATGGGAACTGCAGTCTGATGAATAGAGATAAAACTGTTGTCTTCCATATATAATCACTTGTTTTTTGACAATCGCATTGTGTCCCTCGTTGAGCAGCTGTAATCTGTGGTGGAACCTGGCAGCAAGTGTTCACTTCTCCTGCAGCGCCACCACAGGACAAGCTAAGCATTACAACATTCTCATTCAAACGCTAATACATGGACATGATGGGTCCTCCAGAGCGAGAGACGCTCTTTGTAGACAAAAGGATTGGACCAAGAAAGGATGACTCAAGGGTCAGTGAAAATAAGTTTGCTAGGTTATATAATAGTATTATTAGGTACGGGAAATGGCGGTATGAAACCGTATACCAGACAGGATGGGCATCATTTCATTTAAAGGGGTACTCCACTGCCCCAGCATCCAGAACGTTTAGTTCAGAACGCTGGGTGCGGGGGTCATGACGTCACGGCCACACCCCTCGTGACATCACAACCCTTCAATGCAAGTCTATGGGAGGGGGCGTGACATACGTCACGCCCCCTCCCATAGACTTGCATTGAGGGGGTGTGGTGTGACGTCACGACCCCCGCAGCCCGTACCCAGCATTCAGAACTAAATGTTCCGGACCCTGGGGCAGTGGAGTACCCCTTTAACAGAGAATAATTAGTGCAAGGGCAGGCGAGGGTTAAGATTTATTGTGGGTAAAAGATGTGGACAGCGCCACCACAGGACAAATAAAACATTACAATATTCTCATACAAACTGAATGCAAGGACATGATGGGTCCTCCAGAGCCAGAGACGCTCTTTATAGCCAATTTTGGGCTAAAAGATTGCAGTAAGGAGTGCAGGAAGGACAAGCTGCCTATCCTTGCTGGGGCTTCAGCAGATTGGAAAAGCTGGGTGGCACACAGTAAGCATGCCACCCAGCTTTTCCAGTCTTCTGAAGAGAGCTGCTTTTCCTCTAGGTTTAGGTAGGTAGGCTGGTATACCTATATATCTATAACAGATGTATTGTATCCTTCATGCAGAGGCATAACTAGTAGCTTTTGGGCCCCAATGCTAAATCTGCAAGAGGGCCCCATGTGTCAATTATAATACTGGTTCCTTATGGGGCAGATGTGCTTTGGGGTCCCCTTAGGCACCAGGGCCCCGATACAACTGCTGCCTCTGTATTCCCTATAGTTACGCCCCTAATAACCTGTGTTTTAGTTTTATCACCCCATTGGTGCTGGTACAAGGATTTTTGCCACCCTAGGCAAAAGCTAATTTTGCCTCCTCTTAACTCCGCCCATTGGCACAGCCTTTGACACACCCCACCTTACTACTGGGGTGACACACTGTAACAATCCTCCTCCTCATGTAATCTCCTTACTACTGGGGTGACACACTGTAACAAACCTCCTCCTCATGTAATCTCCTTACTACTGGGGAGACACACTGTAACAAACCTCCTCCTCATGTAATCTCCTTACTACTGGGGTGACACACTGTAACAAACCTCCTCCTCATATAATCTCCTTACTACTGGGGTGACACACTGTAACAAACCTCCTCCTCATGTAATCTGCTTACTACTGGGTTGACACACTGTAACAAACCTCCTCATGTAGTCTCCTTACTACTGGGCTGACACACTGTAACAAACCTCCTCCTCATGTAATCCCCTTACTACTGGGGTGACACACTGTAACCAACCTCTTCCTCATGTAATCTCCTTACTACTGGGGTGACACACTGTAACAAACCTCCTCCTCATGTAATCCCCTTACTACTGGGGTGACACACTGTAACCAACCTCCTCCTCATGTAATCCCCTTACTACTGGGGTGACACACTGTAACAAACCTCCTCCTCATATAATCTCCTTACTACTGGGGTGACACACTGTAACAAACCTCCACCTCATGTAATCTCCTTACTACTGGGGTGGCACACTGTAACAAACCTCCTCCTCATGTAATCTCCTTACTACTGGGGTGACACACTGTAACAAACCTCCTCCTCATATAATCTCCTTACTACTGGGGTGACACACTGTAACAGACCTCCTCCTCATGTAATCTGCTTACTACTGGGTTGACACACTGTAACAAACCTCCTCATGTAGTCTCCTTACTACTGGGCTGACACACTGTAACAAACCCCCTCCTCATGTAATCCCTTTACTACTGGGGGTGACACACTGTAACAAACCTCCTCCTCATGTAATCCCCTTACTACTGGGGTGACACACTGTAACCAACCTCTTCCTCATGTAATCTCCTTACTACTGGGGTGACACACTGTAACAAACCTCCTCATGTAATCTCCTTACTACTGGGGTGACACACTGTAACAAACCTCCTCCTCATGCTGCTGGCTGAGCGAGTGGTTTGGATGCTGGTTGTCTAACTTTCTTGTGGCAGGCAGAGCGGCGCCCCCTATCAATAGGGAGCTCTAAGCGGCTGCCTACTTTGCCTGTAGGCAGAGCCGACCCTGGATACAATGAACGGTTCAGATTTTATATTGTAAAAGAGCATCAAGAATTAGTATGAAGTCCAATAAAGAATTTAAAGGAATTGTCCATAAACAGCGCCACCCCAGTGTACAGGTTATGTATGTTATTGCAGCTCGGCTCATTGTGGTAGTAAAGTGGCGCTTTTCCTGGAGCTAAGTAGTCATGTGTTATTCTGGGACAATCCCTTTAAGTTTACAGGCGCCCACTAGGAGTCGGCTCGCCACATAGAAATGCCAGGCAGAGGTGATGACAAGCGATGCCGTTATGGGCGCACGGCTTTATGAATCGGAGAATGACAGACGGCATTAAACCACTGGGGCGTAAACGTCGGCGGGGTTGAAGTTATGCGCCGGGCGGCTGAATAGGAATATTACTGTTCACTCGATGGCTTCTCTCAATAGACAGAATCAGCAGACTCCGGGCCCCGCGCTCCTCTATTGAGGAGGAGAAAGGCCACAGAACTTCAAAGCTGCTCAAATGTCATCTGGATTTCTCATCTCCAGAGTTATAAAAACTATAAAGAGCCAACGAGAGCGGATGTGCGGCTGGGGGGATACACGCTCTGCCCACGGGTAATGCGCACCAGCCCAGTGTTTTGGCCGAGCTGCACTGTCCAATGTAAGTCTATGGAGGACTTAAAGGGGATCTCCGACGGCAGAGAAAAATAAATGTGGTGAGCCATGGGGGTGCGATGTGAGGTGTAGGGGCAGATGGTGTTGCCCAGGGGTAGATGGTGTTAACCCCTAAGTGTTCATGACACCAGGGCGTGGTTTGCCTATGTAACCACCCGAAGGTAATCCCGTTACTCCTAGGTTAGGCAGGGGTAAATAATAGTCCAAGGCCAGGTTAAGGTTAGCGGTAGCTTTACTGAAGGTTGACCAGGTATAAGTCTTTACAGAGTAGTAAGGATCCCAGAGAGGTGACCAGAAACACAGGGGACCTCACAGCTTGCTGGGACTTGCAGTGACTTGACAGACTTTAGCGCAGCCACGCTGACTATAACTGACTCGACTTGACTGTAGGTAGTGACAGCAGACAGAGATGACTTACTGACTTGTGGCTGTAATTTAGGTTGAGGCCTCCAGATGTGCTGGACACTGGCTCTGAGACGTCTGGACTGGACTTGACCTCAGGATCTAAGAGAGAGATTGTAGAACCTCCCCCACTTATAAAGGGGCGGAGCAAGGAGCCCATAGGCTAGCTGCGGGTCATCTGGTCACCTGGTGCTCTCTGGGTAACAAAACATATGACTTGAACATGTGACAACCCTTATCATGTGACCATACTAAAGGTCCTTTATCCTCAAAATATAACTTATACACATTATGGGGGAACACTGCAGGTGAGCCCTGAGGACGTACAGGGACTCAACCAGACAGGACTGTAGGAGCATATCCCGTACTGGGACACCACAAATAAAAAATGCCTCAGAAGCATATAGCATTGCTCACCTGTCTGCTCCCTTCCTAAAACACCCAAAAATATTTTTTTTGTCTTGTATTTCCTGGTTGAGCAGTTGCCAGTACTACAAGTCCCAGAATGCAATGGTTCCCTTCAGCTCTCTATCACAGGACTCCCACCCTGCTTACTTTCCTCCCACAGGCCTATTGTCAGTTCCCCGTCCAGAGGTGTTGCAGAATATCTAATTTCACAGCAGAGTTTCGCACAGTAAGTTTTCAGCATCAGCTGTATTCATTCCCTGTCTGCTTCTCTGCTTGTGTTATTGTTCAGCACAAAGCAGCAAGCTTTAACCAATAAAATATATATGTATATGTGTATACGGCAAAGTGATGATGATGTAGCGGTGGGGGCTGGTTAGAGGTGATAACATCACTCAGGGGGCGGGGCTAGAGCTCAGATACAAGACCCAACTACGACTTTTTAAATAGCAGAGGATGATGCATATTCTCAGGAGAGAAGGAGGAGGTGGGGAGCTTTTGAGACAAAACCAAACTGACAATAAAAGGACTACACAACTTCCTGTCAGGTGAGAGGGAGGAGCCAGGATCTGAGGAGACAGCACCACATTGACAATAAGAGGGCTACACAATTTCCTTTTGGGTGAATCACAGAAAACATGCTGAAGCCAGTTTTCTTTATACAATTTTGTGATACCAGAATACCCCTTTAGGCTTCATTTACATTTGGGAGACCCCTTTACATTTATTATCCTTTTCTAGACGGTATCTGCCACAAATACACTTGTGTTGTTCCTTGTACTGGATCTTGTTCTGTCTACTTGAGCTTTGTACCTTTCCAAGTAACTATTAACAGGATACAAGTATATTGGTGTTAGCGCTGCTGTACAATGCTCCGCAGGCACCGAGCAGACTATGGTTTCCTCATTAAGCCTCTGCGCGCCCTCAGAATAGGTCTCCTGACCGCACGATCAGCGCTGCCATGAATTACAATGGATTCATTAGAATTTTCCAAAACATTGTAGACTCTGCCACTACATAACAAGGTTAATACATCTCCCAAAAACTAAGGTGACCACAGAGGGGACAACTGTGACCTTCTCTAAATGACATGGTGATCCTGGAGGCCACAAGGTTTACACACCTGGATTTGCGGATTTTCTGCCATTCTTCTCTGCAGATCCACTCAGCTCTGTCCGGTTGGATGGGAACGGTCGGTGAAGTCATTTTCAGGTCTCCAGAGATGTCCCATTGGGTTTGGGCTCTGGCTGGGCCCCTCAATGAAATTTACAGAGTTGTCCCTAAGCCGCTCCTGTGTTGTCTTGGCTGTGTACTTAGGGCCACTGTCTTGTAGGAAGGCGAATCTTCTGTCTAATATGTACTTTGCTTCATTCAGCTTTCCCTCAACCCTGACCAGTCTTCCTGTCCTTGCAGGATGAGGCTGCCCCCGCCATGATCACTGTAGGGATGGTATTGGGCAGGTGATGGGCAGTGCCTGGTTTCCCCCAGACATGATGCTGCCCCCACCATGATCACTGTAGGGATAGTATTGGGCAGGTGATGGCCAGTGCCTGGTTTCCTCCAGACATGATGTTGCCCCCACCATGATCACTGTAGGGATGGTATTGGGCAGGTGATGGGCAGTACCTGGTTTCCCCCCAGACATGATGCTGCCCCCACCATGATTACTGTAGGGATGGTATTGGGCAGGTGATGGGCAGTGCCTGGTTTCCTCTATACATGATGCTGCCCCCACCATGATCACTGTAGGGATGGTATTGGGCAGGTGATGGGCAGTACCTGGTTTCCCCCAGACATGATGCTGCCCCCACCATCATCACTGTAGGGATGGTATTGGGCAGGTGATGGGCAGTGCCTGGTTTCCTCCAGACATGATGCTGCCCCCACCATGATCACTGTAGGGATAGTATTGGGCAGGTGATGGCCAGTGCCTGGTTTCCTCTATACATGATGCTGCCCCCACCATGATCACTGTAGGGATGGTATTGGGCAGGTGATGGGCAGTGCCTGATTTCCCCCAGACATGATGCTGCCCCCACCATGATCACTGTATGGATGGTATTGGGCAGGTGATGGGCAGTGCCTGGTTTCCCCCAGACATGATGCTGCCCCCACCATGATCACTGTAGGGATGGTATTGGGCAGGTCATGGGCAGTGCCTGGTTTCCTCCAGACATGATGCTGCCCCCACCATGATCACTGTAGGGATGGTATTGGGCAGGTGATGGGCAGTGCCTGGTTTCCCCCCAGACATGATGCTGCCCCCACCATGATCACTGTAGGGATGGTATTGGGCAGGTGATGGGCAGTGCCTGGTTTCCCCCCAGACATGATGCTGCCCCCACCATGATCACTGTAGGGATGGTATTGGGCAGGTGATGGGCAGTGCCTGGTTTCCCCCCAGACATGATGCTGCCCCCACCATGATCACTGTAGGGATGGTATTGGGCAGGTGATGGGCAGTGCCTGGTTTCCTCCAGACATGATGCTGCCCCCACCATGATCACTGTAGGGATGGTATTGGGCAGGTGATGGGCAGTACCTGATTTCCCCCAGACATGATGCTGCCCCCACCATGATCACTGTAGGGATGGTATTGGGCAGGTGATGGGCAGTACCTGGTTTCCCCCAGACATGATGCTGCCCCCACCATGATCACTGTAGGGATAGTATTGGGCAGGTGATGGGCAGTGCCTGGTTTCCCCCAGACATGATGCTGCCCCCACCATGATCACTGTAGGGATAGTATTGGGCAGGTGATGGGCAGTGCCTGGTTTCCCCCAGACATAATGCTGCCCCCACCATGATCACTGTAGGGATGGTATTGGGCAGTTGATGGGCAGTGCATGGTTTCCTCCAGACATGATGCTGCCCCCACCATGATCCCTGTAGGGATGGTATTGGGCAGGCGATGGGCAGTGCCTGGTTTCCCCTAGACATGATGCTGCCCCCACCATTATCACTGTAGAGATGGTATTGGGCAGGTGATGGGCAGTGCCTGGTTTCCTCCAGACATGATGCTGCCCTCACCATGATCACTGTAGGGATGGTATTGGGCAGGTGATGGGCAGTGCCTGGTTTCCTCCAGACATGATGCTGCCCCCACCATGATCACTGTAGGGATGGTATTGGGCAGATGATGGGCAGTACCTGGTTTCCTCCCGACATGATGCTGCCCCCACCATGATCACTGTAGGGATGGTATTGGGCAGGTGATGGGCAGTACCTGGTTTCCCCCAGACATGATGCTGCCCCCACCATGATCACTGTAGGGATGGTATTGGGCAGGTGATGGGCAGTACCTGGTTTCCTCTATACATGATGCTGCCCCTACCATGATCACTGTAGGGATGGTATTGGGCAGGTGATGGGCAGTAACTGGTTTCCCCCCAGACATGATGCTGCCCCCACCATGATCACAATAGGGATGGTATTGGGCAGGTGATGGGCAGTGCCTGATTTCCTCCAGACATGATGCTGCCCCCACCATGATCACTGTAGGGATGATATTTTGCAGGTGATGGGCAGTTCCTGATTTCCTCCAGACATGATGCTGCCCCCACCATGATCACTGTAGGGATGGTATTGGGCAGGTGATGGGCAGTGCCTGGTTTCCCCCAGACATGATGCTGCCCCCACCATGATCACTGTAGGGATAGTACTGGGCAGGTGATGGGCAGTACCTGGTTTCCCCCAGACATGATGCTGCCCCCACCATGATCACTGTAGGGATGGTATTGGGCAGGTGATGGGCAGTGCCTGGTTTCCCCCAGACATGATGCTGCCCCCACCATGATCACTGTAGGGATAGTACTGGGCAGGTGATGGGCAGTGACTGGTTTCCTCCAGACATGATGCTGCCCCCACCATGATCACTGTAGGGATGGTATTGGGCAGGTGATGGGCAGTGCCTGGTTTCCCCCAGACATGATGCTGCCCCCACCATGATCACTGTAGGGATGGTATTGGGCAGGTGATGGGCAGTGCCTGGTTTCCCCCAGACATGATGCTGCCCCCACCATCATCACAATAGTTATGGTATTGGGCATGTGATGGGCAGTGCCTGGTTTCCTCCAGACATGATGCTGCTCCCACCATGATCACTGTAGGGATGGTATTGGGCAGGTGATGGGCAGTGCCTGGTTTCCCCCAGACATGATGCTGCCCCCACCATGATCACTGTAGGGATGGTATTGGGCAGGTGATGGGTAGTGCCTGGTTTCCCCCAGACATGATGCTTCCCCCACCATGATCACTGTAGGGATGATATTGGGCAGGTGATGGGCAGTACCTGGTTTCCTCCAGACATGATGCTGCCCCACCATGATCACTGTAGGGATGATATTGGGCAGGTGATGGGCAGTGCCTGGTTTCCTCCAGACATGATGCTGCCCCCACCATGATCACTGTAGGGATGGTATTGGGCAGGTGATGGGCAGTGCCTGGTTTCCCCCAGACATGATGCTGCCCCCACCATGATCACTGTATGGATGGTATTAGGCAGGTCATGGGCAGTGCCTGGTTTCCTCCAGACATGATGCTGCCCCCACCATGATCACTGTAGGGATGGTATTGGACAGGTGATGGGCAGTGCCTGGTTTCCCCCAGACATGATGCTGCCCCCCCCCCATGATCACTGTAGGGATGGTATTGGGCAGGTGATGGGCAGTGCCTGGTTTCCTCTATACATGATGCTGCCCCCACCATGAAGACTGTAGGGATGGTATTGGGCAGGTGATGGGCAGTACCTGGTTTCCTCCAGACATGATGCTGCCCCCACCATGATCACTGTAGGATGGTATTGGGCAGGTGATGGGCAGTACCTGGTTTCCCCCAGACATGATGCTGCCCCCACCATGATCACTGTAGGGATGGTATTGGGCAGGTGATGGGCAGACCCTGATTTCCTCCAGACATGATGCGTAGAATCAAGGCCATACACTTCCTTCTTGGTTCCATCAGACCATATAATTTTGTTTTGTTCCTCTCAGTCTGATCCTTTAAATGCTTCTCTGTAATCTTCCGGTGTCTTCTTGTCTTATTCCTGAGGAGAAGCTTCTTTCTTCTTTCTCCCATAAAGCCTAGATTGTGGAGGCCTCAGTGATGGTTCTGGACCTTCTGGATGTTTCTCCCATTTGCACACAAGATCTTTGGAGCTCAGCCAGAGTGACCATTGGGTTCTTGGTCTCCTCTCTTACCAAGACCCTTCTCCTCCGATTCCTTAGTCTGGTGGGCGGCAGCTCTGGGAAGAGTCCTGGTTGTTCCTTCTTCTTCCATGTAAGAATTATGGAGATCACTGAGCTCTTGGGAACTTTCAGTGCAGCAGAAATGTTTTTGTCCCTTCAGATCTGTTCTTCCACACAATCCTGTCTCTGAGCTCTACTGGCAGTTCTTTCCCCCTCATGGCTTGGTGTTTGCTCTGATATACATTGTCATCTGTTAGTCCTTATATAAAAGCATCTCAGAGAAATGGGAGGAGCCAGAGATAAATATCACATGTCATAATAAAGGGTCTAATTACAATAAATTTGCAAAAGTTTCTAAAATTCAGTTTTAGCTTTAGGGTACATTCCCACACGGAGTATTTGCTGCGTATTTGCTGCTGCGTATTTTATTTTCTCCGTTGAAGTCAATGGGTAGGAAAATACGCAGCACCAAATACGCAGCAAATATGCAGCAAAATATGCCGTGTGGGAACGTACCCTAAATATTATGGGGTGTTGAGGGCAGAATATATATATATATATATATATATATATATATATATATAAATATATATATCAGGTCATTGCTGAGGTGGCTTCTTCCCTTCATCCAGCCGGAGCCTATGATGTGGCCCTTCTCTGTATAGATGGAGGACGGGGCCCTCAGAACCATCTCTATGGGGCGAATGATTCCTGCCTGAATATTTTACATGCACTTACTCCGATCTGAAGATTTATTATCTATAAATGAGATTTATAATCAGCACATTGCAGCCGATCCGCCCTGCAGACCCTCGCGCCATTGTGTCCGCCCGGAGTGTAGTAAGTAAATTAATTTCATAGACGCGGCAGATCGGCCTAATCCGTAATCACTGATCCAGGACAAGTCTCTAAGTCCCCACCTTTATCCCACTGTCAGGAGCGAGCGCTGGGACACACGAGGATCAGTCCCCAGATTAACCCTCTCACTGCCGGAGCCATCAGCTCTGTAATCCTTTGGGTTCCATATTCTGTATCATTGTCTCTATCAGCGATCTTTTTATCTCCACCCCCCCACCCCCGCTGCTCATTCAAAATACAGGGGGCAATTTATCAAGGGGGTCTCTGGGTCTAATACACGTCACAACTACACTACACAGCGAATGGGGTCAGTAGTCATTGTCTCCATTCACTGCATTGTGTGCAGCTCGGCTCTCAATCACTCAAATGCTAACCCACACACTCCGAACATGCTGCCATTTAAAGAAAAGCAACAAAAAATAAATAAAAATAAACTGAAAGTGAAACTGATGGGACACCAGTATATAGATAACACTGGATTCACCACCATTCACAATAGAAATCAGCAACAGTCACAGATAACATTTCCAATTCATCTCAATGGGACAGCTCCAGTCAAATGTCGTCTATGTCCATGGGGCTTGCTGTAAAGCAGATCACTAAATGCTGTTAAATAAAGGCTCAGGTAAGATGGCCACCACCGTAATGATGTACAAAAAAAATGAAATTTTACAATCAGAAGCAGATTTGAAAAAAAAAATCCTGTTTCAGTATCTGCCTCTAATCAGGAAAAAATATCTATGTAATACATTCCCTTTAAGGGTCTATTGTCATGTACAGTATCCTGCTCATATTTCAAGGGGTACTCTGGTAAAAAACTATTTTCTTTAAATCAACTGGTGCCAGAATGTTAAACGGATTTGTAATTTACTTCTATTCAAAAATCTTAACCCTTTTAGTACTTATCAGCTTCTGTATGCTCCGGAGGAAGTTGTGTAGTTCTTTCCAGTCTGACCACAGTGCTCTCTGCTGCCACCTCTGTCTGTGTCAGGAACTGTCCAGAGCAGGAAATCCCCATGGCAAACCTCTCCTACTCTGGACAGTTCCTGACACGGACAGAGGTGGCAGCAGAGATCACTGTGGTCAGACAGAAAAGATCTACACAACTTCCTGGGGAGCATACAGCAGCTGATAAGTACTGAAAGGGTTAAGATTTTTATATAGAAGTAAATTACAAATCTGTAGAACTTTCTGGCACCAGTTGATTTGAAAAAAATAATAGTTTTCCACGGAGTACCCCTTTAAAGACAATTTCCTGATCGGAATCTCATTGTCTCTGTGAATTCTCGGTTACATGTAGCAGGTCCAAGAAAAGAAACAACCACAGGGACCGATAGAGCCCGATCAACAGGAGGCGCCGTGGGCAGGAGACGCAGCGTGGCCCTGTAAACATATGCAAACTACGTTATATAATACAGCGGAACGCCGGATCCTTCTGGAAATCATATGGATCTTTTTTTCCCCCTTCTATTTATTAAAGGAAAATCTCGGTTTCCTCTCAGGATTTCAGGGAGAATTCCCAGTTGTCTGATCGCTGATAAGACGGAGGAGAACGTCTGCGTCTCGCTGTTATCCCCCCCCCCCCCCCCATCATATAATTCTAAAATAACGCCGCAGTCTAACCTTAGCTGTAGCTCCAGAGGGGACAATAATGTAAAAGGAGACACTGGATCTTTATTTCCATGAATTAAATAAATAACAATTTATACCAAACAATGAATAGGAAAGTGGGGTCCAGGAAAGGGCGCCATTTTAATTCATAAGGCTGGATCCGGTACTGCAGCTCAGCCCCATTCAGGTCAATGCAATTCCAGGTGCAGCATATGAAGAAGGTCAGTGACATGAAGGCGTGTGACAGAAAACATTTAGCGCCCCCTACTGTACAGCGCCGAAGCCCATGAAATCAGAAGAACCCTGCCCCACGTAATTCATGGACCAGCTAAAGCCAACAGCGCATGACCAGAATGAGAACTATCCGGCCCCATCAGCCCTGCAGAGTGATCAGTCACTAACTGCAAGATTAGATTTTCAGTACCACCTGTAGGGGGCGCAGTGGAGCCACCATAATAGGTTTAGATCGTACCGATTCCCAGACCTGAGACCTAACACTATTATGAGTAATAGCCAGGGGAAGTGTGCAGCAGCTCTCTACACCATCTACAAGCCATCCCTTCTTTCTTTTTCATCCTGCAGTAAAAGAGTCAGATTTGATTGACAACCGGCAAATAAAATGCGCAATGTCATGCACAACAACTGACTATCACTCAATGGCGGTGGGTCTAACGACTGACACTTGGCGCAATCTAAACTTTTCACCTGTCTGCACCACATAAAAAAAGTTTATTTCAATGACACTGACGATTAAAACACAACAATTCATAGTCCTCACAATAACTTCCCTCATAGACACCATTTTATGTAATACTTAACCAACAAGAACCATGTGCTGAATATCATTAAAGCTCAATAAAACTGACTACAAAGGTCACAACAACAGTCACCTGTAAATGGAGAGAAAATAAAGGAATAAGAACCTATTTTTTTGTATATTAATATAACTATTATAATACTGTCCCCTATATAAAAGAATATAACTACTATAATACTGCTCCTATATACAAGAATATAACTACTATAATACTGCTCCTATATACAAGAATATAACTACTATAATACTGCCCCTATATACAAGAATATAACTACTATAATACTGCTCCTATATACAAGAATAAAATTACTATAATACTGCTCCTATATACAAGAATATAACTACTATAATACTGCCCCTATATACAAGAATATAACTACTATAATACTGCCCCTATATACAAGAATATAACTACTATAATACTGCTCCTATATACAAGAATATAACTACTATAATACTGCTCCTATATACAAGAATATACCTACTATAATACTGCCCCTATATGCAAGAATATACCTACTATAATACTGCTCCTATATACAAGAATGTAACTACTATAATACTGCTCCTATATACAAGAATATAGCTACTATAATACTGCTCCTATATACAAGAATATAACTACTATAATACCGCTCCTATATACAAGAATATAACTACTATAATACTGCTCCTATATACAAGAATATAACTACTATAATACTGCCCCTATATACAAGAATATAACTACTATAATACTGCCCCTATATGCAAGAATATACCTACTATAATACTGCTCCTAAATACAAGAATGTAACTACTATAATACTGCTCCTATATACAAGAATATAGCTACTATAATACTGCTCCTATATACAAGAATATAACTACTATAATACCGCTCCTATATACAAGAATATAACTACTATAATACTGCTCCTATATACAAGAATATAACTACTATAATACTGCTCCTATATACAAGAATATAACTACTATAACACTGCCCCTATATACAAGAATATAACCACTATAATACTGCTCCTATATACAAGAATATATCTACTATAATACTGCCTCCTATATACAAGAATATAACTACTATAATACTGCTCCTATATACAAGAATATAACTACTATAATACTGCCTCCTATATACAAGAATATAACTACTATAATACGGCTCCTATATACAAGAATATAACTACTATAATACTGCCTCCTATATACAAGAATATAACTACTATAATACGGCTCCTATATACAAGAATATAACTACTATAATACTGCTCCTATTTACAAGAATATAACTACTATAATACTGCCTCCTATATACAAGAATATAACTACTATAATACTGCCTCCTATATACAAGAAAATAACTACTATAATACTGCCTCCTATATACAAGAATATAACTAGTATAATACTGCTCCTATATACAAGAATATAACTACTATAATACTGCCTCCTATAGACAAGAATATAACTACTATAATACGGCTCCTATATACAAGAATATAACTACTATAATACTGCTCCTATATACAAGAATATAACTACTATAATACTGCCTCCTATATACAAGAATATAACTACTATAATACTGCCTCCTATATACAAGAATATAACTACTATAATACTGCCTCCTATATACAAGAATATAACTACTATAATACTGCTCCTATATACAAGAATATAACTACTATAATACTGCCTCCTATAGACAAGAATATAACTACTATAATACTGCCCCTATATACAAAAATATAACTACTATAATACTGCTCCTATATACAAGAATATAACTACTATAATACTGCCCCCTATATACAAGAATATAACTACTATAATACTGCCCCCTATATACAAGAATATAACTACTATAATAGTGCTCCTATATACAAGAATATAACTACTATAATACTGCTACTATATACAAGAATATAACTACTATAATACTGCTCCTATATACAAGAATATAACTACTATAATACTGCCTCCTATATACAAGAATATAACTACTATAATACTGCTCCTATATACAAGAATATAACTACTATAATACTGCCTCCTATATACATGAATATAACTACTATAATACTGCTCCTATATACAAGAATATAACTACTATAATACTGCCCCTATATACAAGAATATAACTACTATAATACTGCCTCCTATATACAAGAATATAACTACTATAATACTGCCCATATATATACAAGAATATAACTACTATAATACTGCTCCTATATACAAGAATATAACTACTATAATACTGCTCCTATATACAAGAATATAACTACTATAATACTGCCTCTATATACAAGAATATAACTACTATAATACTGCCCATATATATACAAGAATATAACTACTATAATACTGCTCCTATATACAAGAATATAACTACTATAATACTGCCTCTATATACAAGAATATAACTACTATAATACTGCCTCCTATATACAAGAATATAACTACTATAATACTGCCTCCTATATACAAGAATATAACTACTATAATACTGCCTCCTAGCTGTGAGGTTGTGTGTCTGTGGTTCTCCTCATGTCTGGAGCAAGCCCAGGGCGGGGCCACCCTGGGCGGGGAAGCTCCCCAAGCAAGGCCCAGGCTTCTCGGCCTACACTGGATGAAAACTCCAATGCTCTTTCTGATATGGAGGTAAATCCTAAAGTGGATTTTCCACAAAGAAGTCCTCAGCATGGAAGCACTGCAAGTGCAAAGAAAGAAAGTAAAGACATGGATGTGAGTAAAGTAAAGAAAGAAGCAGCAAGTGTATGTGAGTGTGATATTATACAGTCGGCCGGCCAAGGCTCTCAGCTTGGTGAACAACCAAGAGACTCCAAGAAAGAAACCTCTGTAAGAGACCCAGAGTCTGCTATTCCAGGCCATGATGGTGCACAGGAGCTGGGGCAGAGTGGATCATATGCAGCAGGTGTGCAGCTCCACTCTCCAGCACAGAGACACAGGAGGACATCACTGGAGAGACAAACACTGCAAGAGAACCTTCAGAAACAAGATGTGGTCTCCAGCATGACCCGCTCAGGCCGCACCAGATCCCAGGCCAGAGACCTTGATACAGCTGCTCATGGGTCTGATACATTCAAGGAGCCTCAGAGACTGCCCAAACCCCACCAGCAGGGCAAAGAGACCGCCCGGGCACCAGAGCTACAGCTGGCGGAGGAGATCCCTGCTCTGGTGAGGAGGATGGAGGAGCTCAAGCACCTGAAGGGTATGCTGCACATGCAGATTGACTCAGTGTATATGCTAAAGGCTGCAAATCCCCAGTATAAGACTCTACATGATAAGAGACTGTACACACTCAGCATTGAGCTCGCAGATATTGTAAAGGAGATGGACTGTATACTGGTAAAGATGGGGCCACTGGCAGAGACGTATAAGAACCAGGAACGATTCTCCAACTACAGGCTGAACTTTGAAGCAGACTCCAAACCTGATATAGAACCGGACATCACCCCGGAGGAGCCCCAGCAAGGGACAAGACCCCTCATACAGCCGGCACGGTTCTCTTTCCAGGATGGGGACATATGCAAGTATGGCGAGGAACAACAGCCACAGGAACCTGCAGCTGGGCCTGAGCAGGAGCAGAGACCAACAGAGGCACCACAAGTCCCAGAAGTCCCAGTACATCAGCAGGACATTGGACTTTTACCAGTGTATGAAGGTGATGGGGTGATGGAGCAGAGCACTAATGTTGGGGCACGGACTGGGGGTGTGGATTGTGATAATGTTGGGGCACGGACTGGGGGTGCGGACTGTGATGTTCCTGAGGGGTCGGTGGCTGGAGGGGGTGCACAATCTGTGTGGGGTGTTGTGTCTGATGATGATATAGAGGTGGATGGGACAGGTGTTATTGTACAAAATACTGTGCAGGATTTCCCCCCTTTACCCACAAGCACAGCAAATGTGGCAGGGCCCCCTAGAGTAGACCCCAACCCTGTAAGACAGGACGCAGGTACCCGCCAGGTTCCTCCTAGAAATGCCTGGAGCCGTGGTGCTCCATCCTTCACCTCCAGCGCCAATTACACTGGCCAGGCATTTAAAAGGAGGAATGTTGTGCGATTCCGGCACAGAGGTGCCAAGGAGGACCTTCCGGATAGGAGGTTTGTGGTGAGGGAGCTCCTGTGCCACCAGATGGGGTTTGTGCCAGCGGACATCTTGGCAGTAATAAACCTTCCAGATAGACAGGGCTATGATGTCAGCTTTAAGCTCATGTCTAATCTGGATAGGTTCTGGTCCAACTTCCCCAGATTCAGAGACAAGGATGGATGGAGTAAATTCAGTTTTATTCCCATATCCAAGCCAGATACCGTCATCATAAACATCATCTTCTGGAATGAAGCTGTTCCTCCCCAGGACATTGTGGTGTGGCTCCGCAGACATTGTGACCTGGTGTCTGATCTCACCAAGAACAGAGATGATGATGGTATCTGGACTGGAGGGTGGAAGGTCCTGGTGAAGCTGCGCCAACATGGGAACATCACACAACATCTGCCCAACTCCTTCTTCATTGGGAGGGAAAAGGGCGTTTGTTTCTACCCTGGTCAGCCCAGAAAGTGCTTTAAATGTGGTAAACCTGGCCATCTGGCAAATACATGTACAGTGGTAAAATGTAATCTATGTGGGGAAACTGGTCACCTAAGTGCTGACTGCCAGAACATCAGGTGCAATCTCTGTGGTGAGATCGGTCACCCTCACCGGGACTGTCCCAATGCCTGGCACAACATCTGCCGGGAGCTTCCTGATGAGGACCTTGTGGCGGGGGCAGAGGCTGTAGAGGAGGAGATTTTGATATCTGGGTCTATATTAACAAGACAGGAGGTCCAGCCAGACTTGGGTAACACCGCACCAACACCTCAGCAGTTAGAAAACACACAAGGTGGAATGGAGGTTGTCCCACAGGACCAGCAGCAACCGGGGGTATCCTCTTCTGTATCCCCATCTGCATCTGAGGAAAGTAAGGCCCAGAAAATTAAAAGAAGGAAAAAAGACACCTCATCCCGCAGGCCAGAGAGAGAGTATACCACCAGTCAGAAAAAGGTCAACAATGGGGCAGGAGTAATGGTCGTGTCCAACAGATACGAGGTTCTGTCAGAGTTTGACGGTGATTTAGACACAGAGTTAAAAAGAATAGAGGACGAATGTGATGATGACACAAGGGACCAACCCCCAATAAAAAGAAAACCCCAGACTGTAAAAGCTAATGCAGAGTCAGACATGGAGACAGGTGGTGGACAGCGGGACTCAGATTCTGACTTGTGATGATGGGCGTCAGGTCTCTGCTCTTCTTGTACTATCTTATCATGGCTGGGTTTACTTTAAAACTTGCTTCAAGTAATGTGAACAGTATTAAAGTGAAGAGGACACGGCACATAGTTTATGACCATCTTAGATATCTGGACAGAGATGTCATCTTCTTACAGGAGACACGCCTGACTACACTGGGGCACCTACGTGAGGCTGAGAGGGAATGGACGTCTGGTCCCTCTTTCTGGTCACTGGCTGTGGAGCCTTATGCCGGGGTGGCCATATTGTTTACCACCAGGGATGTGACAATACATAGGATGACAGAGGTCATCATGGGAAGGTGTCTGATCCTTGAGGTCACTATACATGGTAGAAGGCTCCGGCTCATAAATATCTATGGCCCGCAGACAGTGACAGAAAGGGTCCAGTTGTTTAATGATGTCAAGCCATATCTGTTTACAGCTGTCCCTGTTATAATGGCCGGGGATTTCAATGTCACTAGGACTTCAGGTGACAGGTCCTCAGGTAGAGCGGTGGCCAGGGACTCAAAAGTCCTTAATAACATGATCTTGCAGTCCGGGTTAAGTGATGTCTTTACACGGGGCGGTAGAAAGCCAAAATTTACATACACATGTTCTGACAGGAGCAGTAGGATTGACATGGCGTTTGTGAGTCCTGCAGAAATGGTTAGTGAGATGTGTGAGAAAGTTGTCCCATATTCAGATCATATGGCCTTGGTTTTCTGTTTAGGAGCCACTAAGCGCCCAGATATTGGTAGGGGGCTATGGAAGCTCAACTCTAGTATGTTGGAGGATGACTATGTTCAGACATGTGTTCATTCCTTCATGCAGAGTCAGCTAGAGCGGGTGGACTTCTATGATGATATGGCCGCCTGGTGGGAGGATGTCAAGGATGAGATCAGAACCCTCTTAAAGAGACTGTCCTTTAAAAAGGGGAGGAGTAAGTATGGCCAGTATCTCAAGCTGCGCAAAGAATTGGAGTCACTATATTCGGCGGGTGGGGACCAACAAAGGATAGACCAGCTGAAATCTGAGATAAGGCAGTATCAGTACAGCAGGTATACCTCCCTGGTTCTTGAAAGGGATTATGGGTCCTTAGGGTCTCCTGATCCCTTTGAGAATTGCCGGGAGCGGGTGGCAAATAAATCTGTCACCGGTCTCACTGACTCCCAGGGTGTTTTGCAGGAATCTCGGGAGGGTATCCTGGGGGTGGTGAGATCGTACTATGCTGACTTGTTTCAGAGGAAGGTTTTGGATAGAGACAAGATGACCCAATTCTTGGAGACAACTCCGCTCCCTGATACTAATGATTTGGACTTTTCTCCTTTGACAGCAGAATTGACGGTGGCAGAGGTCAAAGAGGCCATTGATAAGTTACATCTGAAGAAGGCACCAGGTCCGGATGGGATAACAGCAGAATTCTATAAGACATTCAGAGACCTCTTGGCCCCAATCCTCGTGGATGTTTACACAAATTGTCTAGAAAGTCACCTGATGCCTCCATCCATGAGAGTGTCCTCGCTGATTCTGCTGTCTAAAGGTAAAGAGCCGAGTGACATCAAGAACTGGAGGCCAATTGCCCTCTTGAATGTCGACAGGAAGATTCTGGCAAAAATCCTGTTTTCTAGGTTAGTTTGTCTGTCCCCGGCACTGTTGGCAGGCTGTCAGTATGGCACAGTAAAAGGGCGGAACATCTCTGGGGCAGTGATCTCCATAAGGGAGATGTTTGAGAGATGTAAAGCCCTGAGGTGTGGGAGATATGTTGTCAGTCTTGACCAGGCTAAAGCCTTTGACAGAGTAGATCACGAGTATCTATGGGCCACTTTGTCAAAGTACGGTATTCCGGGACAATTCATCGATTGGCTGAAGACTTTGTATTGTGAGGCCGAGAGCTTTCCTCTGATCAATGGTTGGCAGGGTGACACCTTCAGGGTTGAGGCGGGGGTGAGACAAGGTTGCCCACTGAGTCCGCTGCTGTATGTATTTGCCTTAGATCCGTTTCTGAGGTCACTGCAGGAGTGTGGTTTTCAGGGGGTGCCGGTCCCCCACTCCCTGCCCCTGAGTGTTGTTGCCTATGCGGATGATGTGACTGTAGTGATATCTGAGCCTCGTGAGGTGGAGATGTTGTCTATGGCCATCAGAAGTTACTCGGAGGCCTCAGGGTCTCTGGTCAACTTTGAGAAGAGTCAAGCTCTCTGGATATCTGATTCTGATCCAGACTTTGATCTGCCCCAATTTGTGAGAGCCTCCTCCTATATTAAAATCCTAGGGGTCAAATTTGGGAGGGACGATAATGCCAAACTAAATTGGGAAGAGAAGTTGGAAGCCGGAAATGCAAAGGTTCAGCGATGGAAGAACTGGAGGCTGACCTATAGAGAAAGGGTTACAATGTTGAAGACTTACCTGGTCCCCGTCTTCTTGTATGTCTCTGTCGTTTTTCCTTTGCCAGAATGTTTCTCCGCTCGGCTCTTTAGCCTGTTCTTCCAGATGTTTTGGGGGAACAGGTTGAACCCAATAAAAAGAGGGATCACCTACCTACAGAGGAGAGAGGGTGGGTTGGATATGCTGAATCCAAGGGTGTTCTTTGACTCCATGTTTCTAAAAGTTAATTTTGGTTGCATGGACTCAAACAACAGCTCCCTGTGGGCGAATAGTATCAGGGACTGGATATTGCCTTTTGCAGAGTCTTGGGTGCGAGGCGGCAGTCTCAAGAGGGGGAGATGGACGCGTGACTACCTCCCCCCGTACCTGGAATACGGGCTCAGATGTCTGAAGAGATGGCGCATTGAGAAGTCCTATATAGAGTGTAAGACCCGTAAGGACCTGTATGTCATGGTGTGTAGGACGTTCTTCTATTTACAGCCAGCTCTGAAGGACTGTACATCCGCCATCTTACAGGACAGTCTGAGACTCCTGAATAGTGTTAGGCTCCCGAAAAAATTTCATGACATCGCCTGGCTGTCCTTACACGGCAAACTATTTGTCAGGGGGAATTTAAGATATCTGAGTCTGTCAGATCGCAAGTGTCCCTTGGGGTGTCAGGAGGAGGAGACCATGACACATTTTATATTGGAGTGTTGGGGAGGGCGACACATATGGCAGGCGATATCCAGGAAGCTTAAGATCCTGAGACTACAGACCCTAAAATACCCTGAAATTATATATGGTGTAACATCTAGTGTGAGGGACATTGACCGGGAGACGTTATATCTGATCATCACCGTCATAAAATACTATCACTGGCACACCAGAACCCGCGTGTCCATGTACAGTGAACCCTTCCATGATAGGAGAGCAGTGGACCTGATCATGTCAGAGCTGAGGTGGATCAAATGTTTGGAGGTCAGGAAGGATGGAAAAAATCGTTCATTATGGAGGAACGTACATATAGAATAATATTCACCTTCATGATGTTTTTGTGTTGTTATTTATTTATTTTCTCTTTAATGCAAGTGTATGATATATAATACGTGATTATTGTTTTCATTTAGTTTTTGTGGTCGAATGTACTGTAATATTTCTGTTTTTTTTTTACTAATAAAAATTGCCTCCTATATACAAGAATATAACTACTATAATACTGCTCCTATATACAAGAATATAACTACTATAATACTGCTCCTATATACAAGAATATAACTACTATAATACTGCTCCTATATACAAGAATATAACTACTATAATACTGCTCCTATATACAAGAATATAACTACTATAATACTATCACCTAAAACTGGGGTCTGCTGTGTTTTAAGTCTGGCAACAGAAAGTGGATACAATGCACAAATGCTCCGACTGTAGTCACTAGATCGCTCCATGCAGCTCATTGAAATAAATGGGGTTCGGTTCAGGTCCATCGTGGTGTGAATGCAGCCTGACTTCTATACATGGATTAGGATTTCTTAATGTATAGTGATATATTGGCTGCATGTATCTTTACCATTACAATACTGCCATCTAGTGTTCACTAAAGTCTTAGCAATGTAGTCCAGGTGGATATGTTCCATATATTGAGTGAATGACATCTCCTATATCAGTGGTCTCCAACCTGCGGACCTCCAGATGTTGCAAAACTACAACTCCCAGCATGCCCGGACAGCCAACGGCTGTCCGGGCATGCTGGGAGTTGTAGTTTTGCAACATCTGGAGGTCCGCAGGTTGGAGACCACTGTCCTATATATACAAATTACCCAAATACTTAAAGGTAATAACCAGAGGTGTCACCTGTGGCTCCTGGGTCCAATGCAAAATCTTTAATGGGGCCCCAGATCTAATGCTTAGATGATAGTACCGGTCTCCTCAGATAGGAAAGAGACCATTTATGGGGCCCCCAGGCTCCTTGACCATCTGCCCCCTATAGTTTATTCCTGGTAATAACACCAGAACAGAGGACCTATATGAGCCAGAACATTAAAACCAGATGAAGTCAATAATATAGATTATCTGGTGACAATGGCGACTGCCATGGGGTGGGATACATTAGGGACAAGTGTTAACCCCCTCAGACCTGGTTAATTTCTGCATATTAACCTCCCTGCTTGTGATAATTGCCTATGCCTCCTGACACTGAAATCCTGAATTAAAGGGGTACTCTGGGGAAATAATCCCATAGCCCATCCTTTCCCTCTCACCAATTTAATTAAATTGTCTAAATATAATTTATTGGCTATACAGAGCAGTTTCCCCTTTCAGTTATCCAGTCATCCACTCTGTCTCTATCCAACTACCTCTCTGAAAGCAGCTCCCACTCTCCTGAGACACACAGATCACATGATTTCTGCCCTGCACTGATGAGTCATGCTTCCTTTACTGCTGAGAGCTGGGAGGTGTGTACAGCCTCAGCCAATCACACACTGAATGTCTTTGCTGAAAGAGCAGGAGGGTGGGGGCTGCTCTCAGAGAGGGAGCTGGACGAAACTGAGATCACAGCTGCAGGGGAGGAGGGAGGAAAGCTTTAGCACAACACTGTGAAATCTGATTAGTGGAACGGAATAAGTACACAGTAGTTGTAATTGTAACACAACACTGTCATCCAGTGGCCACTGAGCACAATTTTCATTTTTTTTATTTTAATTATAGTAATAAAGGCTAGGTTTTAACATTATTTTGGGGGTGGTCTTTAGTCAGGCTTATCCCTGAGGGGGTAATTCCCCAAGGAGGTGTATTTTCATTACTTGGCCCTAAGATCCTCTGGGGACTTTTTTTGATGTTGCAGCCTCAGCCAATCACACACTGAATGTCTTTGCTCACAGAGCAGGAGGTTGGGGGCTGTTCTCAGAGAAGGAGCTGGACCAAAGTGAGAGCCCAGCTGCAATAGCTGCTGGGACTTGTAGTATTCCTGCTGATGAAGGGATTTTGGATGTGATTTATGACTATTATTAACCCTTTGGATTGCGCCCTCTCAGTTTACACATATTGTTGTCATCTTGTAGATTCCTGTGACCTGTTCTGTGGGTTCAGTTTACCAGAGGATAAAGTGACTGAGCTTCAATTACACAAACGCTTCTCCCCCACCATTCACAGCTGAGGCCGGGATGTGTACGCTCCGCTCATATAACATTAATGTCATGTGATGTCACTATGGAGGCAGCAAACATCATGTGACCACCATCACCTGGTACCCCTGCCCCTCACCCTCTACTTGATTCCGTACCCTGACGACCATTGTATGTTGAAACCATTGTATGTTGAGACCATAACTCTATTGAAACCTGGTATTTGGTTCTGAAGCCACCAAAATGTCATCCAAAAATAGGAAAAGGTGAGAATTAAAGAAAAATAAGTAGAAAACTAATATAGATAAAGCAAATCCTTATATAAAAAAGTAAGAAAAAGCTGGTGGGAGCTGTAAATTACTGTCTATGTCAGTGTTTCTCAATCAGGGGGCCTCCAGCTGTTGAAAAACTACAACTCCCAGCATGCCCGGACAGCCGTTGGCTCTCCGGGCATGCTGGGAGTTGTAGTTTTTCAACAGCTGGAGTCACACTGGTTGGGAAACAATGGTTTACGTAGAGGACAGGAGCTTCTTCAGGGTCCTATACAGTGCACGCAGTGTCCCAAATGGAGCCGCCCTTACTTGGTGTCAAAAGGAGCAGCTAACCCTGGCACAGGTAAGGAGTAGTACAGAACTTGTAATTCCTCCCTGTACTATAGGGGGCGCTACCAGACACCAGTAGGTGCATACATTTCAGTAATACAGGTGAAGAGTACAGAACATGTAATACCTCCCTGTACTGTAGGGGGCGCTACCAGACACCAGTCAGTGCATACACTTCAGTAATACAGGTAAAGAGTCAGAACATGTAATACCTCCCTGTACTGTAGGGGGCGCTACCAGACACCAGTCAGTGCATACACTTCAGTAATACAGGTATATAGTACAGAACATGTAATACCTCCCTGTACTGTAGGGGGTGCTACCAGACACCAGTCAGTGCATACACTTCAGTAAATACAGGTAAAGAGTACAGAACTTGTAATGCCTCCCTGTATTGTAGGAGGCGCTACCAGACACCAGTCAGTGCATACACTTCAGTAATACAGGTAAGGAGTAGTACAGAACTTGTAGTTCCTCCCTGTACTATAGGGGGTGCTACCAGTCACCAGTCAGTGCATACACTCCAGTAATACAGGTAAAGAGTACAGAACATGTAATACCTCCCTGTACTGTAGGGGGCGCTACCAGACACCAGTCAGTGCATACACTTCAGTAATACAGGTAAAGAGTACACAACATGTAATACCTCCCTGTACTGTAGGAGGCGCTACCAGACACCGGTCAGTGCATACACTCCAGTAATACAGGTAAAGAGTAGAGAACATGTAATACCTCCCTGTACTGTAGGGGGCGCTACCAGACACCAGTCAGTGCATACACTTCAGTAATACAGGTAAAGAGTACAGAACATGTAATACCTCCCTGTACTGTAGGAGGCGCTACCAGACATCAGTCAGTGCATACACTTCAGTAATACAGGTAAGGAGTACAGAACATGTAATACCTCCCTGTACTGTAGGGGGCGTTACCAGACACCAGTCAGTGCATGCACTTCAGTAATACAGATATATAGTACAAAACATGTAATACCTCCCTGTACTGTAGGGGGTGCTACCAGACACCAGTCAGTGCATACACTTCAGTAATACAGGTAAAGAGTACAGAACATGTAATACCTCCCTGTACTGTAGGGGGCGCTACCAGTGAGTGCATACACTTCAGTAATACAGGTAAAGAGTACAGAACAAGTAATACCTCCCTGTACTGTAGGGGGCGCTACCAGACACCAGTCAGTGCATACACTTCAGTAATACTGGTGATTGACCAGTAAAATGCCCATTCTGATTGATCGGTTCCTCAAGTTGTGACACGTTTCACAGATCTGGACTGTCTGTACATTGTATGATGAATCTGGTTTCAACTTGAAATGGTCCAGAAAAAAACAATGTATGTTAAAACAATCGTATGTTGAGGCCATTGTAAGTTGAGGGATCTCTGTATATATTTTGTATAAATTATTTGTAATAATATTTACTATGGTTTTTAGTGGCGTTTTGTTGCGATCACCTCTGGTTACACATCTGAGCCGTTGAGCTTATTCTTGTGTGACGGGCAGGAGACTATTTGCCTCCTCTCAGTTTTCTGATTTTAATAGATTTTAAATGTTTTGTATCTTTTATCTTCCATAAAATTGTTTCTCTTTTTCATTCTAATTTGGATGTTGTGCAATAATTTATGACTGCTAGTTAGGAGGGCGCAGGAGCCCAAACTTATTATGCTTCAACTTTGAGCCTAATTTTATTCCCTGTAAACCCTGGAACCACTTTCGGACCATTTTGTGCCCTTTTAGAAATATTGTCATCCTTGGATTCGCTGCATCAATAATTGCGATCCTGGCGCAGCCCGAAGCAGATGTCGTGGAGGAGTGAACACATTGTCGCCACAGATGGTCGTCTGATAAAACATTGATCGCTACGAGTATTAAGTCACCGCAGAACTGATGAAAGGCGGAATGTAACCGGCACCGAAGCAAGAAAAATACAGTTATATAACAATAAAGACACTTAGGGTACATTCCCACACGGCGTATTTGCTGCGTATTTGCTGCTGCGTATTTTATTTTGTCTGTTGAAGTCAATGGGTAGGAAAATAGGCAGCACCAAATACGCAGCAAATACGCAGCAAATACGCAGCAAAATACGCTGTGTGGGAACGTACCCTTAAAGGGGTTATCCAGGAAAAAACTTTTATATATATATATCAACTGGCTCCAGAAAGTTAAACAGATTTGTAAATTAGTTCTATTAAAAAAATCTTCATCCTTTCAGTACTTATGAGCTTCTGAAGTTGAGTTGTTCTTTTCTGTCTAAGTGCTCTCTGATGACACCTGTATCGGGAACCGCCCAGTTTAGAAGCAAATCCCCATAGCAAACCTCTCCTACTCTGTGCAGTTCCCGAGACAAGCAGAGGTGTCAGCAGAGAGCACTGTTGTCAGACGAAAAAGAACAACTCAACTTCAGCAGCTGATAATTATTGAAAAGATTCTGATTTTTTAATAGAAGTAATTTACAAATCTGTTTAACTTTCTGGAGCCAGTTGATTTATATTAAAAAAAAGTTTTTTCCTGGAATACCCCCTTTAAAGGGGGCCTCTGAAATGTTCTGCAGTTTTCTAATATACTTTGTTTCAGTTTCTCTTTTCAAGATCTCTGCTTGCTGTTGGTCAATGAGAACCTTCTTATTTCCATTCAGAAGCTGTAAACCTGTACAGACGTAACCATTTTCACTGCTGATACTTTGTTGCACTTGTATCCAGTCTCTGTAATCCTTAGTGAGTTAAAGGAGTACTCCGCCCCTAGACATCTTATCCCCTATCCAAAGGATAGGGGATAAGGTGTCTGATCGTGGGGGTCCCGCTGCTGGGGACCCTCGCGATCTGCCTGCTGCACCCAGCGTTCGTTTAGAGCATCAGGTGCAGCAGCGGAGGCTTGTGACGTCACGGCCACGCCTCTCAATGCAAGTCTATGGGAGGGGGCGTGACGGCCGTCACGCCCCCTCCCATAGACTTGCATTGAGAGGCGTGGCCGTGACATCACAAGTGGGGCGTGATCGTGATGTCACGAGCCTTCGTCCTGCATCGCCAGTCATCGGGCACGTAGAAAAGTTCCCTACGTGCACCGGATGTCTGGGGTGCCGCAGCCGAGATCGCAGGGGTCCCCAGCGGCGGGACCCCCGCGATCAGACATCTTATCCCCCTATCCTCCACGTTGTAATCTTTACTGATACATTGTAACAAATCCAGCAGCAGGGAGAAGTACGAGACTCATGATAAGTCTATGGTTGTAAAAAAGAATATTCCTATTCACTGCAAGCAAGCAGAGATCTTAAAATAAAGTTAAGTTAATGTTTTATTTATGTTTTCTGTTAAATCCTCCTGATTCTTGGAGACTAGAAGGGGTCAGGGAACATTTAATAGCTTAGCGAGTTGATATAGGGAGGGTCTCTGCTTTAATGCAGTGACTTCAAGGAGATTGGCACAGTGATAAAAGTTAAGACAGCTGTCCAGACCTTTTTGGTGATCACAGATAAAAAGGAAGCCTTGATTTACCTTTTCAGGCACAGTGTGGATCCTTTGGCACATATGACCGGGCTGAGGTTGGATGCACTCAGTTCAGGACCTTCTTCCCCACATAATGTTTTAGTATCACTGCAGATAGAGACAAAATTCCCCTAACAACAGGCTGTGGACCACAGATTGCAGGGAAGTAAGACCTCTAGTGGCCAAGACTTTGGAGCTGTTTTTTTTTTTCTGGGGTAAGGAGTCATTTTTGGTAAATGAAGTGATTGTTACGTAAGTAAGGAACCACGCAGGCTATCAGTGACAGTGACCATTTAATTTCTCCTATGTAATTAAATACTTCTTAAATTTCAGCCTAAAAATATAAACTATTACACTAATACTAAATTACAACATGACAATAACACAACAACATACACCATTACAGTATATAAAAATGAGTCCATAAGTTTCCATCAATGCGTTATCTGGCCCAACCTGATTCTTACCAAACCAACCACTATGATAACAACCCCACATTTACAAACTACTAATATATATATATATACATTTTTTCTTTTATTTTTTTTATATAACAAAACAAGAAATCGTATTGTTGCAACATATGCACATCCTGTATTCTACACCAGAGCTGTACTCACTATTCTGCTGGTAAGGTCAATGTGTACATACATTACATTACTTATCCTGTACTGATCCTGAGTTATATCCTGTATTCTACTCCAGAGCTGCACTCACTATTCTGCTGGTGAGGTCACTGTGTACATACATTACATTACTTATCCTGTACTGATCCTGAGTTATATCCTGTATTCTACTCCAGAGCTGCACTCACTATTCTGCTGGTGAGGTCACTGTGTACATACATTACATTACTTATCCTGTACTGATCCTGAGTTATATCCTGTATTCTACACCAGAGCTGTACTCACTATTCTGCTGGTGATGTCACTGTGTACATA
The DNA here is from genome assembly GCF_029499605.1 of Hyla sarda. Taxonomy (NCBI): domain Eukaryota; kingdom Metazoa; phylum Chordata; class Amphibia; order Anura; family Hylidae; genus Hyla; species Hyla sarda. The sequence continues at coordinate 139,868,074 of NC_079198.1, read as the reverse complement.
CATTACTTATCCTGTACTGATCCTGAGTTATATCCTGTATTCTACTCCAGAGCTGCACTCACTATTCTGCTGGTGAGGTCACTGTGTACATACATTACATTACTTATCCTGTACTGATCCTGAGTTATATCCTGTATTCTACTCCAGAGCTGCACTCACTATTCTGCTGGTGAGGTCACTGTGTACATACATTACATTACTTATCCTGTACTGATCCTGAGTTATATCCTGTATTCTACTCCAGAGCTGTACTCACTATTCTGCTGGTAAGGTCAATGTGTACATACATTACATTACTTATCCTGTACTGATCCTGAGTTATATCCTGTATTCTACTCCAGAGCTGCACTCACTATTCTGCTGGTGATGTCACTGTGCACATACATTACATTACTTGTCCTGTACTGATCCTGAGTTATATCCTGTATTATACTCCAGAGCTGTATTCACTATTCTGCTGGTGATGTCACTGTGTACATACATTACATTACTTATCCTGTACTGATCCTGAGTTATATCCTGTATTATACTCCAGAGCTATACTCACTATTCTGCTGGTGATGTCACTGTGTACATACATTACTTATCCTGTACTGATCCTGAGTTATATCCTGTATTATACTCCAGAGCTGCACTCACTATTCTGCTGGTGAGGACACTGTGTACATACATTGCATTACTTATCCTGTACTGATCCTGAGTTATATTCTGTATTATACTCCTGAGCTGTACTCACTATTCTGCTGGTGGGGACACTGTGTACATACATTGCATTACTTATCCTGTACTGATCCTGAGTTATATCCTGTATTATACTCCTGAGCTGTACTCACTATTCTGCTGGTGGGGACACTGTGTACATACATTACATTACTTATCCTGTACTGATCCTGAGTTATATCCTGTATTTTACTCCTGAGCTGTACTCACTATTCTGCTGGTGGGGTCACTGTGTACATACATTACATTACTTATCCTGTACTGATCCAGAGTTATATCCTGTATTATACTCCAGAGCTGTACTTACTATTCTGCTGGTGAGGTCACGGTGTACATACATTACATTACTTATCCTGTACTGATCCTGAGTTATATCCTTTATTATACCCCAGAGCTGTACTCACTATTCTGCTGGTGAGGTCACTGTGTACATACATTACATTACTTATCCTGTACTGATCCTGAGTTATATCCTGTATTATACTCCAGAGCTGTACTCACTATTCTGCTGGTGAGATCACTGTGTACATACATTACATTACTTATCCTGTACTGATCCTGAGTTATATCCTGTATTATACTCCAGAGCTGTACTCACTATTCTGCTGGTGAGGTCACTGTGTACATACATTACATTACTTATCACTGTACTGATCCTGAGTTATATCCTGTATTATACCCCAGAGCTGTACTCACTATTCTGCTGGTGAGGTCACTGTGTACATACATTACATTACTTATCCTGTACTGATCCTGAGTTATATCCTGTATTATACTCCAGAACTGTACTCACTATTCTGCTGGTGAGGTCACTGTGTACATACATTACATTACTTATCCTGTACTGATCCTGAGTTATATCCTGTATTATACTCCAACTCTCCATGCAGATTGTATCTATAATTAGTAACATTTACATCAATGCACAAGAAACAATCTCCAGGATGTTTAAGCAGAGCAGTATATGGCGCCTTATTACGTCTTTATTTTTCATACTTATACTATTTAGGAAAGTAAACCTGTGGTTTTGTCTTCAGATAATGTCCCCAGGACTAATGATGTATCTCCTGTATCTAATCCGCTCCGGCCTCGTGTACATCTCGTAATATAAATACTGCGTATAATATTATTAATATATCTTCTCCGCTTCATTTTGTGCCTGTAAAACGACCGAGCTGTTTATATAGCGGGTTTATATTATCTTCAGTGGAGATGATGGGTTCGGTGGGTGGTGTAAGGACAGACGGAGGGGATGTTTGTATTAGGTTCCTAACTATACTATGGGCCGCTCTCCGCTTCCTTAAAGGAACGGTAACCTATAAAATATCTATTGAGCGCTTTTATGCAGCAAGGAAATAACTTATGTTTAACCCTCGCATTTGAGATTTAGGAGGGGGTTAGAGGGATTGTAACAATTTTACAGTACCCAGCATGGTTGCAAAACTACAACTCCCAGCATGCCCGGACAGCCAACGGCTGTCCGGGCATGCTGGGAGTTGTAGTTTTGCAAAATGCTGGAGGGCCACAGTTTGGAGACCACCAAATGCAGATATTGTAAAAATGTAAAGTTTTGGTCATTTCAATGTGCAGTCACCATCAAGTATGGACAAGATCATAGATGGTTCCCATTTAGGTGCCAGGAAGTTCTTCAGATTTGTAAATCACTTCTACATAAAAATCTTAATCCTTCCAGTACTTATTAGCTGCTGTATGCTCCACAGGAAGTCATGTAGTTCTTTCCATTCTGAGCACAGTCCTCTGTCCGTATCAGGAACTGTCCAGAGTACAAGCAAATCCCCATAGCAAACCTCTCCTACTCTGGACAGTTCCTGACATGGACAGAGGTGGCAGCAGAGATCACTGTGCTCAGACCGGAAAGAACTACACAACTTCCTCTGGAGCATACGGCAGCTGATGCTCCGTTCGTCCAGCATAGATGGTTTTACAGTGTGTTAACCTGCAGACGTTATGGGAACTGTTTTATATCCACTGCTATCGTGATGTATATACTGCTCGTGAGTTACGGTCTTTGTGCCGACCACTGTGACTCTTTTTGCTATACATAGGATTTTATATATTTTTTCAATTCCAATTGAGTGCCGGATATCCTTCCCTGTCGTGATCATTTCCTTTGGGTCAAACCATTTATTTGTCTTTCATAAATTAGATTATGGTCTATAGCGGTTCTATGTTTTTAAGGAAAACATGAGGTTACACCAAAAAGGCCATATTGCTGCCTACATAACTATTAAATACATAAAGATCAAATAACCAAAAACATTAGGTCACGGCATTCAGATGGCAGAATCCAATAAGGTGCTCAAGCTGTTGTCTTTGTATTTGTTACCCAAGGTGCAACTTTTCAGCCATATCTGGACCAACGGAGCATATTCATAAGTAAAATCCAGTACATAGAAACAATTGGCAGCACTCACCGGTCAGTGGAAAATCTTTAACAAAGTGCAAAAACTCACATAATTTGGTTTATTTACTAACCTGATCTAGACTCTTTTTTTGCAACCCAAAAAACACCAAAACCCTCAATTTTACAAGAAAAACCCGAAAAGGGGGTGTGGTCACTGGAGAAAGTGGGTGTGTTCAACAAAAGGGACGTGTCCCCAATAGTTTTGAAAAATCCCAACATATTTACTAAGGTTTCCACAGAAAATGTGGTGGATTTGAGCTGAGGAAAAACCCAACAGATCAGAACAGTTGTAAAAAAATGCAAAACATAGGGAAAAGTGCAAAATGTAGGGAAACCTAAGTAAATACCTTGGAAAAATACCTGTCGGAAATCAAAACCTACAAAGAAAACTACACAACACTCTTAGTAAATAAACCCCTATGTGTGGCCAGACTAGGAAGCCAAAAGAATCATCAGAATGGGTGACAGCTGTTGCGCACGTGCAACAGCTGTCACCCATTCTGATGATTCTGTTGGTGTCCTAGTCCGGCCGCACATTATGTGAGTTTTTGCACTTTAATAAATAAGATTTTCCACTGACTGGTGATTGCTGCCAATTGTTTCTACATACTGGATCTTCCATAGAATGTCTAGGCATATTAAAATCTGACGCGTTTCGCTTGCTTAAGTCATGGTAACCGAAATGGACTTTCAACCAATGTCAACCAAATTTTCCTTCTACACAACAAATAAGCTGTACATATAATTTGCTGTCTCTACTGAGGATGTAGTAAAGGAGGAAATTCACTAAACAACCACAATTATAGATACATAGTGCTCGGCTCTCCGGGATGTATGGTGACAACAACATTAACTAAGAGGGAACCTTGTCTTCTATGGGATGTATAGTGACAAGAAATATCAATAGGAGGGAACCTTATCTTCTCTGGGATGTATAGTGACAAGAAATATCAATAGGAGGGAACCTTGTCTTCTATGGGATGTATGGTGACAAGAACCATCACTAGGAGGGAACCTTGTCTTCTGTGGGATGTATGGTGACAAGAACCATCACTAGGAGGGAACCTTGTCTTCTCTGGGATGTATGGTGACAAGAACCATCACTAGGAGGGAACCTTGTCTTCTCCAAGATGTATGGTGACAAGAACCATCACTAGGAGGGAACCTTGCCTTCTCCGGGATGTATGGTGACAATAACCATGACTATGAGGGAACCTTGTCTTCTGTGGGATGTATGGTGACAAGAACCATGACTAGGAGGGAACCGTGTCTTCTCCAGGATGTATGGTGACAAGAACCATCACTAGGAGGGAACCTTGTCTTCTATGGGATGTTTGGTGACAATAACCATGACTATGAGGGAACCTTGTCTTCTCTGGGATGTATGGTGACAAGAACCATGACTAGGAAGGAACATTGTCTTCTCTGGGATGTATGGTGACAAGACCAATGACTATGAGGGAACCTTGTCTTCTCTGGGATGTATGGTGACAAGAACCATCACTAGGAGGGAACCTTGTCTTCTCCAGGATGTATAGTGACAAGAACCATCACTAGGAGGGAACCTTGTCTTCTCCGTGATGCATGGTGACAATAACCATGACTATGAGGGAACCTTGTCTTCTCTGGGATGTATGGTGACAAGAACCATGACTAGGAGGGAACCTTGTCTTGCATGGGATGTATGGTGACAGGAACCATGACTAGAAGGGAACCTTGTCTTCTCTGGCTAGGAGGGAACCTTGTCTTCTCTGGGATGTATGATGACAAGAACCATGACTGGGAGGGAACCCTTTCTTCTCTGGGATGTATGGTGACAAGAACCATCACTAGGAGGGAACCTTGTCTTCTCCGGGATGTATGGTGACAAGAATCATCACTCGGAGGGAACCTTGTCTTCTCTGGGATGTATGGTGACAAGAACCATCACTAGGAGGGAACCTTGTCTTCTCCAAGATGTATGGTGACAAGAACCATCACTAGGAGGGAACCTTGTCTTCTCCGGGATGTATGGTGACAATAACCATGACTATGAGGGAACCTTGTCTTCTGTGGGATGTATGGTGACAAGAACCATGACTAGGAGGGAACCGTGTCTTCTCCAGGATGTATGGTGACAAGAACCATCACTAGGAGGGAACCTTGTCTTCTATGGGATGTTTGGTGACAATAACCATGACTATGAGGGAACCTTGTCTTCTCTGGGATGTATGGTGACAAGAACCATGACTAGGAAGGAACATTGTCTTCTCTGGGATGTATGGTGACAAGACCAATGACTATGAGGGAACCTTGTCTTCTCTGGGATGTATGGTGACAAGAACCATCACTAGGAGGGAACCTTGTCTTCTCCAGGATGTATAGTGACAAGAACCATCACTAGGAGGGAACCTTGTCTTCTCCGGGATGTATGGTGACAATAACCATGACTATGAGGGAACCTTGTCTTCTCTGGGATGTATGGTGACAACAAGAACCATGACTAGGAGGGAACCTTGTCTTGCATGGGATGTATGGTGACAGGAACCATGACTAGGAGGGAACCTTGTCTTCTCCGGGATGTATGGTGACAAGAATCATCACTCGGAGGGAACCTTGTCTTCTCTGGGATGTATGGTGACAAGAACCATCACTAGGAGGGAACATTGTCTTCTCCAAGATGTATGGTGACAAGAACCATCACTAGGAGGGAACCTTGTCTTCTCCGGGATGTATGGTGACAATAACCATGACTATGAGGGAACCTTGTCTTCTGTGGGATGTATGGTGACAAGAACCATGACTAGGAGGGAACCGTGTCTTCTCCAGGATGTATGGTGACAAGAACCATCACTAGGAGGGAACCTTGTCTTCTATGGGATGTTTGGTGACAATAACCATGACTATGAGGGAACCTTGTCTTCTCTGGGATGTATGGTGACAAGAACCATGACTAGGAAGGAACATTGTCTTCTCTGGGATGTATGGTGACAAGACCAATGACTATGAGGGAACCTTGTCTTCTCTGGGATGTATGGTGACAAGAACCATCACTAGGAGGGAACCTTGTCTTCTCCAGGATGTATAGTGACAAGAACCATCACTAGGAGGGAACCTTGTCTTCTCCGGGATGTATGGTGACAATAACCATGACTATGAGGGAACCTTGTCTTCTCTGGGATGTATGGTGACAAGAACCATGACTAGGAGGGAACCTTGTCTTGCATGGGATGTATGGTGACAGGAACCATGACTAGGAGGGAACCTTGTCTTCTCTGGCTAGGAGGGAACCTTGTCTTCTCTGGGATGTATGATGACAAGAACCATGACTGGGAGGGAACCCTTTCTTCTCTGGGATGTATGGTGACAAGAACCATCACTAGAAGGGAACCTTGTCTTCTCCGGGATGTATGGTGACAAGAATCATCACTCGGAGGGAACCTTGTCTTCTCCGGGATGTATGGTGACTAGAACCATGTCTAGGAGGGACCTTGTCTTCTCTGGGATGTATGGTGATAAGAACCATCACTTGGTGGGAACCCTGTCTTCTCTGGGATGTATGGTGACAAGAACAATCACTAGGAGGGAACCTTGTCTTCTCTGGGATGTATGGTGACAAGACCAATGAAAAGGAGGGAACCTTGTCTTCTCCAAGATGTATATTGACAAGACCAATGACTAGGAGGGAACCTTGTCTTCTCCGGGATGTATGGTGACTAGGACCATGATGAGGAGGGAACCTTGTCTTCTCTGAGATGTATGGTGACAAGACCAATGACTATGAGGGAACCTTGTCTTCTCTGGGATGTATGGTGACAAGAACCATCACTAGGAGGGAACCTTGTCTTCTCTGGGATGTATGGTGACAAGACCAATGACTAGGAGGGAACCTTGTCTTCTCCGGGATGTATGGTGACTAGAACCATGATGAGGAGGGAACCTTGTCTTCTCTGGGATGTATGGTGACAAGAACCATCACTAGGAGGGAACCTTGTCTTCTATGGGATGTATGGTGACAAGAACCATCACTAGGAGGAAACCTTGTCTTCTCTGGGATGTATGGTGACTAGAACCATGTCTAGGAGGGACCTTGTCTTACATGGGATGTATGGTGAAAAGAAGCATGACTAGGAGGGAACCCTGTCTTCTCCGGGATGTATGGTGATAAGAACCATCACTTGGCGGGAACCCTGTCTTCTCTGGGATGTATGGTGACAAGAACAATCACTAGGAGGGAACCTTGTCTTCTCTGGGATGTATGGTGACAAGACCAATGACTAGGAGGGAACCTTGTCTTCTCTGGGATGTATGGTGACTAGAACCTTGATGAGGAGGGAAACTTGTCTTCTCTGGGATGTATGGTGACAAGAACCATCACTAGGAGGGAACCTTGTCTTCTCTGGGATGTATGGTGACAATAACCATGACTATGAGGGAACCTTGTCTTCTCTGGGATGTATGGTGACAAGACCAATGACTATGAGGGAACCTTGTCCTCTCTGGGATGTATGGTGACTAGAAACATGACGAGGAGGGAACCTTATCTTCTCCAGGATGTATGGTGACAAGATCCATCACTAAGAGGGAACCTTGTCTTCTCTGGGATGTATGGTGACAAGAACCATCACTAGGAGGGAACCTTGTCTTCTCTGGGATGTATGGTGACAAGAACCATCACTAGGAGGGAACCTTGTCTTCTCTGGGATGTATGGTGACAAGAACCATCACTAGGAGGGAACCTTGTCTTCTCTGGGATGTATGGTGACAAGAACCATCACTAGGAGGGAACCTTGTCTTCTCTGGGATGTATGGTGACAAGAACCATCACTAGGAGGGAACCTTGTCTTCTCTGGGATGTATGGTGACAAGAACCATCACTAGGAGGGAACCTTATCTTTTCCAGGATGTATGGTGACGAGAACCATGACTATGAGGGAACCTTGTCTTCTCTGGGATGTATGGTGACAAGACCAATGACTATGAGGGAACCTTGTCTTCTCTGGGATGTATGGTGACAAGAACCACAACAAGAACCCTGTCTTCTTCTACTTGGACCACACATGATCAGATCACCCTAGTACATTTCTAGTCAGTACCATAATAATGATATTATACATTTTCTTGGACATAGAAGAATAATATAGACTGGGAATCCATCTCTTACCTTGTCGCCATCGTCGTCCATGTTGCAGACAGACATTTGCCCTCTGAGGTTTTACTGATTTTACTATTCAGAAAACAACAAAGCGTATGATCTCCGGTGAGATAAGCGGCGCAAATCCTCTAAGCTTCACAATAAGAGGCAAGTGGATTAGGGCAAGTCCTTGTCACTTCTGGTAACTTCAGATGTGACATCCCTGAAATCTAGATGGTCAGCCAATTATGGCGCGGCATTCTGCCCGATATATACCTCCTGATATATACCACCTGATATATACCGCCTGATATATACCACCTGATATATACCACCTGCTATATACCGCCTGATATATACCACCTGATATATGCCGCCTGATATATACCACCTGCTATATGCCACCTGATATATACCGCCTGATATATACCGCCTGATATATACCCCCTGATATATACCGCCTGATATATAAAGCCTGATATATACCACCTGATATATACCGCCTGATTTATATCGCCTGATATATACAGCCTGATATATACCGCCAGATATATACCGCCTGATATATACCACCTGATTTATACTGCCTGATATATACCGCCTGCTATATACCGCCTGCTATATACCGCCTGATATATACCGCCTGATATATACCGCCTGCTATATACCGCCTGATTTATACCGCCTGATATATACCGCCTGCTATATACCGCCTGATATATACAGCCTGCTATATACAGCCTGCTATATACCGCCTGCTATATACCGCCTGATATATACCGGCTGATATATACCACCTGATATATACCATCTGATATATACCACCTGATATATGCCGCCTGATATATAGCGCTTGATATATACCGCCTGATATATACCGCCTGATATATACCGCCTGATATATACCCCTGGATATATACCGCCTGATATATAAAGCCTGATATATACCACCTGATATATACAGCCTGATATGTAATACCTGATATATACCACCTGATATATACCGCAAGATATATACCGCCTGATATATACCGCCTGATATATACAACCTGATTTATACTGCCTGATATATACCGCCTGATATATACCGCCTGCTACATACCGCCTGCTATATACCGCCTGATATATACCGCCTGATATATACCGGCTGATATATACCACCTGATATATACCGCCTGATATATACCGCCTGATATATACCCCCTGATATATACCGCCTGATAAATAAAGCCTGATATATACCACCTGATATATACAGCCTGATATGTGATACCTGATATATACCACCTGATATATACCGCCTGATATATATCGCCTGATATATACAGCCTGATATATACCGCCAGATATATACCGCCTGATATATACCACCTGATTTATACTGCCTGACATATACCGCCTGATATATACCGCCTGATATATACCACCTGATATATACCGCCTGCTATATACCGCCTGCTATATACCGCCTGATATATACCGCCTGATATATACCGGCTGATATATACCACCTGATTTATACTACCTGATATATACCGCCTGATATATACCGCCTGCTATATACCGCCTGATATATACCGCCTGCTATATACCGCCTGCTATATACCGCCTGATATATACCGGCTGATATATACCGGCTGATATATACCACCTGATATATACCACCTGATATATACCACCTGATATATACCACCTGATATATGCCGCCTGATATATACCGCCTGATATATACCGCTTGATATATACCGCCTGCTATATACCGCCTGATATATACCGCCTGATATATACCGCCTGATATATACCGCCTGCTATATACCGCCTGATATATACAGCCTGCTATATACAGCCTGCTATATACCGCCTGCTATATACCGCCTGATATATACCACCTGATATATACCACCTGATATATGCCGCCTGATATATGCCGCCTGATATATACCGCCTGATATATAGCGCTTTATATATACCACCTGATATATACCGCCTGATATATACCGCCTGATATATACCGCCTGATATATACCCCCGGATATATACCGCCTGATATATACCACCTGATATATACAGCCTGATATGTAATACCTGATATATACCACCTGATATATACCGCCTGATATATATCGCCTGATATATACAGCCTGATATATACCGCCAGATATATACCGCCTGATATATACCACCTGATTTATACTGCCTAATATATACCGCCTGATATATACCGCCTGATATATACCGCCTGCTATATACCGCCTGCTATATACCGCTTGCTATATACCGCCTGCTATATACCGCCTGATATATACCGCCTGATATATACCAGCTGATATATACCACCTGATATATACCACCTGATATATACCACCTGATATATGCCGCCTGATATATACCGCCTGCTATATGCCGCCTGATATATGCCGCCTGATATATACCGCCTGATATATACCGCCTGCTATATACCACCTGCTATATACCACCTGATATATACTGCCTGATATATACCGCCTGATATATACTGCTTGATATATGCCGCCTGATATATACCGCCTGATATATACCGCCTGATATATAAAGTCTGATATATACCACCTGATATATACAGCCTGATATGTAATACCTGATATATACCACCTGATATATACCGCCTGATATATATCGCCTGATATATACCGCCTGATATATACAGCCTGCTATATACAGCCTGCTATATACCGCCTGCTATATACCGCCTGATATATACGACCTGATATATACCACCTGATAAATGCCGCCTGATATATACCGCCTGATATATAGCGCTTTATATATACCACCTGATATATACCGCCTGCTATATACCGCCTGATATATACCGCCTGATATATACAGCCTGCTATATACAGCCTGCTATATACCGCCTGCTATATACCGCCTGATATATACCGGCTGATATATACCACCTGATATATACCATCTGATATATACCACCTGATATATGCCGCCTGATATATACTGCCTGATATATAGCGCTTGATATATACCGCCTGCTATATACCGCCTGATATATACCGCCTGATATATACCCCCGGATATATACCGCCTGATATATAAAGCCTGATATATACCACCTGATATATACAGCCTGATATGTAATACCTGATATATACCACCTGATATATACCGCCTGATATATACCGCCTGATATATACCGCCTGATATATACCACCTGATTTATACTGCCTGATATATACCGCCTGATATATACCGCCTGCTATATACCGCCTGCTATATACCACCTGCTATATACCGCCTGATATATACCGCCTGATATATACCGGCTGATATATACCACCTGATATATACCGCCTGATATATACCGCCTGATATATACCCCCTGATATATACCGCCTGATAAATAAAGCCTGATATATACCACCTGATATATAGAGCTGATATGTAATACCTGATATATACCACCTGATATATACCGCCTGATATATATCGCCTGATATATACAGCCTGATATATACCGCCAGATATATACCGCCTGATATATACCACCTGATTTATACTGCCTGATATATACCGCCTGATATATACCGCCTGCTATATACCGCCTGCTATATACCGCCTGATATATACTGCCTGATATATACCGGCTGATATATACCGCCTGATTTATACTGCCTGATATATACCGCCTGATATATACCGCCTGCTATATACCGCCTGATATATACCGCCTGCTATATACCGCCTGCTATATACCGCCTGATATATACCGGCTGATATATACCGGCTGATATATACCACCTGATATATACCACCTGATATATTCCACCTGATATATGCCGCCTGATATATACCGCTTGATATATACCGCCTGCTATATACCGCCTGATATATACCGCCTGATATATACCGCCTGATATATACCGCCTGCTATATACCGCCTGATATATACAGCCTGCTATATACAGCCTGCTATATACCGCCTGCTATATACCGCCTGATATATACCACCTGATATATACCACCTGATAAATGCCGCCTGATATATGCCGCCTGATATATAGCGCTTTATATATACCACCTGATATATACCGCCTGATATATACCGCCTGATATATACCGCCTGATATATACCCCCGGATAAATACCGCCTGATATATACCACCTGATATATACAGCCTGATATGTAATACCTGATATATACCACCTGATATATACCGACTGATATATATCGCCTGATATATACAGCCTGATATATACCGCCAGATATATACCGCCTGATATATACCACCTGATTTATACTGCCTAATATATACCGCCTGATATATACCGCCTGATATATACCGCCTGCTATATACCGCCTGCTATATACCGCTTGCTATATACCGCCTGCTATATACCGCCTGATATATACCGCCTGATATATACCGGCTGATATATACCACCTGATATATACCACCTGATATATACCACCTGATATATGCCGCCTGATATATACCGCCTGCTATATGCCGCCTGATATATGCCGCCTGATATATACCGCCTGATATATACCGCCTGCTATATACCACCTGCTATATACCACCTGATATATACTGCCTGATATATACCGCCTGATATATACTGCTTGATATATGCCGCCTGATATATACCGCCTGATATATACCGCCTGATAGATAAAGTCTGATATATACCACCTGATATATACAGCCTGATATGTAATACCTGATATATACCACCTGATATATACCGCCTGATATATATCGCCTGATATATACCGCCTGATATATAAAGCCTGATATATAAAGCCTGATATATACCGCCTGCTATATACCGCCTGATATATACCGCCTGATATATACCACCTGATTTATACCACCTGATATATACAGCCTGATATATAAAGCCTGATATATACCGCCTGATATATACCACCTGATATATACCACCTGATATATACCACCTGATATATACCGCCTGATATATACCACCTGATATATAAAGCCTGATATATACCGCCTGATATATACCACCTGATATATACCGCCTGATATATACAGCCTGATATATACCGCCTGATATATACCGCCTGATAGATAAAGTCTGATATGTAATACCTGATATATACCACCTGATATATACCGCCTGATATATATCGCCTGATATATACCACCTGATATATACCGCCTGCTATATACCGCCTGATATATACCGCCTGATATATACCACCTGATTTATACCGCCTGATATATAAAGCCTGATATATAAAGCCTGATATATACCGCCTGCTATATACCGCCTGATATATACCGCCTGATATATACCACCTGATTTATACCACCTGATATATACAGCCTGATATATAAAGCCTGATATATACCGCCTGATATATACCACCTGATATATACCACCTGATATATACCACCTGATATATACCGCCTGATATATACCACCTGATATATAAAGCCTGATATACACCGCCTGATATATACAGCCTGATATATACCGCCTGATATATACCGCCTGATATATACAGCCTGATATATACCGCTTGATATATACAGCCTGATATATACCGCTTGATATATACCACCTGATATATACCGCCTGATATATACCACCTGATATATACCACCTGATATATACCGCCTGATATATACCACCTGATATATAAAGCCTGATATATACCGCCTGATATATACAGCCTGATATATACCGCCTGATATATACCGCCTGATATATACAGCCTGATATATACCGCTTGATATATACCACCTGATATATACCGCCTGATATATACCGCCTGATATATACCACCTGATATATACCACCTGATATATACCACCTGATATATACCGCCTGATATATACCGCCTGATATATACCGCCTGATATATACCACCTGATATATACCACCTGATATATACCGCCTGATATATACCGCCTGCTATATACCACCTGCTATATACCACCTGATATATACTGCCTGATATATACCGCCTGATATATACTGCTTGATATATGCCGCCTGATATATACCGCCTGATATATACCGCCTGATATATAAAGTCTGATATATACCACCTGATATATACAGCCTGATATGTAATACCTGATATATACCACCTGATATATACCGCCTGATATATATCGCCTGATATATACCACCTGATATATACCGCCTGCTATATACCGCCTGATATATACCGCCTGATATATACAGCCTGCTATATACAGCCTGCTATATACCGCCTGCTATATACCGCCTGATATATACCGGCTGATATATACCACCTGATTTATACCACCTGATATATACAGCCTGATATATAAAGCCTGATATATACCGCCTGATATATACCACCTGATATATACCACCTGATATATACCGCCTGATATATACCACCTGATATATAAAGCCTGATATATACCGCCTGATATATACAGCCTGATATATACCGCCTGATATATACCGCCTGATATATACAGCCTGATATATACCGCTTGATATATACAGCCTGATATATACCGCTTGATATATACCACCTGATATATACCGCCTGATATATACCACCTGATATATACCGCCTGATATATACCGGCTGATATATACCACCTGATATATACCGCCTGATATATACCGCCTGATATATACCGCCTGATATATACCTCCTGATATATACCGCCTGATATGTAATACCTGGTATATACCACCTGATATATTCCGCCTGATATATATCGCCTGATATATACAGCCTGATATATACCGCCAGATATATACCGCCTGATATATACCACCTGATTTATACTGCCTGATATATACCGCCTGATATATACCGCCTGATATATACCACCTGATATATACCGCCTGCTATATACCGCCTGCTATATACCGCCTGATATATACCGCCTGATATATACCGGCTGATATATACCACCTGATTTATACTGCCTGATATATACCGCCTGATATATACCGCCTGCTATATACCGCCTGATATATACCGCCTGCTATATACCGCCTGCTATATACCGCCTGATATATACCGGCTGATATATACCGGCTGATATATACCACCTGATATATACCACCTGATATATACCACCTGATATATGCCGCCTGATATATACCGCTTGATATATACCGCCTGCTATATACCGCCTGATATATACCGCCTGATATATACCGCCTGATATATACCGCCTGCTATATACCGCCTGATATATACAGCCTGCTATATACAGCCTGCTATATACCGCCTGCTATATACCGCCTGATATATACCACCTGATATATACCACCTGATAAATGCCGCCTGATATATGCCGCCTGATATATACCGCCTGATATATAGCGCTTTATATATACCACCTGATATATACCGCCTGATATATACCGCCTGATATATACCGCCTGATATATACCCCCGGATATATACCGCCTGATATATACCACCTGATATATACAGCCTGATATGTAATACCTGATATATACCACCTGATATATACCGCCTGATATATATCGCCTGATATATACAGCCTGATATATACCGCCAGATATATACCGCCTGATATATACCACCTGATTTATACTGCCTAATATATACCGCCTGATATATACCGCCTGATATATACCGCCTGCTATATACCGCCTGCTATATACCGCTTGCTATATACCGCCTGCTATATACCGCCTGATATATACCGCCTGATATATACCGGCTGATATATACCACCTGATATATACCACCTGATATATACCACCTGATATATGCCGCCTGATATATACCGCCTGCTATATGCCGCCTGATATATGCCGCCTGATATATACCGCCTGATATATACCGCCTGCTATTTACCACCTGCTATATACCACCTGATATATACTGCCTGATATATACCGCCTGATATATACTGCTTGATATATGCCGCCTGATATATACCGCCTGATATATACCGCCTGATAGATAAAGTCTGATATATACCACCTGATATATACAGCCTGATATGTAATACCTGATATATACCACCTGATATATACCGCCTGATATATATCGCCTGATATATACCACCTGATATATACCGCCTGATATATAAAGCCTGATATATAAAGCCTGATATATACCGCCTGCTATATACCGCCTGATATATACCGCCTGATATATACCACCTGATTTATACCACCTGATATATACAGCCTGATATATAAAGCCTGATATATACCGCCTGATATATACCACCTGATATATACCACCTGATATATACCACCTGATATATACCGCCTGATATATACCACCTGATATATAAAGCCTGATATATACCGCCTGATATATACAGCCTGATATATACCGCCTGATATATACCGCCTGATATATACAGCCTGATATATACCGCCTGATATATACCGCCTGATATATACCGCCTGATAGATAAAATCTGATATATACCACCTGATATATACAGCCTGATATGTAATACCTGATATATACCACCTGATATATACCGCCTGATATATATCGCCTGATATATACCACCTGATATATACCGCCTGCTATATACCGCCTGATATATACCGCCTGATATATACCACCTGATTTATACCGCCTGATATATAAAGCCTGATATATAAAGCCTGATATATACCGCCTGCTATATACCGCCTGATATATACCGCCTGATATATACCACCTGATTTATACCACCTGATATATACAGCCTGATATATAAAGCCTGATATATACCGCCTGATATATACCACCTGATATATACCACCTGATATATACCACCTGATATATACCGCCTGATATATACCACCTGATATATAAAGCCTGATATATACCGCCTGATATATACAGCCTGATATATACCGCCTGATATATACCGCCTGATATATACAGCCTGATATATACCGCTTGATATATACCACCTGATATATACCGCCTGATATATACCGCCTGATATAGGGGGTGATAGAATGGCTCCGATTTTTAGAATAGTTTTTTTCTTGCAACAATAATGGGAACTTTCCTGAAACAAAACGCAGTAAAATAATTTATATTCTAATATAAATGAAAATGCTTGAATGGCAACTCCCTAAAAAACTGTCATGTGACCTATCATTGTAAGTTATATGTAACGAAAAACAAAAGATTAATATCTACAACTTGTTCTGCATAAAAGCTTCACCTAACAAATCAGAGCGCTCCAAGGGGACTTCAGTCATTTTCAATGCGGAGGTCTAAGTCCTGGTGTGTAGATGTCCCTCAGCAGGTTAGAGAAGAACTATGTTATTAGTGCAGCATAGGCTATTGTTAGCTTGGCTTTGCAGAGAGGGAGGGGGGAGTCTGATCACTGCACCTGATCATCTAATGTGACTGCAGGTGCTGATGGTCACCCCGGGGAACTGATTAGAGTCATATGTGAGTTGGGGACAGTTTACATTGCGTGCAGTTTTCATGCATTTTTTTTATTCAGACTGTGTTTTTAAAGATAAATATTTCCACGAAGAGAAAGTGATTTTCTAAACTTTGATTTCCATTAAGATAGCAGCAGCAGTATACAGAAAGAGCAAGAGGGGAAGTGTATAACTGCTATATATCCTGATCCCATAGAGATAACAGCAGCAGTATACAGATAAAGCAGGGAGGGGAGGTGTATTACTACTATATTTACTGATCCCATAGAGATAGCAGCAGCAGTATACAGAAAGAGCAAGAGGGGAAGTGTATAACTGCTATATATCCTGATCCCATAGAGATAACAGCAGCAGTATACAGATAAAGCTGGGAGGCGAGGTGTATTGCTACTATATTTACTGATCCCATAGAGATAGCAGCAGCAGTATACAGAAAGAGCTAGAGGGGAGGGGTATAACTAATATATACCCTTATCCAATAGAGTAAATAGCAGCAGTATACAGACAGAGCTGGGAGTGGAAGGTGTATAGCTAATATATATCCTGATCCCATGGAGATTGCAGCAGCAGTATACAGATAGAGCTGCAGAGGAATTGTATACCTACTATATATACTGATTCCATAAAGACACATAGGACACATTAATACTGTGAGTCACACTGGTGATCACATGACCCAGTTACAGCAATGCAAAACCATGGATGCAAGTATGCAGAAATAAAACAGATGGCGCTGTAGGACTGGCGAGGGTCAGTGTGTATGATATGGGCTAAAAGAAACTCATTTTCAAAGTGGTTTAAAATAGGACAGAATCTAAATGTGGGCGACCTCAGACAGACAGCGACTTGTCACCGGCTTTATATTTGCATTTTGTTTTCAATTCAGGGATTTCCCAGCAAAATCATCTCGGTAACATACAAAGTGACTGAGCTTTGCCTAAACGCTTCCTTCTGGGATCACATGGTGTCACCAACCTGCGGCTCCTCAGCTGCTGAGACACTACAACTCCCAGCATCACTATAACAAAATATGTAAGATCTCCGCACACTGTGCACCTACCTTGGTCGCTCGTCTTCTATCGATACAGTCGGGATTATCACAGATCAGGACTTTGTCTTCAGTCGCTGCGCGCTCATCTACAAGACAGGAAGGCGACAGTTCTGAGGATGGGATAACAGGAGACTTTGGTCACTACTGTGTTATGTCACTGATGTATGACATCACTACTGTGTGACATCACTACTAAATGACATCACTACTAAATAACATCACTACTGTGTGACATCACTACTAAATGACATCACTACTGTGTGACATCACTACTAAATAACATCACTACTGTGTGACATCACTACTAAATAACATCACTACTGTGTGACATCACTACTAAATGACACCACTACTAAATGACATCACTACTGTGTGACATCACTACTAAATGACATCACTACTAAATGACATCACTACTAAATGACATCACTACTGAATGACATCACTACTGTGTGACATCACTACTAAATGACATCACTACTAAATGACATCACTACTAAATGACATCACTACTGTGTGACATCACTACTAAATGACATCACTACTGTGTGACATCACTACTAAATGACATCACTACTGTGTGACATCACTACTAAATGACACCACTACTAAATGACATCACTACTAAATGACATCACTACTAAATGACATCACTACTGTGTGACATCACTACTAAATGACATCACTACTGTGTGACATCACTACTAAATGATATCACTACTAAATGACATCACTACTGTGTGACATCACTACTAAATGATATCACTACTAAATGACATCACTACTTAATGACATCACTACTAAATGACCTCACTACTAAATGACATCACTACTAAATGACATCACTACTGTGTGACATCACTACGAAATGATATCACTACTAAATGACATCACTACTGTGTGACATCACTACTAAATGATATCACTACTAAATGACATCACTACTGTGTGACATCACTACTAAATGATATCACTACTAAATGACATCACTACTAAATGACATCACTACTAACTGACATCACTACTGTGTGACATCACTACTAAATGATATCACTACTAACTGACATCACTACTGTGTGACATCACTACTAAATGATATCACTACTAAATGACATCACTACTGTGTGACATCACTACTAAATGACACCACTACTAAATGACATCACTACTAAATGACATCACTACTAAATGACATCACTACTAACTGACATCACTACTGTGTGACATCACTACTAAATGATATCACTACTAAATGACATGACTACTGTGTGACATCACTACTAAATGACACCACTACTAAATGACATCACTACTAAATGACCTCACTACTAAATGACATCACTACTAAATGACACCACTACTAACTGACATCACTACTGTGTGACATCACTACTAAATGATATCACTACTAAATGACATCACTACTGTGTGACATCACTACTAAATGACATCACTACTGTGTGACATCACTACTAAATGATATCACTACTAAATGACATCACTACTGTGTGACATCACTACTAAATGACATCACTACTGTGTGATATCACTACTAAATGACATCACTACTAAATGACATCACTACTAAATGACATCACTACTCTGCCGCATCACATTATGAGACATCACTGCTCTTTATCATCACATTATGTGACATCACTGCTCTTTATCATCACATTATGTGACATCACTGCTCTTCATCATCACATTATGTGACATCACTGCTCTTCATCATCACATTATGAGACATCACTGCTCTGCATCATCACATTATGGGACATCACTGCTCTGCAGCATCACATTATGTGACATCACTGCTCTGCATCATCACATTATGAGACATCACTGCTCTGCATCATCACATTATGTGACATCACTGCTCTGCAGCATCACATTATGAGACATCACTGCTCTGCATCATCACATTATGGGACATCACTGCTCTGCAGCATCACATTATGTGACATCACTGCTCTGCAGCATCACATTATGGGACATCATCACTGCTCTGCATCATCACATTATGAGACATCACTGCTCTGCAGCATCACATTATGTGACATCACTGCTCTTCATCATCACATTATGTGACATCACTGCTCTGCAGCATCAAATTATGTGACATCACTGCTCTGCAGCATCACATTATGGGACATCATCACTGCTCTGCAGCATCACATTATGAGACATCACTACTCTGCCGCATCACATTATGAGACATCACTGCTCTGTAGCATCACATTATGTGACATCACTGCTCTTTATCATCACATTATGTGACATCACTGCTCTTCATCATCACATTATGTGACATCACTGCTCTTCATCATCACATTATGAGACATCACTGCTCTGCAGCATCACATTATGTGACATCACTGCTCTGCAGCATCACATTATGAGACATCACTGCTCTGCATCATCACATTATGGGACATCACTGCTCTGCAGCATCACATTATGTGACATCACTGCTCTGCAGCATCACATTATGTGACATCACTGCTCTGCATCATCACATTATGAGACATCACTGCTCTGCATCATCACATTATGTGACATCACTGCTCTGCAGCATCACATTATGAGATATCACTGCTCTGCATCATCACATTATGGGACATCACTGCTCTGCAGCATCACATTATGTGACATCACTGCTCTGCAGCATCACATTATGGGACATCATTACTGCTCTGCATCATCACATTATGAGACATCACTGCTCTGCCGCATCACATTATGAGACATCACTGCTCTGTAGCATCACATTATGTGACATCACTGCTCTGCAGCATCACATTATGTGACATCACTGCTCTTCATCATCACATTATGGGACATCACTGCTCTGCAGCATCAAATTATGTGACATCACTGCTCTGCAGCATCACATTATGGGACATCATCACTGCTCTGCAGCATCACATTATGTGACATCACTGCTCTGCAGCATCACATTATGAGACATCACTGCTCTGCAGCATCACATTATGAGACATCACTGCTCTGTAGCATCAAATTATGTGACATCACTGCTCTGCAGCATCAAATTATGTGACATCACTGCTCTGCAGCATCACATTATGGGACATCATCACTGCTCTGCAGCATCACATTATGAGACATCACTGCTCTGCAGCATCACATTATGAGACATCACTGCTCTGCAGCATCAAATTATGTGACATCACTGCTCTGCAGCATCACATTATGGGACATCATCACTGCTCTGCAGCATCACATTATGTGACATCACTGCTCTGCAGCATCACATTATGGGACATCATCACTGCTCTGCAGCATCACATTATGAGACATCACTGCTCTGCAACATCACATTATGGGACATCACTGTTCTGCAGCATCACATTATGAGACATCACTGCTCTGCAGCATCACATTATGTGACAACACTGCTCTGCAGCATCACATTATGGGACATTTTTATTTATTTTTTGCTGAATTTTTTTTTAACTCAAAGGGGTGAGGCTTAGTGTTGTGCAAATAGATTCGTTGCATTTATTATCTGCGTAAATAATATGTCTGCACAACATTTTTTTTTTTGCGCAATTATACTCCACTCTCTAGGGTGGCACTGGATGTGGGAAGGTCATAAGAAAATGTTGTCGCCTTTTATCGAAATCACCACTAGGGGTCCCCATACCATCCAGAACATAATCCTGTCAGTCCGCAGCATCATCTTTGTCCCAGCTGAAGTGAGGGCGGGACTAGCACTCCTCTGTGCTCACTCCTGTCCTATCAGACTGCAGCATGAAAACAGAGAGGAGGGGGTTACAGAGCAGCCTGCAGTGATTGGATGAAGAAAAACAACACAGAACAGCAGAACCAAGGAGGAAGTGAGTACATGGTGAGTGAGGGCGGGCTCAGCCTTGGACCTGCCCCTTTTCTGAGCAGAGGATGTCAGAATGAGTGAGCAGCAATGGAGGGATTTGTGAGCCAAATACAGAAGCAAGACACATAAAAAAGACATGTAAAGCGTCTGCATGACCTAGTGAGTACAGAACATACAGAAGCAGAATTTATTTCTGTGATATAATACTTACGCTTAAGAATAAGCAGAAGACACAAAAGCTTTTCACAATTTTACAAAAATCGGCACTAATTAAACACGAACTGTGCAAATTGCGCAAATTTTCATGCAAATGATAAAGCCTCTCTATGTGTTACTCCAACCTAAAGGCAATATAACAATATAAACGACAAAAAGACAACATAAAAGTCCTAACCTGCAGGGGCTTTCTGGCTGTTGCTGAACTACAACTCCCAGAATGCCGAAGGCATTCTGGGAGTTGTAGTTCAGCAGCAGCCGGAAAGCAACCGCAGTTAGGCTGAGCGGCAGTGTGAGAACGCTTCAAGACACAAAATTCTTCACTACACTGGCACCTGCTGCAAGGGCCGAAAACTGCACACTGACGCTCAGCCTATCACCAGCCGAGTCAGGACCTCACTGTGGCCGGTGATTGGCTGAGTGCAGTATGACTCGCTGACCACCAGCAACCAGGAAGAGTATCGCGGCGGAGACCGAAGCCGGTTACCAGAGGCACCGGGGGAGCAAAGGAAGGTATGTACATCTTTATTTTTTTACTGCCGGCAGTATGGGGGACAATTTTTATATTCTGGAGTTCTCCTTTAAAGGGGCACTCCGCCCCTAGACATCTTATCCCCTATGCAAAGAATAGGGGATAAGATGTTAGATCGCCGCGGTCCCGCTGCTGGGGACCCCCGGGATTGCTGCTGCAGCACCCCGCTATCATTACTGCGTAGAGCGAGATCGCTCTGCGGGTAATGACGGGCAATACAGGGGCCGGAGCATCGTTACGTCACGGCTCCGCCCCTCGTGACGTCTCGGCCCGCCCCCGGCAATACAAGTCTATCGGAGGGGGCGTGGTGGTCGTCACGCCCCCTGCCATAGACTTGTATTAAGGGGACGGGCCGTGATGTCACGAGGGGCGGATCCATGATGTCAAGCTGCTCCGGCCCCTGTATCGCCCGTCATTACGCACAGAGCGAACTCGCTCTGTGCAGTAATGATGGCGGGGTGTCGCAGCGACGATCCCTGGGGTCCCCAGCAGCGGGACCGTGGCGTTCTAACATCTTATCCCCTATCCTTTGGATAGGGGATAAGATGCCAGGGGCGGAGTACCCCTTTAAGGGTTGTTAAAGGTTATGAGCTTATACCAGGGTTTTCCAACCAGGATGCCTCCAGATGTTGCAAAACTAAAACTCCCAGCATACCCAGAAAGCCAATGGCTGTCCGGGCATGTTGGGAGTTGTAGTTTTGCAACAGCTGGAGGCACACTGGTTGAGAAACCCTAGTCTTAGCTCAAAACATGTTGCAAGACTACATCTCCCAGCATGCCCAGACAGCTGATAACTGTCTGGGTATTCTGGGAGTTGTAGTTTTTCAACAGCTGGAGGCACCCTGGTTGGGAAACACTGGTCTAAGCTCAAAATCTGTAGCAAAATTACAACTCCCAGCATGCCCGGACAGCCTTTGGCTGTCCTGGCATACTGGGAGTTGTAGTTTTTCAACAGCTGGAGGCACCCTGGTTGGGAAACACTGGTCTAAGCTCAAAATCTGTAGCAAAATTACAACTCCCAGCATGCCCGGACAGCCTTTGGCTGTCCTGGCATACTGGGAGATGTAGTTTTGCATCAGCTGGAGGCACCCTGGTTGGGACATACAGGTCTAAGTTCAAAATCTATAGCAAAACTGTCACGATTCGGCTGGCTGGAGGTGGATCCTCTGTGCCAGAGAGGGATTGGCGTGGACCGTGCTAGTGGACCGGTTCTAAGCTGCTACTGGTGTTCACCAGAGCCCGCCGCAAAGCGGGATGGTCTTGCAGCGGCGGTAGCAACCAGGTCGTATCCACCAGCAACGGCTCAACCTCTCTGACTGCTGAAGATAGGCGCGGTACAAGGGAGTAGACAGAAGCAAGGTCGGACGTAGCAGAAGGTCGGGGCAGGCAGCAAAGATCGTAGTCAGGGGCAACGGCAGGAGGTCTGGAACACAGGCTAGGAACACACAAGGAAACGCTTTCACTGGCACAATGGCAACAAGATCCGGCGAGGGAGTGCAGGGGAAGTGAGGTTAAATAGGGAAGTGCACAGGTGAATGAACTAATTAAGCCAACTGCGCCAATCAGCGGCGCAGTGGCCCTTTAAATCGTAGAGACCCGGCTCGCGCGCGCCCTAGGGAGCGGGGCCGCGCGCGCCGGGACAGGACCGACGGAGAGCGAGTCAGGTACGGGAGCCGGGGTGCGCATCGCGAGCGGGCGCCACCCGCATCGCGAATCGCATCCCGGCTGGGAGAGGTATCGCAGCGCACCCGGTCAGCAGGTCTGACCGGGGCACTGCGATTGCGAGGATGTTGCGAGCGCTCCGGGGAGGAGCGGGGACCCGGAGCGCTCGGCGTAACAAAAACTACAACTCCCAGCATGCCTGGACAGCCTTTGGCTGTCCAGGCATGCTGGGAGTTGAAGTTTTGCATCAACTGGAGGCCCCCTGGTTGGGACACACTGGTCTGAGCTAAAAACTTGTTGCAAAACTACAACTCCCAGTATGCCTGGACAGCTTTTGGCTGTCCGGGCATGCTGGGAGTTATAGTTTTGCAACAGCTGGAGACACCCTAAACGGCTTAGACCATAAGTCGACTGAAATTTTCACGCAAATGATAAAGCCTCTCTATGTATTACACCAACCTAAAGGCAACATAACCATATAAACGACAAAAAAGACAACATAAAAGTCTTAAACCTGCTGTGGCTTTCCGGCTGTTGCTGAACTACAACTCCCAGAATGCCTTGACAGCCTTCGGCTGTCAAAGCATTCTGGGAGTTGTAGTTCAGCAACATCCGGAAAGCCACAGCAGTTGGAGACCACTACGCTAAAGCTGAGACGTTGAAAATAAATGCTATATCTAAATACAGGTATAGTAAAAACCTAAAAATAAATAAATAACCTGTGTGTAAGGGCCTAATGCAGAAATAAAATAAATAAAATAATTCTCGCATTTTATTCCTCAGCTGATGTTGTGGCGGCACGAACGTGTGTCGGGGGTACAGGAGGGTTTATATCACTCACCCATTTATTATGAGGCTTGTAATTTTCTCTCTAGATTTGTGGTTGTCACAGCAGCAGGAAAGGTTTGCACCCGGCGGAGCTGGAATTCTCCATCTGGAAGGAGACGACGGAAGAAGAAGAAGAAGAAGAGAACTGGGCTGCAGGGTGACGGCGAAAATGTGTTTATCTCTCTCTGAGCCTGAATAAAATGGAGCTGGGAAGCCGCCTGGCATCTCTGCTCACTGCCAGCCACATAAAAAAAATAAAAAAAAGGGCATAAAAAATGCATTAAAAAAAAAATTGTAATAATAATAAAACTATAATAAAAAAAAAAATGGTATAATTAATGTGAAGAAAGCAAGAAAGAAAGAAAGCCAATTTAGTTGAAAAGGTGCAAAAATGACAAAAAAAAATAAAATTTTTATTTGTTGCGGCGATAAATTGATTTTTCTTTTTCCATAAAAAAAAAAAAATTAACTATAGGAATCAGTGAAACAAAATGTAACAAAAAAAAAATAAAAAAAAAATAAATAAATAAAAAATAAATAAAAATTAACCACAAAGTATAAAAATAAAAAAGAAGTAAAAAAAAAACAAGAATGAGAATATAAAAAAATAAATAAATGAGTAAATAAAAATATAATTAACTAAAGTTAAGCAAAAAATTATTAAAATGAAAAAAATTATTCATCACAAAGTAAAAATATATATATAGAATAAGAATGCATTTTTCTTTAAAATGTTTCAATTGTACCAGTGTTTCCCAACCAGGGTGCCTCCAGCTGTTACAAATCTACAACTCCCAGCATGCCCGGACACCCTTGGAATGTCAGTTTGAACAAGTGAGCCCCCCCCGATCCACTTCTCAAAGGTGACTGTAGATCCCCCGATTTTAAAATCACAGAGGTTCCCAGCAGTCAGACCTGTCCCCCCGGATAGAGAATTTAGTGTTATTAGTGGGAAAACCTAATTAAAGTAGGGGTTATCCAGGGATAGAAAAATAGAGCTGATTTATTTTTGAAACAGCGCCACTCCTATCCTCAGGTCGTGTGTGGTATTGCAGCTCAGTTCCATTGAAGGGAATAGAGACAAGTTGTAATACCACACACAACCTCAGGACAGGGGTGGTGATGTTTTTGGAAAAGAGCAGCTATCTTTTTCTAAGCCTGGATAACCCCTTAAAAGGGTTCTCCGCCATAAGGTGATTTTAGTACGTACCTGGCAGACAGTAATGGACACGCTTAGGAAGGATCTGCGCTTGTCTTGGGGCTAAATGGCTATGTTGTGAGATGACCATAACACTGTGGCTATCATTTTGTGAAATGGCTATTTCCTGTTAAAGTTCGTTCTCTCAAACTACAAATCCCATAGTTCCTCGTTTGTAAGTGTGAGGTCACTTTTCTCCCTCCCACACATCAGCCATCCCACCCATTGTAACACACCTGTGCTCCCTTCAATGCAATAGTGTTTTCTAACCAAGGAGCCTCCAGCTGTTGCAAAAGTACAATTCCTTGCAGAATGATCTCCCTCCCACCTAGCGGTAGCTCCACCCAATGAAGCACAGACAGGCTCCCTTTAAACACCTGAATAGTGATGTAATGTCTCAGGTCACACTGCAACCTGGGAAAACCTGTGACAACATTCATTTTGTATGCTGATAAAAATTAAATGTAGGGGCAAAAATCACAGAATTGGGAGAACACTATCAAACACAGGTACAGACACTATATTATGACCTACACTAACTTTACAGCCCCAGTAGCATAGTCAAATAAAAAGAAATCCCGGAATACCCCTTTAAATTTATGGGTAGCTTCATTTTTAGGACCAGTGTCAGCACCAGGCAAAACCAGGCATCTGCCAGGGCCAACTTTAGGGGCCCCCTGGCAATCTGGGACAATATGGTCACTGCTTATCAAAGTCAGAATTTATAAGACGGTAGAGCTGGTGTGTACTACTGCCCCAGGGCCCTCATACACCCGAGCTGGCCCTGTGCACTGTATAGAACAAATGCAGTTACCTGTTTATTTAAAGGGGTATAAAGTTAAAAAGATTTGTAAATTAGTTCTATTAAAAAATCTTAATCCTTCCAGTACTTATTAGCTGCTGAATACTACAGAGGAATTTCTTTTCTTTTTTGGATTTCTTTTCTCTGTCTGTCCACAGTGCTCTCTGCTGACACCTCTGTCCATTTTAGGAAATGTCCAGAGCAGCATAGCTTTGCTATGGGGATTTTCTCTTGCTCTGGACAGTTCCTGACATGGACAGCAGAGATCAGCAGAGAGCACTGTGGACAGGCAGAAAATAAAGCCAAAAAGAAAAGAGTTTCCTTTGTAGTATACAGCCGCTAATAAGTACTGGAAGGATTTAGATTTTATAAAAGAAGTAATTTACGAAGTTTTTTTTAACTTTCTGGCACCAGTTGATTAAAAAAAAAAAAAAAAAAAAAGGTTTTCCACCGGAGTACTCCTTTAAGGGTTGTTAAAGGTTTTGAGCTTAGACCAGTGTTTTCCAATGTGTGCCTCCAGATGTTGCAAAACTACAACTCCCAGCATGCCCAGACATCCAACGGGTGTCCGGGCATGTCGGGAGTTGTAGTTTTGCAACAGCTGGAGGCACGCTGGTTGGGAAACACTAGTCTAAGCTCAAAACATGTTGCAAAACTACAACTCCCAGCATGCCCAGACAGCTGAAAACTGTCTGGGTATTCTGGGAGTTGTAGTTTTGCAACAGCTAGAGGCACCCTGGTTGTGAAACACTGGTCTAAGCTCAAAACCTGCTGCACAACTACAACTCCCAGCATGCCCGGACAGCCTTTGGCTGTCCTGGCATCCTGGGAGTTGTAGTTTTGCAGCAGCTGGAGGCACACTGGTTGGCACACTGGTCTAAGCTCAAAACTCGTTTGCTAAACTACAACTCCCGGCATGCTGGAAGTTGTAGTTTTACAACAGCTGGAGGCACCCTGGTTGGGAAACACTAGTCTAAGCTCAAAACATGTTGCAAAACTACAACTCCCAGCATGCCCAGACAGCTGAAAACTGTCTGGGTATTCTGGGAGATGTAGTTTTGCAACAGCTAGAGGCACCCTAGTTGGAAAACACTGGTCTAAGCTCAAAACCTGTGGCAAAACTACAACTCCCAGCATGCCCGGACAGCCAAAGGCTGTCTAGGCATGCTGGAAGTTGTAGTTTCGCATCAGATGGAGGCACCCTGGTTGGTATACACTGGTCTAAGCTAAAAACTCATTGCAAAACTACAACTCCCAGCATTCCCAGACAGCCTTTGGCTGTCCGGGCATGCTAGGAGTTATAGTTTGCAACAGCTGGAGGCACCCTGAACGGCTTTGACCATAAGTCGACTGAAACCTCCATAAATTGCACATCGATGGCAGCCACAGGTCAATTCCTTCCACAGCCGGTAATTGTTGACAAAATATGTCAAAAAATACTTTTGAAATTCTTAGGGTGGAAAATTTTTGACTTGGCCAAATCTATTTCCCTCAAGCAGATCTAAAAAAAAGTATAAATCTCGTCCTAAAGGTGATAACATTGTTTTCGTGCCTTCTCTCCGACCAGACTAAATATAGAAATGCGCCGAATAATAATCATACGCATCATTCCAGAAAGTGCACGGGAAGCCTGACAGTATCTTGGATTATCCCTGAAGAAATAGAAGAAGAAAGCTGGAATTAACCCTTACCTGAGTGTCTGGTTTATTACAATACTCTGTCAGGGAATTTATAGTTAAAGAAGCACTCTGGGGAACTTCTCTGCTTATAAAGTGCAGCACAGACTATTATTAGAGAATGATGTAGAGGTTCTTGTGTACGCCTTGTGCTTACCCTGTTTTAGCTGATGTGGCAGGTACATTTTCCATGAATCTTCTGTCTCTGCAGAGAGAGGGGGTGGAGTCTGATCACTGCACTTGGATATCTAATAAGGCTGCTGTCACTGGAGTTTATAAGGGGATTGAGGTCAGTTCACTTTATGTGCAGCTTTCGTGCGTTTGCCATGAGGTGAAAGAGATTGGATCTATAATCACGATAGAGGTGTTTTATAAACATCTGAAGTCTTTAGGTTGTGTTCACATGTTGATTTCCTACTGCATTTTTCACAGGTTTTTGCTGTTTTACTGCATTTAGGAGGTGCTGCACGTCCATAGAGATAGCAGCAGCAGTATACAGATAGAGCTAAACAGTATATGTATATCTACTATATCTCCTGATCCTATATATATATATAGCAGTATACAGATAGAGCTGGAGGGTAGGTGTAGAACCACTATATATATCCTGATCTAATAGAGATATAGCAGCAGTATACAGATAGAGCTGGAGGGGAGGAGTATAACTACTATATATCCTGATCCCATAGAAATAGCAGCAGTGTACAGATAGAGCTGCAGGAGAGGTGTATAACTACTATATATCCTGATCCCATAGAGATAACAGCAGCAGTATACAGATAGAGCTGGAGGAGAGGTGTATAACTACTATATATCCTGATCCCTTAGAGATAGCAGCAGTATACAGATAGAGCGGGAGGAGAGGTGTATAACTACTGTATATTCTGATCCCATAGAGATAGCTGCAGTATACAGATAGAGCTGGAGGAGAGGTGTATATCTACTGTATATCCTGATCCCATAGAGATAGCAGCAGTATGCAGATAGAGCTGGAGGGGAGGTGTTGATTCAGATTTTGGGAGGTGTGATATGATGTGGGGTCTCTTTGTATGATTGTCTACATATAACCACCGGCTTAAGGCTAATCCATGTAAATACAACATCTACATACAAAAAACAAAGAAAAACCTAAAGAGGTATGTCGCTTCCGTTTATTCCGCTTCTCTAAAGCGACACAAGGACGAAAAATAACGGTGAAATCGAATTACTCCCTATTTCATTTGCGCATTTACTTTCATGTCTTAATTAGTCTAGGATAGAACGTGCTCGGGGATTTTAGGACAAAAAAATAAAATAAAAAATAAATCCCCCCAAAAATGCTTTGATGTTATTATAATACTGTGTCAGGAAGATAAAAAGAAAATCTCTGGAAAATCCTCCAGGAGGGAAATAAACTACAAGGGGAGATTTACAAGCTGTAAAATGGTATAAAATGATGGAGGAGGAGGTGAGAGACCTGGGATCTGAAGACCCCAACTCAGTCCGAAACGGGAGGACGGAAGAATACAGGAGGGGATCCAAAGAGATTGGGAGACAGAGGGAGAATTATTAGGAGAAGATCTGTCAGGTGACCTTATATCTGGAGCAGAAGATTCAGGAAAGAATGAAAACTATGAGGACAGAGGCCACGTTAACCAAATCGGGGTCCCTCATCCTGTGTATACGACTTCTGCATTAGTGGAGATCGAGAGCAGGGACCTCACATTATTCCTGGGCTGGAGGGACCCCAAAACCCTTCTAAGTCATGTAGGTCACTTACAGGAGAAGATGATGATGGATTAACAAATTACACCTAGAATTGATACTAGGGAAAGTGGGGTTTAAAGGGGCACTCATGAATGACTTCAGAAAGGCTTTTAAGTCTTAAAAGGAACTTGTCACATTAAAAATGTATTCAGTCTCCATGTATCAGGTTATAAAGCAGGAGGAGCTGAGCAGAGGATATATATAATACAGTACAATCTGCAGGTAACATGTTATAGAGCAGGAGGAGCTGAGCAGATGATATATACAATACAGTACAATCTGCAGGTATCATGTTATAGAGCAGGAGGAGTTGAGCAGATGATATATACAATACAGTACAATCTGCAGGTAACATGTTATAGAGCAGGAGGAGCTGAGCAGATGATATATACAATACAGTACAATCTGCAGGTATCATGTTATAGAGCAGGAGGAGCTGAGCAGATGATATATATAATACAGTACAATCTGCAGGTATCATGTTATAGAGCAGGAGGAGCTGAGCAGATGATATATACAATAAGGTACAATCTGCAGGTATCATGTTATAGAGCAGGAGGAGCTGAGCAGATGATATATACACAATACAGTACAATCTGCAGGTATCATGTTATAGAGCAGGAGGAGCTGAGCAGATGATATATACAATACAGTACAATCTGCAGGTAACATGTTATAGAGCAGAAGGAGCTGAGCAGATGATATATACAATAAAGTACAATCTGCAGGTAACATGTTATAGAGCAGGAGGAGCTGAGAAGATTATATATACAATACAGTACAATCTGCAGGTATCATGTTATAGAGCAGGAGGGGCTGAGCAGATGATATATATACAATAGAGTACAATCTGCAGGTAAAATGTTATAGAGCAGGAAGAGCTGAGCAAATGATATATACAATACAGAACAATCTGCAGGTATCATGTTATAAAGCAGGAGGAGCTGAGCAGATTATATATACAATACAGTACAATCTGCAGGTAACATGTTATAGAGCAGGAGGAGCTGAGCAAATTATATATACAATACAGTACAATCTGAAGGTATCATGTTATAGAGCAGGGGGAGCTGAGCAGATGATATATACAATACAGTAAAATCTGCAGGTATCATGTTATAGAGCAGGGTGAGCTGAGCAGATGATATATACAATACAGTACAATCTGCAGGTAACATGTTATAGAGCAGGAGGAGCTGAGCAGATATATACAACTACCCCTTAATTCCCTGGTTGAACTTGATGGACATATGTCTTTTTTCGACCGTACTAACTATGTAACTATGTAACAATACAATACAATCTGCAGGTAACATGTTATAGAGCAGGAGGAGCTGAGCAGATGATATATACAATACAGTACAATCTGCAGGTAACATGTTATAGAGCAGGAGGAGCTGAGCAGATGATATATTCAATACAGTACAATCTGCAGGTATCATGTTATAGAGCAGAAGGAGCTGAGTAGATGATATATACAATACAGTACAATCTGCAGGTATCATGTTATAGAGCAGGAGGAGCTGAGCAGATGATATATACAATACAGTACAATCTGCAGGTATCATGTTATAGAGCAGGAGGAGCTGAGCAGATGATATATACAATACAATACAATCTGCAGGTATCATGTTATAGAGCAGGAGGAGCTGAGCAGATGATATATACAATACAGTACAATCTGCAGGTAACATGTTATAGAGCAGGAGGAGCTGAGCAGATGATATATACAATACAGTACAATCTGCAGGTATCATGTTATAGAGCAGGAGGAGCTGAGCAGATGATATATACAATACAATACAATCTGCAGGTATCATGTTATAGAGCAGGAGGAGCTGAGCAGATGATATATACAATACAGTACAATCTGCAGGTATCATTTTATAGAGCAGGAAGAGCTGAGCAGATGATATATACAATACAGTACAATCTGCAGGTATCATGTTATAGAGCAGGAAGAGCTGAGCAGATGATATATACAATACAGTACAATCTGCAGGTATGTTATAGAGCAGGAGGAGCTGAGCAGATGATATATACAATACAGTACAATCTGCAGGTATCATGTTATAGAGCAGGAGGAGCTGAGCAGATGATATATACAATACAGTACAATCTGCAGGTATCATGTTATATCCTGTATTATTCTCCAGAGCTGTACTATTCTGCTGATGAGGTCCCTGTGTACATACATTACATTACTTATCCTGTACTGATCCTGAGTTATATATCAGACAGGAGGCTCATATCTTGCATTAATCTTTCTTTAATTAATGCCCATAGCAGAAAAATCTTTATCCAAAACGTATTTACTAAAAATTTTCAAAAAACTACATATCCCAGCAGTCCCCTGTGAACTCCTCCTCCTATCCCAGCATGCTGGCTGCTATATAAGGGACTGCTTGAAGATCCTCTTTCTCTTTCTTTCTGCTCATAGCAGACAGATAAGTACCTATAGTATATTTGTTTCCTATATCTTTTCTATATGTATGTTTCTCTGTTTTGGGAAGTTTCGTCTTTACTTTAGTGGTTACATCTACCAGTAGTTTGTTTATATATATATATATATATATATATATATATATATATATATATATCTTTCTTACTGTTTCCTGTTATTTTTTGCGGTATTGTTTCTAATACTATCGTTTTCGCTATACATTCGCATCATCGCTCAAATCTATCCCTTTGTGCCTGGTGCGCTACTCTGTTCCTTTCTTCCCCCTTTTCTTTCATCTCCCCTCTTCCTTACCCAGCGCCATTTTGTGATTTTTCGCGCGCCTTCTTCTTCCTTCCTTCCCGCCGCTGACTTATCTGTTGCGGGGAAGGAGGAGAGGTGGGCGTGTCTTCTATGACGTGCGCCGGGTGACGCGCGTTTGCCGACGCCGCACACCCAATCACAGCGCTCCTGGCCGTAGGTCTTGCGAGATTTCGGCTGGCCCTCGCTGTAACTGGTATACGCCTCCTCTCTTCGTCGCTTTGTTGTGCGAGCAGTGAGAGGAGCGCCAATGGTTCTTAGCTGCGTTACTAAATAGTCAGTTCAGGTAGACTTTATTGCCTCCCTATCTTTTCACACATTATTACTGATAGTTAGAGCAGTGGAGCTCATACCTGCCTCACCTTTGAATAGTCTATAACTATTGCTACTTGTAGCTTTCAGATAGTCTGTGATGGCAAGGGATAACACTAAGGCTCCTTTCCCTGGCATGTCTTCTACTGCTGGTGAGGCAATAGAGTTAGAAGCCTCCCACATAATGTCAGCATCTCAAATACAAGACCTTATTAATAGGTCCGTCCAGGCTGCATTAGCCTCTGCGGTTCATCCCTCTACTTCAGGGGAGAAACCTAAAAAGGGTAAAGTGCTGAGTAAGCGTAAACATATTGCTGGACACTCCGACTCCCCGGCAGGGGAAGAAAACAATTTGCCCCAGACAGGACCTACTCCGGCCTGTCACACCCCGCATGTTAAGGAATATGACCGACCCTTGGGCCTCAAGGAGAACAACCCTAAGAGGCATAAGTCCACTAATAGAGCAAAACCAAACTCTTTTGACACGTCCAATGATGAGTCTTCTGAAGCCTCTGAGGTGGCTGAGACCACAGACTCAGAATCTGATACAGAAGAGGCGGGGTTTATGGCTGAAAATTCTGACGCCACTCCTGATATACCATCCGAGACACTTTTAGATTCGCTTGGCCAGCCATTTTTTAGCCCGGAAGCAATCACACACCCTCGCTCCGGGGATTGGGCACCGTTACCGCAAGTCGCGGACTATATAGAATTTTGGACCAGAAGGTCCCTGGACAGAGCTAATCGCAACAAATTGCGAGCCGAATGCCCCAGACCTTACGTGGTCAGAAAGGTGGCTTTAACACCGGAAATAGACCCGGTCTTATTAAAATACTTGACTCGCTCTGGCAAATATGCCAAAAAGGGAATTGAAAGATCTTTTAAGGTGATCCAGGATCGTGTATTGGACCTTCTAGGTCCCTTGACCAAGATTCTCAACCTTTCCGAACAGGCAGCATCCACTGCCCAACCGGTGGATCTGGTACAACTGAGAGGCTGGGCCCAACGGGCAATCTGCATGTTAGGCAGTGCCAACACCACTTGTTCCATTGAGCGTAGAAGGTCCATTTTGATGAAATTGGAACCCCAGTTATCTCATTTGGCAGAAACTGAGCCAGGTCCCTCAGCAGAAGGTCTGTTATTCGGAGAGGACCTTATAAAGAACATAAATAAGTTTGTGAGCCTTTTCACCAGCCTAGAGAAAGCCCAGACCTCGCTAAAAAAGGCGGGTCCAAACACAAAGGTTTTTGGCAAGGCCGGCAGGGGCAGAGGGCGACCTGTCGGCCGTTCTGCTCAATACAGGCCCTACGCTAGACCAGCCATTCAACCGTACGCTCCTACTCAGCAACCGTACGCATTACCTGTGGCACAATCTGCTCCCTTCTTCCCCCCTCGTGGACGACCCTGGCGAGGACGTGGAGGCCGAGGTCTCGCCCCACAACCGGTGAGTACACTCCCATTTCCTCTTCCATACACGTTGGTGGGAGGCAGACTGAGGTATTTTATCCACGTCTGGTCCGCGATTACGGCAGATGCTTGGATCCTCAATACGGTAGCAGGGTACCAGATAGACTTTCAATCTCTTCCAAAATTGAACATTATTCCACATCCCATTCGGTTTTCTTCCCTAAATGTGGATCTCATAGACAACGAGCTTCAAGAGCTTGTATTGAAGCAGGCAGTGCACGAGGTAGATCCTCTATCTCCCGGGTTTGTCAGCAACCTATTCCTTGTCAAAAAGAAGAATGGCGGTTATCGCCCAGTGATCAACCTAAGGGACTTAAATCAACATGTGACTTACCGTCACTTCAAGATGGCAGGGATCCATCTGTTGCGCGATCTGCTATGGCCGGGCGACTGGCTAGTAAAGGTTGACTTGAAGGACGCGTACCTCACCGTCCCCATGCACCCGTCCTCCCAACCATTCCTAAGGTTTCTATGGAGGGATCGAATGTGGCAATTCACTTGCCTACCATTCGGGTTGTCATCGGCCCCTTGGTGCTTCACCAAATTACTCAAGCCAGTAGTGGCAGCTCTCAGGAGCAGAGGAGTAAGTTTGATTATCTATCTGGATGTTTTGCTAATCATGGCATATTCCAGAAAGCAAGCCTTGTTACACAGCCAGTGGACGGTGTCTTTGTTGGAGGAACTAGGGTTCCTCATCAACAACAAGAAATCAGTGCTGAGTCCTTCACAGAAGATGGAGTTTTTAGGTTTCCAGGTGGATACCAAGCAAGCCGTACTGCGTTTACCCAGGTTCGCAAAGAAATCCGGGCAGTATTGCGCAAGGGTCGGGTATCGCTAAGAATGATAGCCCGAATTGTCGGCTTGCTGGCAGCCTCCATTCAGGCAATTTTTCTGGCTCCTCTCCATTATCGGCCCTTCAGAGACTCAAAATTCTTCATCTTCGACAGGGACTACGCTATGCGGACGAAATTCCCCTTTGTCCGGAAGCAGTAGCAGAGTTGCACTGGTGGCTTCGCCATGCCGTCGAATGGAACGGCAAAGCTATATTCACTTCCTGCTCAGATGTTATAATAGAGTCGGATGCGAGCCGCCACGGTTGGGGTGCTCGCTGTGGGCAGGCCACAACAGGAGGGAGTTGGTCCGAAGAAGAATCTCTTCTTCACATCAACGCGCTGGAACTCATTGCGGCATTTTTTGCCATCAAGAGTTTTCTTCCGCACAAGTACAATTGTTGCGTTTTGTTACGCATGGACAATGTAGCGACAGTGCAATATGTCAATCGTCTTGGGGGCACGAGATCCAGAGTGTTGACGGACATTGCATCCGAATTCTGGCATTTCTGTCTATCTCAGGACATCATTCCAGTGGCGGAATACCTACCAGGTGTATCCAATTCAGTGGCGGATTGGAATTCCCGATACCTGTCCGATTCCAGCGACTGGATGCTGGATCGGTGTTTCGGGCAATTCGAGATCTCTGGGGCCCGTTGCATACGGACCTTTTTGCGTCTCGTCTCAACCGTCAGTTACCCCGCTTTTACAGCTGGAGACCGGACCCGGAAGCGTCAGCAGTGGACGCTTTTCGCCAACTATGGCCAGGGGGGATTCATTATGCGTTTCCCCCCTTCCAGATGATTACCAGAGTGCTTCTTCAGGTAGTGACTCAGGGAGCGACGGTGGTGCTGATCACCCCTTGGTGGCCGACGCAACCGTGTCTGTCGATTACCCCAGATTGCTTCCCCAGTCGCCTCAACTTCTCACGAATCCGACCATGGAATCCCATCCGTTGGTCATGGAAGGCAACCTTCCGCTCCTCGGGTGGTTGGTTTCGGGGTGCCAGACGCAGGTGAGGACCTTTCACAATCAGCTAGAGACCTCCTCGCCTTGGCCTGGGCCCCAGGGACTAGATCGGCATATCGATCAGCCTGGGCCTTGTGGGTTCCTTGGTGTGATCAACGACAAATTGATCCCGTTCAGGCACCTGTTTCAGTTGTAGTGAATTATTTTGTGGAATCATTTGAGGCTGGGAAATCTTACAGTTCCCTTAATGTTTACAGATCCGCTATAGCGGCGTATCATTGCCCGGTAGATGCTTTACCGGTGGGCAAATATCCATTGGTGTGCCGACTGTTACGTGGAGTGAAATTTAAACGTCCTCCTCGTCCTCGATATCAATCGACTTGGGATGTCTCCCTGGTCTTAGACATGTTTTCCTCTTGGGAAGACTATGATTCACTGTCCTTAAAAATTCTGTCATTCAAATTGACTATGTTATTATGTCTGGTTTCCATTAAGAGGGTGTCGGATGACAGAGCTCTCGACATTTCTAGACGGCAGTTTTCACCTGAAGGGGTCAGATTTTCTGTTGTTCGCAGGACCAAGACGGGACTACAGTCGGTCTTTTACCCCTTTTTTCCGACACATCCCCGACTTTGTGTGGTACGTTGTCTTCAAGCGTATGAGACACGCACAGCGTCTTTACGATCTCTTTCTCATACTCAGTTATTAGTATCTTATGTTCAACCTCATCTTCCAGTCACCTCGGCCACTTTGGCCAGGTGGGTACTGTCGGCCATGGAGATGGCGGGGATTGACGTTTCCCTGTTTGGTGCCCACTCTTCGAGAGGGGCTATGGCCACTAAAGTAGTTATTTCTGGTGGTTCTCTTTCAGATCTCTTATTGGCCGCTGACTGGTCGTCTGAATCGACTTTTCGGCAGTTCTATTTCCGACCAAAAGATCATGTTTCTGTATCGGTTCTCTGATTTGTTTCTATTGTCCATGTTTAAGTAGTAGCTTTAAACTTGCAAGATATGAGCCTCCTGTCTGATATATAAATCGAGATTTTCCTAGCTAACGTGACGGAAAATATAAGTTATATGAAGACAGGAGGCGAGTATCTTCCCTCCCTACCCTCCCTGTTATGGTGTTTTGTTTTTTCCTTCCAGGGTATTGAAAGGAGAAGACGAAGACAGCGGTGTTTCGGTGGAGCCTGATATGTTCTGTTGCAATTGTTCCTTAACAGTTTTGCTCCCGGTTTTCGGTCCTGTTGGCCGAAGGTTCGGAGGTGTCGAGGAGGAGCTGTCCCGGCGTTCCGTGGTTCTGGTGACGGTCATGCAGTTCGCATAAAGATAGAGGAAGAGGATCTTCAAGCAGTCCCTTATATAGCAGCCAGCATGCTGGGATAGGAGGAGGAGTTCACAGGGGACTGCTGGGATATGTAGTTTTTTGAAATTTTTTATTAAATACGTTTTGGATAAAGATTTTTCTGCTATGGGCATTAATTAAAGAAAGATTAATGCAAGATATGAGCCTCCTGTCTTCATATAACTTATATTTTCCGTCACAAGCTAGGAAAATCTCGATTTATATCCTGTATTATACTCCAGAGCTGCACTCACTATTCTGCAGGAAACACTGGGATAAGTTTATCTATTATCTGTGGTGTAACCAGAAAGGGAAACATTTTCACAGCTCTTTACCCCTTTTGTCTCAGTTATGGACAAACCTCAGCATAAACTTTTCGGATTCCTCAGAGTTTTGCGCATATTGAGAAGCTTTTCTACCCACGATTTAAAGTCATTTGCACATGGGACAATATACGACTGTGCCCGGCCGCGATATAAAAGAGAACTCACATGCTGGTGCCGTCTTCCATTGGGCGCAGACATGATACATTTTCATTTTGTTGCCCTGTTATGAATAATATTTTGTGCGCACAAGACGTTCTTTCATGAGGGCGAAATAAAACAATAAAGGATGGGGGGGGGGAGGGGAGGGGAGCACAAGACGCTCATTGAGCCTCAATTACTGGGGCAAAAATGAGCGAAATCTTCTGTACAATGAAGAAAATCTATCACATTCTGGTTCTAAACGTTAATACAAAATTATTATTTTATTTGGGTTTGGATTATTTGTAAATGTGTAACATAAGAGCTTCTCACATCTGTCCCAAAACAGGATCAGCACAGGATAAGTAATGTAATGTATGTACACAGTGATCTCACCAGCAGAATAGTGAGTGCAGCTCTGGAGTATAATACAGGATATAACTCAGGATCAGTACAGGATAAGTAATGTAATGTATGTACACAGTGACCTCACCAGCAGAATAGTGAGTACAGCTCTGGAGTATAATACAGGATATAACTCAGGATCAGTACAGGATAAGTAATGTAATGTATATACACAGTGATCTCACCAGCAGAATAGTGAGTACAGCTCTGGAGTATAATACAGGATATAACTCAGGATCAGTACAGGATAAGTAATGTAATGTATGTACACAGTGACCTCACCAGCAGAATAGTGAGTACAGCTCTGGAATATAATACAGGATATAACTCAGGATCAGTACAGGGTAAGTAATGCATGTATTCAGTGACCTCACCAGCAGAATAGTGAGTACAGCTCTGGAGTATAATACAGGATATAACTAGGATCAGTACAGGGTAAGTAATGCATGTACACAGTGACCTCACCAGCAGAATAGTGAGTACAGCTCTGGAGTATAATACAGGATATAAATCTAGATTTTCCTAGCTTGTGACGGAAAATATTAGTTATATGAAGACAGGAGGCGAGTATCTTATGCATTAATCTTTCTTTATTAATGCCCATAGCAGAACCTTTATAACTTCTTTTAATAAAGTTCAAACAAAGAATTTCAATCAAAAAACTACAACTCCCAGCAGTCCTAGTAATCCTGTAAGCCACACCCAGGCTGGTGGCCCCTATATAATGGACTGCCCCAGGATGATCCTCCTCTTTCTTGATGCGACAACCTCAGCAACACTGGAAGCACGATAGCCATCCGGAGAACCGCACCGCCACACGAGTCTTCGGCCAGCCGGCCCGCATACTCCAACTTCAGATCTGGAACATCACCAACGGATCCATCCCAACGGGGGTGGCATCGGAGGAACGTCATCCCAACAGGGGATGAAGGCAAACGTCAACTGCTCGGCCAGGTCAATCACCAACACGGACACGTCTCCGTTTTTCAGTAACCTGGGAAGAGATAAAGACATCCATCACAGGGTTGGGTCGGGAGGGAAGATACTCGCCTCCTGTCTTCATATAACTAATATTTTCCGTCACAAGCTAGGAAAATCGAGATTTATATATCAGACAGGAGGCTCATATCTTATGCAAGTTCAAAGCTAACAGTTCATAATGATACATCAATACATAGGATACGTAAACTGTCATAAGACCGACATGGAAATATGTTCCTCCGGCCTGAAGTAGAAATGGCGAAAAGTGGTCTCAGAAGACCAATCTGCCGCCATCAAAAGGTCGGAAAGGGAGCCTCCTGAAGAGACTACCTTAGTAGCCATTGCTCCCCTGGTGGAATGAGCACCAAATAGGGAAACGTCTATGCCTGCCAGATCCATGGCGGAACGCACCCAACGTGCCAGCGTGGCTGACGAAACCGGGAGATGCGGTTTAACGTAAGAGACAAGAAGTTGGGGAGAATTCAAGGAACGCAAGGCGGCAGTCTGCGATTCGTAGGCCTGTAGGCAACGGACAACACAAAGCCGCGGATGATCCGGAAAAAACGGGTAGAAGACCGAATGAATACCGGTCTTGGTCCTACGGACCACCGAAAAACTAACTCCCTGAGGCGAAAATTGTCGCCTAGAAATGTCTAGGGCCTTCACGTCCGACACCCTTTTGACGGACACCAAGCACAAGAGCACCGTTAGTTTAAAGGACAATAATTTTAGGGAAAGATCGATGTTGTCTTCCCAGGTGGAAAACATGTCAAGAACCTTGGAAACATCCCAGGTGGATTGGTACCTGGGCCGCGGAGGTCGTTGAAACTTTACGCCTCTCAAAAGTCTACACACCAGCGGGTGTTTACCAACCGGCAAGGAATCTACCGGGCAGTGGTAGGCTGAGATAGCCGACCGATAGACGTTAATTGAACTATAGGACTTGCCGGATTCAAACGAATCAGCCAAGTAATTCACCACTACTGATACAGGTGCCTGTACGGGATCAACCTGTCGTTGATCACACCAACGCACCCAGAGTCTCCAGGCTGATCGATATGCCGATCTAGTCCCGGGGGCCCAGGCCAAGGCGAGGAGATCCCTAGCTGACTTTGAAAGGTCGCTATCTGCATCTGGGATCCCGAAACCAACCACGCCAGGAGAGGCAGGTTGCCCTCCAGAACTAGGGGGTGAAGACCTTTGGTCGGATTGGTGAGTAGCTGTGGAAAGTGGGGAATCAATCTGGGATAATCCACCGACATCCCCAGAAGGAGGGGAAACCACGGTTGTGTCGGCCACCAGGGGGTGATCAGCACCACCGTCGTATTCGAGTTCGCTATTTGTAAGAGGACCCTGGAAATCAACCGGAAGGGGGGAAACGCATAAAGCGTGCCTTTCGGCCAGATTTGGCGGAACGCGTCCACCGCGTACGCCTCCGGGTCCGGCCTCCAGCTGAAAAAGTGGGGTAGCTGGCGATTGAGGCGCGAGGCGAATAGATCCAAGTGGAACGGACCCCAAAGTAGCCTCAGCTGAAGAAAAATGGAACGATCCAGTCGCCAATCGCTGGAATCGAGTAGATAGCGGGAATTCCAGTCGGCAACCATATTGGAGACCCCGGGGATATACTCCGCGATCGGGATTATTTCGCGGGCTAGGCAGAAATGCCAGAAGTCCTTCGCGACATTCGCCAGGACTCTCGATCTGGTGCCCCCTAAGCGGTTGATGTATTGCACCGCTGCCACATTGTCCATGCGCAGTAATACACAGCAATTGGACGCGTGTGGTATGAGACTCCTGACGGCGAAAAACGCCGCTAAGAGTTCCAATGCATTGATGTGAAGAGTGGCTTCGGATGCGGACCATGTCCCTCCTGTGGAGGAGCTTCCGTACCGGGCACCCCAACCCCGTCGACTCGCGTCCGACTCTATGATAATGTCCGGACTGGAATTGAAAATGGTCTTGCCGTTCCACTCTACGGCATGACGAAGCCACCATCGTAATTCTTCGATGGTCTCCGGGCAGAGGGGAACCTCGTCCGCATATCTGAGACCCTGTCTCAGATGCATGATCTTGAGCCTCTGTAGGGCCCTGTAGTGAAGCGGGGCCGGGAAGATGGCCTGGATAGAAGCCGCTAGGAGACCCACCAGACGCGCTAGCGCACGTAAGGATAAACAACCCTTTCGTAGGACTGCCCTGATCTCTTTGCGGATTAGGGTAAGTTTTGACTTGGGAAGGCGGAGGACGGCCTGATTGGTGTCCACCAGAAATCCCAAGAACTCCATCTCTTGGGCTGGGAGTAGAATAGATTTCTCCAGGTTGATTATGAATCCCAGCCCTTGTAACAATGACATCGTCCATGTCATGTGGAGATATGCTTGAGGTTTGGAATAAGCCATGATGAGGAGATCGTCTAGATAAATGATCAGACGAACACCTCGGCTCCTTAAAGACGCCACCACGGGTTTCATGAGTTTTGTGAAACACCACGGGGCGGAGGATAGACCGAATGGAAGGCAAGTAAACTGCCACATTCGGTCCCTCCAGAGGAATCGAAGTAGGTGTTGTGATTCCCTGTGAATCGGAACGGTGAGGTAGGCGTCCTTCAAGTCTATTTTCACCAGCCAGTCTCCCGGCTGAAGAAGATCCCGAAGGAAGTGAATGCCCTCCATTTTGAAATGTCGATACTTGACATGTTGGTTCAAGTCCCGGAGGTTGATCACAGGACGATAACCACCCCCTTTCTTTTTTACTAAAAAGAGGTTGCTTACGAAGCCCGGAGAGGAGGGTTCCACCTCCATGACCGCCTGCTTGGCTAGGAGGTCTCGCAACTCTTTGTCTATGAGGGTAACGTTTTGGTTTGCAAATCGAATAGGGGGGGGGATAACATTTAGAACCGGTAGTGACTGGAGGTCTATGAGAAATCCCGCTACTGTCTGTAGAATCCACGCGTCTGCCGTAATCGCAGACCAGGCGTGGATAAAATACTTCAGGCGCCCCCCCACAGGAATATGGGCAAGAGGAGTGAAAGGAGTACTCACCGGTAGGAGGTCTGGATCGAGGGTAACCACGTCCGCCGCGGCCGCGCCAGGGTCTGCCCCGGGGTGGAAAGAAGGGCGCTGGTTGCGCCACAGGCATGGGATAGGATGGAGCCTGCGCGTATTGGAATTGAGAAGGGGCTCTGCCCTGTGGCCTATAGGATGGGGTGCGGCCGGCAGATCGGCCTCTACCTCTGCCGGCCTTAGGGAAAACCTTATTGGTCCCCGATTTTTTTAATGAGGTCTGGGCTTTGTCCAAGCTTGTAAAAAGCCCTACAAATTTGTTAATGTCCTTAATTAAGGAATCCCCAAACAACATGCCTTCTGCTGAGGGGCCAGGCTCAGATTCTGCCAGGTGGGACAATTGAGGGTCCAGGCGCATCAATATTGATCGGCGCCTCTCTATGGAGCAAGTAGTATTAGCGCTGCCAGCTAGGCAGACCGCTCTCTGTGCCCACCCTCGCAATTGTTGGAGGTCCACAGGCTGATCAGTTGCAGCTGCTTGCTCCGATAGGTTCAAAATCTTCGTGAGGGGACCCATTAGGTCTAGAATGCGGTCCTGTATTGACTTAAAGGACCTCTCAATCCCTTTCTTAGGGAATTTCCCAGATTTTAATAAATATTTAGTGAGAATTGGGTCTACCTCTGGGGTAGCTACTGCCTTTCTAGGAATGAAGGGCCTAGGGCACTCTGCTCTCAGTTTATTTCGGCTAGTCCTATCCAGGGACTTACGTGCCCATGATTCTACGTATTTAGATACGTGAGGCAAGGGGGTCCATTCACCAGAACGGGGATGAGAGATGCCGTCTGGGTGGAAGAATGGTTCGCCTAGAGCATCT
Source organism: Hyla sarda (assembly GCF_029499605.1). NCBI lineage: Eukaryota > Metazoa > Chordata > Amphibia > Anura > Hylidae > Hyla > Hyla sarda. The sequence continues at coordinate 139,823,436 of NC_079198.1, read as the reverse complement.
AGGAGGACCTCGCCCTGCGTCGCAGGGTTGGCGTCTGTGGTGATCGCCGTGTCCCCAGCATCATCATGAAAAGATTCAGACTCGGAGTGGTCCGACTCGTTGGAATTATCCGACGAGTCCTCATCTGAGGTGTCGACAAATGAGTCGGGTTTAGCCCGTCTAGCGGAGTTATGCCCCTTCACATGTATCTCCCTGGGGCCCAGGGGTCGAGTGGTGTCTGAGGGATGCTGGGGTTGGTAGCTCGTGGTTGGAGCTGCCTGGAGCATATTGTTGTCTTCCCCTGCCGGGGAGTCATGTGCCGCCATGGAATGTTTGCGTTTATGGGACGCTTTCCCTTTCTTAATTGGCGGTTCACTACCCTGCGAAGGTAGCGGTAGAGAAGTCACTGGTTGTTGGGCTTTAGTGGTCACAGTGACTGAGGCCAGAGCTGCCTGGACCGACTGATTAATGAGGGCCTGAATCTGGCTTGCACTCATAAACTGTGCTGAGTCTGTAGAGAAGACCTCCCCTCTGAGGGGGGCATCTGAAGGTTCCTCAGCCATGAAGGGGTTAACTTAATATGAGTATATAAATATACAGTATTTCTGAGGTAAATAGTTGAGGGTAGGTATAAATATATCTATATATAACTATAAGGATATATAACTACAAAGGCTAACACTATTAGGAGAGTGGAATAAATTCCCTCTCTCCACTGCTTACAGGCTGAGGTTGTCGCATCAAGAAAGAGGAGGATCATCCTGGGGCAGTCCATTATATAGGGGCCACCAGCCTGGGTGTGGCTTACAGGATTACTAGGACTGCTGGGAGTTGTAGTTTTTTGATTGAAATTCTTTGTTTGAACTTTATTAAAAGAAGTTATAAAGGTTCTGCTATGGGCATTAATAAAGAAAGATTAATGCATAAGATATGAGCCTCCTGTCTGATATATAACTCAGGATCAGTACAGGATAAGTAATGTAATGTATGTACACAGTGACCTCACCAGCAGAATAGTGAGTACAGCTCTGGAGTATAATACAGGATATAACTAGGATCAGTACAGGATAAGTAATGTAATGTATGTACACAGTGACCTCACCAGCAGAATAGTGAGTACAGCTCTGGAGTACAAAGGGCGAAACGTCCCCTCCCATAGACATGAATGGAGGGGGCTTGGTGAGACGTCACGATCACGGCCTCCGGCTCCGAGCGTTCTGAACAAAATGTTTCGGATGCTGGAGTACCGGAGTACCCCTTCAAATCCATAATATTTATGTTTCAGAATCATGGCAGATTTTGGTTGCAGGTTTTCTCCTGCTGATTTTAGTGGAGAAGTCACAATCCTCAGTAAGGGAACGTTCACACACATCACATCCGCTGCTGATTTAATGTTGCAGATCTTAAAAGCCTAAAACTTTTCCGACTTCCCAAAAATACATAAGAATCGCCTGATAACAAGGAGAGATGCAGGGAGGAATTTCATGATATTATGGAGGATTTAGAATGATCTCTAGGGGTCATGTAAGTCTGGTCATTAGAGCTGGATATGGAGGGAGAGAGGAAACATTATTTAATGTCATTTTAAATGGGCACTGTCAGACCCAAAATCTTTTTTATATGTTGTTACTGATGAAAATGAAAAACCCTTTGTAATATGGTTATTTTAAACATTTTGAATATTTAATAAAGAAAACAACCCTGAAAATCCCACCACAAGGTGTTCTCCTACTTACTTAGACACTAACTAGTCCTGCAGCAGCATCAGGCTTGTCCGTGAGTCAAGGACAAGATATGACTCATGGACAGGGCTGCATGAGCAGACGCACCAATCATCCCCACAAGGGAGGAACAGGCCCCCTACATATACAGTCATGGCCGTAAATGTTGGCACCCCTGAAATTTTTCATGAAAATGAAGTATTTCTCACAGAAAAGGATTGCAGTAACACATGTTTTGCTATACACATGTTTATTCCCTTTGTGTGTATTGGAACTAAACCAAAAAGGGAGGGAAAAAAGAAAATTGGACATAATGTCACCAAACTGTCCAAAAATGGGCTGGACAAAATTATTGGCACCCTTTCAAAATTGTGGAAAAATAAGATTGTTTCAAGCATGTGATGTTCCTTTATACTCACCTGGGGCAAGTAACAGGAGTGGGCAACATAAAAATCACACCTGAAAGCAGATAAAAAGGAGAGAAGTTCACTTTGCATTGTGTGTCTGTGTGTGCCACACAGAGCATGGACAACAGAAAGAGGAGAAGAGAACTGTTTGAGGACTTGAGAACCAAAATTATGGAAAAATATCAACAATCTCAAGGTTACAAGTCCATCTCCAGAGATCTAGATTTGTCTTTGTCCACAGTGCACAACATTATCAAGAAGTTTTCACTGTAGCTAATCTCCCTGGGCGTGGACGGAAGAGAAAAATTGATAAAAGGTGTCAACGCAGGGTAGTCCAGATGGTGGATAAGCAGCCCCAAACAAGTTCCAAAGATATTCAAGCTGTCCTGCAGGCTCAGGGAGCCTCAGTGTCACCGCAAACTATCCGTCCACATTTAAATGAAATGAAACGCTATGGAGGAGACCCAGGAGGACCCCACTATGGAGGAGATCCAGGAGGACCCCACTATGGAGGAGACCCAGGAGGACCCCACTATGGAGGAGACCCAGGAGGACCCCACTATGGAGGAGACCCAGGAAGACCCCACTATGGAGGAGACCCAGGAGGATCCCACTATGGAGGAGACCCAGGAGGACCCCACTATGGAGGAGACCCAGGAGGACCCCACTATGGAGCTATGGAGGAGACCCAGGAGGACCCCACTGCTGACACCGAGACATAAAAAAGCAAGACTACATTTTACCAAAATGAACTTGAGTAATCAAAATCCTTCTGGGAAAACATCTTGTGGACAGATGAGACCAAGATAGAGCTTTTTGGTAAAGCCCATCATTCTACTGTTTACCGAAAACAGAATGAGGCCTACAAAGAAAAGAACACAGAACCTACAGTGACATATGGGGGAGGTCAGTGATGTTTTGGGTTGTTTTGCAGCCTCTGGCACTGGGGGCCTCGAATGTGTACAAGACATCATGAAATCTGAGGATTACCAATGGATTTTGGGTCGCACTGTACAGCCCAGTGTCAGAAAGCTGGGTTTGTGTCCGAGATCTTGGGTCTTCCAGCAGGACAATGACCCCAAATATACATCAAAAAGCCCCAGAAATGGATGACAACAAAGCGCTGGAGAGTTCTGAAGTGTCAGCAATGAGTCCAGATCTAAATCCCATTGATCACCTGTGGAGAGATCTTATAATTACTGTTGGGAAAAGGCGCCTTCCAATAAGAGACCTGGAGCAGTTTGTAAAGGAAGAGTCCAACATCCCGGCTGAGAGGTGTAAGAAGCTTATTGATGGTTATAGGAAGAGGGGTCCAACATTCCGGCTGAGAGGTGTAAGAAGCTTATTGATGGTTATAGGAAGAGTGGTCCAACATTCCGGCTGAGAGGTGTAAGAAGCTTATTGATGGTTATAGGAAGAGGGGTCCAACATACCAACTGAGAGGTGTAAGAAGCTTATTGATGGTTATAGGAAGAGTGGTCCAACATTCCGGCTGAGAGGTGTAAGGAGCTTATTGTTGATTATAGGAAGAGTGGTCCAACATTCCGGCTGAGAGGTGTAAGGAGCTTATTGATGGTTATAGGAAGAGTGGTCCAACATTCCGGCTGAGAGGTGTAAGAAGCTTATTGATGGTTATAGGAAGACACTGATTTCAGTAATTTTTTCCAAAGGGTGTGCAACCAAATATTAAGTTACGGGTGCCAATAATTTTGTCCAGCCCATTTTTGGAGTTTGGTGACATTATGTCCAATTTGCTTTTTTTCCTCCTTTTTTGGTTTAGTTCCAATACACACAAAGGGAATAAACATGTGTATAGCAAAACCTGTGTTACTGCAATCCTTTTCTGTGAGAAATACTTCATTTTCTTGAAAAATGTCAGGGGTGCCAACATTTACGACCATGACTGTATCTCTATGTGGACTGTATTGCTATATGGAGGGGTCGTGGAGGCCCCCGCTTTGTGCAGGACTTGTGATGCGCCGCTCTGGGGGAGAGCTGGGGCTCCATACAGGAGATTGCGGCGTGCGGGGGTGACCCCCGCGATCTAAAACTTATCCCCTATCCTGCGCATAGGGCATACATTTTTTGCCACAAGACTTCTCCTTTAAATCTTTTTGTGGATTGTATTATGAAATGTAAAAAGTAATAAAAATATTAAAAAAAAAAAAGAAAAAAGAAAAGAATTACATTGGAAAATCTGCAATTCAAATCCGCAGAGGATTTTGCTAGAAATCTTTTCCATTTCCACAGGACATTCTGCTCCGGTGAATCCACAACAGTTGTAATACTTCTTCTACTTCATTGTTTTTCACCCACATCCTTTTTGTTAAAAAAAACTAAACAAAAAAAAACCACACCACACGCGCCACATTATTTAGTTTGGCCAATTCGCAGCCAGATGTTATCTGGGAATCAATAGGGAGAAGTGAAACCTAAACTTACATGGCGTTTTGGGGGCATCTTTTTTGCCCTTTATTGGGCATCAAGACTCATTTGCAGCTTTAAAACAAAAAAAAATCGGATACAGCGTTTTTTTTATTTTTTATTTATTTTGCTCAAGAAATTGTTGATTTTTTGCTCCCAAATGTTTCTAGAGGTGGAAAAAATAAAATAAAATGAAAATCTGCGTCATGTATGTTGGCATTTTTTTTCTGGCAACATATCTCCAGGCGGAAATTCCATAGTGTGATTGTAGCCTTAGGGTCTATTTATACGGGCAGAATTTCCACTTGTGGAATTGCGCATGCGGAATTCTGCCTCAAATGAAAGCCCAATAGACTTCTATGGGATTCCGCACCAATTCCACACAAAATGCGCACAAGCGTAAGCGGAATTGGTGTGGAAATTCCGCCTGTGTGAATAGACCCTTACAGTGCCAGGTTTGTTACCCGGGGCAGATGGGCCTAGTGTTTGTTGCCTCCTCCATGTCCCTTTCAGGAACCTCGGGACAATTTCTCCATGGCCGTATGCACAAAGAGGATGTCTATTGTTATAACGGAGAAGGGTCACCTGATCAGCCAGAAAGGAAAACTGCTGCAAAAAATGGTTCCATAACACGAAACTACAACTCCCAACCTCTACTTTACATTCAGAAAGTAAACATTAATGGGGAGATCTTGTGCAGAGGATCGGCGGAGCGGTTGCCCATAGCAACCAATGAGATTTCAGCTTTTACAGACTTTTTTCAAATTGAAAGCTAAAATCTGATTGGTTGCTAACTTGCTATGGGTAACTGCACTATCTTCTTCCCATGTCAGACGGGTATGGCGGTCATCACTGGAAATATTTACAGATAGATTAACCCAGTGTTTTCCACCCAGTGTGCCTCCAGCTGTTGCAAAACTAAAACTCCCAGCAGAGCCGAACAGCCAATGGCTGAAACTACAACTCCCAACCTCCCCTTTACATTCAGTAATCAATCATTAAGGGGGAGATTTATCAAACCTTGCACAGGTGGAGCAGTTGCCCATAGCAACCAATCAGATTCCAGCTTCTAGAGGCCTTTTTTTTTTTTTTTAAATGAAAGCGAAACTAAGATTGGTTGCTATGGGCAACTGGACCTCTGCACAATGTTTGATAAATCTCCCCCGTTGTCCTCTACTTCTGCCCGCACACAGCTGCAGTCTGTTCCAATGTATCTGTGGGTAACATATATCAGTGCGCAATTTTTGCTATGTGCCTATGTGTTCCGAGCAGCATCACCCACGCGCGAGCGGCGATCTCAGGGCTCCACGTGACGCTGTGAAATAATCATGAATATAGTTTTGTCTGAATATTTACACTTATTGTACGAAAACCGCCAGACTAATTTATACAGGAAGCTGCGGCGATGCTTTATGGGCGCTCCCGTCATCTATCATCCCAGTATAAGTCTTTATACAATTTAAAGTTGGCGTTTATCTCTTGCCGAGCGTTACGATTAAATCATCGCTTTATAAACACCGACGGCGGGCTTTGATCTTCCACGCCGCTTGCGCAGTTGTCTATGGATGTTTCTTTGAATCTGTGGTGCCGGGGTGGATAGGGGTGTTGCGGAGTGGTAGTGTAGGGTACTGGTATTAACCCTTTGTTGTCGTGACGCCAGGTTGCGGTTTCCTCAGGGTAATGGTCCTACTGCCAACCATCCCATAAACGGTAGGAAAATAAAGGAATGTCCACAGTAGATGTTGATGAAAACCGGAATAAACTTTACTGCATATTTTATGCAACTGCAGGTAACAGAACAGTCTCTGTATAGAGGACCATAGTTCAGGTTCCTCACCGGTTTGCTGGGACTTCTGAATGCAATGAGCTTTGGTTTGCTAGCCACTGGGCTACTGAATTTATGATAACTGAGTTGCAGTAGTCACACAGGATTTTAGTAATTTTGGGCTAGATAACTCACGGTTTAGTGGCTGCGGAAGATAAGGCTTCAGGCCCAACTTAACCCCTTAAGGACACAGGCTTTTTCCTTTTTTTCATTTTCAATTTCCTCCTTAACTTGAAAAAATCATAACTCTTTAAAATTTTCACCTAAAATTCCATATGATGGCTTATTTTTTGTGTCACTAATTCTACTTTGTAATGACATTAGTAATTTTACCCAAAAACCTACTGTGAAACGGGAAAAAAAATCAATGTGGGACAAAAGTTTTGGGGGCTTCCGTTTTTAGGCAATACATTTTTTGGGAAAAATTATACCTTATCTTTATTCTGTAGGTCCATACGGTTAAAATGATCCCCTACTTATATAGGTTTGATTTTGTATCACTTCAGAAAAAAATCATGAATACATGCAGGAAAATGTATACGTTTAAAATGGTCCTCTTCTGACCCATATAACTTTTTTATTTTTCTGTGTTCTGGACGCTATGAGGGCTCATTTTTTGCACGGTGATCTGCGGTACCATTTTTGTTCTGATCAGACTTTTTGATCACTTTTTATGTATAAAAAGTGATCAAAAATGCGCTATTTTGGACTTTGTTTTTTTTTGCGCATACGCCATTAGACATGCGGTTTAAAAAGTGGTATATTTTTATAATTTGGAGATTTCTGCACGCGACGATACCACATATGTTTATTTTTATTTACACTGTGTTTTTTTATTCATGGAAATGCCGGGTGATTCAAACTTTTATTAGGTAAAAAAGGGATAACTGAAAGGGTTAATGATTTTTTTACACTTTTCTTATGCAATATTATAGCTCCTATAGGGGGGGCTATAACATTGCATGTACTGATCTTTTACACTGATTGATCCATCTCCATAGGAATGGATCAATCAGTGTTTTCGGCGATTGATTGCTCAAGCCTGGATCTCAGGCTTGAATCATTCATTCGGCGATCGGACAGCAGGAAGGAAGGTAAGAGACCTCCTCCTGTGCTACAGCTGATCGGGATGATTATACCGCAGCGATCCCGAACAGCTCCCTGAGCTAACCGGCAACTTTCACTTTTGTTTTTAGCCGCGCGGCTTAGCTTTGAGAGCGCGGCTAAAGGGTTAATAGCGCGCGGCACCGCGATCAGTGCCGCACGCTATTAGAGGCGGGTCCCGGCCTCACTATGACACCAGGCCAGCCGCAATATAATGCTGGGTTACCGTGTGACCCCGCGTTATATCGCAGGACCGGGACCCAGGACGTACCCATACGTCCTGGGTCCTTAAGAGGTTAAAGGGGTATTTCAGGCAAAAACTTTTTTTTATTTATCAACTGGCTCCGGAAAGTTAAACAGATTTGTAAATTACTTCGATTAAAAAATCTTAATCCTTCCAATAGTTATTAGCTTCTGCAGTTGAGTTGCTGTTTTCTGTCTAACTGATCTCTGATGACTCACGTCCCGGGAGCTGTCCAGCTCCTATGGGGATATTCTCCCATCATGCACAGCTCCCGGGACGTGACATCATCATTGAGCAGTTAGACAGAAAACTTCAGAAGCTAATAACTATTGGAAGGATTAAGATTTTTTAATAGAAGTCATTTACAAATCTGTTTAACTTTCCGGAGCCAGTTGATATATAAAAAAAAGTTTTTGCCTGGATAACCCCTCTAAATTGATGATGGGAATATGAGATTAGTGCTGCTTGTTAGTCTGGAACTAAGAGCCAAGAGCAGGAACTAAGAACTAAGAGATTGAATTTAGTGGCAGCGGCCCCTTATATATTAAGGGGGAGGAACAAAGCTCATTGGATAGCCAAACCTGTCAGTCCTGACCCATGGAACTCTGGGTATATCACATGACCCAAAGGTCCTTAAACCATAGCATAACATAAATTAAAGGCATGAGACCTCTAAGGTCCTATATAGAGATGAGCGAATTTACAGTAAATTCGATTCGTCACAAACTTCTCGACTCGGCAGTTGATGGCTTATCCTGCATAAATTAGTTCAGCTTTCAGGTGCTCCTGTGGGCTGGAAAAGGTGGATACAGTATTAGGAGACTCTTTCCTAGGACTGTATCCACCTTTTCCAGCCCACCAGAGCACCTGAAAGCTGAACTAATTTATGCAGGATAAGTCATCAACTGCCGAGCCGAGAAGTTCGTGACGAATCGAATTTACTGTAAATTCGCTCATCTCTAGTCCTATACAGAGGTATCCTAGATTAATTAAATATATAAATATATGCATTAAATATTACAATATTACTAGGGGTTAGCCCTTCAGGAGAGCCCATTAGCATGGAGGGACTCTGGCTGAGGGGACTCCAGACAAAGGGACAGGACCAGGTCCTGTACCGGGACACCACAAATCCGTCTTCTATGGTGCAGTACGTTATTTAGTCACGGCCACATAGACACTACCTGATTCCCATGTCAAACAGGTATGCCATTTGTCACTGGCTATATACAGTTTGTTTCCCAACCAGTGTGTCTCCAGCTGCTGCAAAACTACAACTCCCAGCATGCCCGGACAGCCTCTGGCTGTCCGGGCATGCTGGGAGTTGTAGTTTTGCAATAGGTGGAGGTACAGTGGTTGGGAAACACTGGTCTAGAGAAAATTAGGCTTCGCCATCATCACAGACATGATTCTTTTCTGTAAGAGCAGCAACAGGCTGGGAGTTGTAGTTTTACCAAAGGCATGCTGGGAGTTGTAGTTTTGCAATAGCTGGAGGCACACTGGTTGGGAAACATTGCTCTAGAGAAAAGATGGTTTTGCCATTATCACAGACTGTATTCCTTACTGTAAGAGCAGCTAAAGATAGTCCAGACATGCTAAGAGTTGTAGTTTTGCCAAAGGCTGTCCAGGCATTTTGGGAGTTGTAGTTTTTCAATAGCTGGTGTAACACTTGTCTAGAGAAAAAAAGGTTTCACCATCATCACAGACAGGATTCTTTACTGGAAGAGCAGCCAGAGGCTGCCCGGGAATGCTGGGAGGTGTAGTTTTGCCAAAGGCTGTCCAGAAATGCTGGAAGTTGTAGTTTTGCAACAGCTGGAGGGACGCTGGATGGGAAACACTGGTCTAGAGAAAATAAGGTTTCGCCATCATCACAGACATGATTCTTTTCTGTAAGAGTGGCAAAAGGCTGTCCGGACATGCTGGGAGGTGTAGTTTTGCCAAAGGCTGTCCCGGCATACTGGGAGTTGTAGTTTTGCCAAAGGCATGCTGGGCGTTGTAGTTTTGCAATAGCTGGAGGCACACTGGTTGGGAAACATTGGTCTAGAGAAAAAAAGGTTTTGCCATCATTATAGACTGGATTCTTTAGTGTGAGAGCAGCCAAAGGCTGTCTGGGCATACTGGGAGCTGTAGTTTTGACAAAGGCTATCTGGGCATGTTGGGAGTTGTAGTTTTGCAAAAGCTTGAGGCACACTGATTGGGAAACATTGGCCTAGAGAAGGTTTTCCCATCATTACAGACTGGATTCTTTACTGTAAGAGCAGCCAAAGGCTATCCGATCATACTGGGAGTTGTATTTTTGCAATAGCTGGAGGAACACTGGTAGGGAAACATTGGTCTTGAGAAAAGAAGGCTTTTCCATCATCACAGATGGGATTCTTTACTGTAAGAGCAGCTTAAGACTGTCCGGGCATGCAGGGAGTTGTAGTTTTGCCAAAGGCTGTCCGGACATGCTGGGAGTTGTATTTTTGCAATAGCTGGAGGAACACTGGTAGGGAAACATTGGGCTTCAGAAAAGAAGGCTTCTCCATCATCACAGATGGGATTCTTTACTGGAAGAGCAGCCAAAATCTGTCCAGGCATTCTGGAAGTTGTAGCTTTGCAACAGCTGGAGGCCCCCTGGTTGGGAAACACTAGGTTAACGCCTGAAAGATGCAGCAATGTTTAATTTTTTTATCCTGGCCTTTTCATAGCCAAACGGTTTTGTTTTTCCCCCTTCGCAGCCATATGGGTCTTGTTTTATGTTTTATGTACTTTATAACAAAATCACTAATTTTACCACAAAATCTGCCTCGAAGCAAAAAAAATGTATATATATATTTTACAGTTAAAACAACATATTATTGTTATTCTGGAGGTGGATACGATTACAGCCTTTGGCTGTCTGGGCATGCTGGGAGTTATAGTTTTGCAACAGCTGGAGGCACCCTAATAGGGAAACACTTCTAAAGACTTTATGGGTCTGTGCACACAGGTGGATTTTCCCACACTCTTTCTTGCTACTATTGACCTCAATGGGTCTGCAGAAAACATGCAAATTTGCTGCAGATTTTCTGCTGACCCATTGAAGGCAATGGTTGCAGAAACTGTTGCGGATTTTCCGCTTATGTAAACAGACCCTCAAGTAGCATCTGGCTGCAGAAAAAACCTGACCCCATCACAAAAAAAAAGAGTAATTAAAAGCGCAGGTGCAGATATTGTTGCGGATCCACAGTAACACTGCAGACTGAACGCACAGAAAATCTGCAGGGTTTCCAAATATATAAATTGCTGCGGATTAAGTGTATATATATAATATCAGGCTATTACTGTGTTACTTCAGCTCCTAAATATACTGTAATATCTGCAAATCTAAAGGTCGGACTTCAAAGAGACTTTTGTCCGCAGTTCGCAGGCTTCCTCCTCTCCTTCCCACACCCACGCCGACTCCTACATAGGATTTAATAAGTCTCTGCATTCTTTGTGCAGCAACTATTCTTAAAACTCTACATTGTTCTGATCCTCTGCTATTCCTCCTGGAAATATATATATATATATGTGTGTGAATGTATGTATGTTCCAGCATAACTATCCAACTTCTTATATGTAAAATAAAAATATAGTACAGTTTAGGGATGTCCAGTTACCGACAAAGCCGGAGAGTAATGCAATCAGGAGATATACGGGAATTCCCATACAATTCTGTGGGAGTTCCGGTACATATCCTGATCACATTACTCTCTGACTGCAGAGGTTGCCCGGGAGTTTTAAACATCCCGCTGACGAAGCAACTTAAAAGGGTTAATCCAAATTTAGAAGAACAAAGCAGATTTCTTTCAAAAACAGCACCAACCCTGTCCTCGGGTTGTGTGTGGCATTGAAGTGAAGGAAGCCAAATTGTAATACCAAACACAGCCTGAGGACAGGGGTGATGCTGTTTCTGGAATAAATTAGCTCAGTTTTTTTTTCTTTCTGGGTAACCCCTTTAATGGTAAAGTATGATTTAACTGTCCAGCAGGCAGGTGCAGAGAATAGTTAGTGCGAGGGCAGGGAGAGGGGACAGGGTTCTCAGGGCACAGATTTTTCGGACTGAGAGAAAAGTGAGAGGGGAGAGAAGACATCAGTGTGGGGGCAGGGAGAGGACATGACAGCACCGCTGAAGTGAGGTTTGCAGGGAGGACAAGCATCCTATCACTGTTGGGGCTTCAGGAGACTGAGAAAGATGGGTGGCACACAGTATGCATACCACCCAGCTTTCCCAGTTTACCGAAGAGCTCCAATATGGCTGCCTTACCAGACAGATATTCTTTTCATGAGACTAGAGAATTTGTGGAAATAGGGTCCTGCATTGTGTACTGCATACCACTCAGCTTTCCAGTATCCTGAAGACCTTATATATGGCAGGAATACTGGGCAATGCTGGGTACTTAGCTAGTGTATCATTTCCTTTGTCAGTAACAATGGGGCAGACATTGATAAAGTAAGAAGGGATCTACCCTATTGACAAGGAAAGTAGTAACAACCAGTTGTCTATTTATTCATACATTTCCAGGAGGAATAATAGAGTGATGGTACAATGTAAAGTCCTAAGAAAAAGAAACCCATAATTGTAATTTTGTGGGTAATACATGTATTTAGTAAGGCAGACGTATCAGGAGGTTCTCCTTAAGTACATTCAGAAGTTACCCGACGTAAGGCATCTTCTAATGATACTTAAAGGGGTACTCCGGTGGAAAAAATTGTTTTAAATCAATTGGTGCCAGAAAAGTAAACAGATTTGTAAATTACTTCTATATAAAAATCTTAACCCTTCCAGTACTTATCAGCAGCTGCATGCTCCACAGTAAGTTGTGTAGTTCTTTCCAGTCTGACCACAGTACTCTCTGCTGACACCTCTGTCCATGTCAGGAACTGTCCAGAGGAGGAGCAAATCCCCATAGCAAACCTCTCCTGCTCTGGACAGTTCCTGACATTGACAGAGGTGTCAGCAGAGAGCACTGTGGTCAGACTGGAAAGAACTACACAACTTCCTGTGGAGCATGCAGCAGCTGGTAAGTACTGGAAGGATTAAGGTTTTTTTTAATAGACGTAATTTACAAATCTGTTTAACTTTTTGACACCAGTTGATTTAAACATTTTTTTTCACTGGAGTACCCCTTTTAAGGCCCTGGAGCCCCTTCTGTTAATCACAGGGAAACCCCTTAGAAAGATCAGCTCTTTTATTGGAGGACTTTGTCTAGAGATGTATGACAAGCTCAAGCATTTATTTGTATAGGTGCCACATTTGCACTATAGGGGCGATGTTTGCCCTGGACAGTTCTGGGAGCTGACCGGCAGTGACCACCAATGGCCGGGGCCAATTCCTTTTAAGAAAGGTTCTGTTGGCAAACAATGGTGTTCTGAAGCTGGAGAAAGGGTCATGAAGATGTTCTACCGCTCTGTACTTTATCTGACCCTGACTGAATCAAACATCAGATCAGTCGGAGAATTACTGAACTATCTCACCATATCCTCACGTGGAATAGAAAAGCCCAACATTCTTGTGCCAGCTAAACACCGGCTTTAGACGTTCTTACCGATAAACCTCCGTCCTGCTTTCAAGGCTTCATATTCTTTCACCCACAGAAAAATAAACATTAAAAGTATCTGATCTCACAAAGAGCAACAAATTGTATCCTTGAGACTGTTCCAAGCATTGCCACATGTAGCTATGAAACGTTGGGGTGCAACATGAGCAGGTTGTCCGGCAAAGATTGGCAACAACTCAGGCATGGTCCCGGTCTACTGGACTGGACTCCTTGGCCCTCGTAAGTCAACCAAAGGCTTGAAGATCCTTCCAATACAGACCAAATAGTAAGAAATTCCGGAATAAACAGATAGTTTGTAGTTGTCATGATTCAACCATGGAGCTCTTACCATGATCCGGTCTACTGGAATGGACTCCATGCTTTTCAGAAGGCAACCAAAGGCTTGGAGATCCTCATTGTACAGTCAAAATAGGAAGACATTCCAGAATTACTAAATAATTTATAGCTGTTAGGGTTCAACCATGAAGATCTTACCATGATCCGGTCTACTGGATGTGCTTTCTGCCCTTCGTAAGGCAACCGAAGGCTTGGAGATCCTTCCAGTACAGGCCAGATAGGAAGACATTCCAGAATTAACAGATAGTTTGTAGTTGTCAGGATTCAACCATGGACGTCTCACCATGAACCGAACTACTGGACTGGACTACATACCCTTTGTAAGGCAACCAATGGTACAGGCCAAATAGGAAGAAATTCAAGAATTATTAGTTTGTAGTTGTCAGAATTCCACCATGGAGGCCTCAGCATGGTCTGGTCTACTGTACTGGACTACATGCCTTTTGTAAGGCAACCAAAGGCCTGGAGACATTTCCGGTAGAGGCCGAATGGGAGGAAATTCCCGAATTACCAGATAGTTTGTAGTTGTCAGGATTCAGCCATTGAGGAACTATCCAGCCAGCATTAGAAAGGATCAGAAACAAATTCTGGGAATGATCAGTGGAGTATTTCCTGGAGGTTGTCACCCTTAAAGGGGTACTCCAAAGGATAGAGGATAAAATGTCTGATCGCGGGGACCCCACTGCTGTGGACCCCCGCGATCTCCCTGCTGCACTCGGCATTCGTTTAGAGCGCCAGTTGCAGCGCCGGAGGCTCTTGAAGTCACGGTCCCGTCCCGCTCGTGACATCACAGCCTCACCCCCTCAATGCAAGTCTATGGGAGGGGGCGTGATGGCCGTCACGCCCCCTCCCCTAGACTTGCATTGGGGGGGGGGGGGTGGCCGTGACATCACGAGAGTGGGCGTAACCGTGACGTCACAAGTCTTCGCCCCCGCATCGCCAGTCATCCAGCACGAAGAGAAGTAGCACTGGATGTCTGGGGTGCCGCAGCCAAGATCGCGGGGGTCCCCAGCAGCAGGACCCCCACGATCAGGATAGGGGATAAGATGTCTAGGGGCGGAGTTCATAATGTCAGGAACTTGGGTTGGATGTTCATCATCACAGACAGAACAGCAAGTCTCAGATTAGGTTTAGACCTAGTGGCCAGAAAGGAAACTGCAAGATTTCAGGATTGTATTATTATATAGATAGCAAAATGGAAAATTTGAAAAAAGTCACCAAAATTCGTGGAAATTTTTTTTACATAAAAACTTGATTTAAACAATAAATAGTTTTAGTTACATAATTTATAAGGTTAAAAAAATAGACAAGAGTCCAAGTCAAGTTCAACCTGAATCCATTCAATTCCTTGTAAGCAAAATAAATTCCTGTCTCGATACAAGAACGTAGCTGCGCAACAAATGGCGTAAAGATATAAATGCATCAAAACAACAATTGCAAATTAGACTTATATTAGACTTAGTACTAAACTCCAATTATAATCTAACAATACGACTGACATTGCTTTTCCCCCAGCAGGTGTCACACAGCTTTATAGCATCCAGAATGGTCAAATAGCCTAGATAGGCAGAGAGGCAATAAGGGAGAAGAACCATCACTAAGCTCATTCTGCATTAAGTAGTCTGAAAAAAAACACGTCATGGGGGCAGTGTGGGGGTCGTAAGTAACTACTACAACATGGGGGCAGTGTGGGGGTCGTAAGTAACTACTACAACATGGGGGCAGTGTGGGAGTCGTAAGTAACTACTACAACATGGAGGCAGTGTGGGGGTCGTAAGTAACTACTACAACATGGGGGCAGTGTGGGGGTCGTAAGTAACTACTACAACATGGGGGCAGTGTGGGGGTCGTAAGTAACTACTACAACATGGGGCAGTGTGGGGGTCGTAAGTAACTACTACAACATGGGGGCAGTGTGGGAGTCGTAAGTAACTACTACAACATGGGGACAGTGTGGGGGTCGTAAGTAACTACTACAACATGGGGGCAGTGTGGGGGTCGTAAGTAACTACTACAACATGGGGCAGTGTGGGGGTCGTAAGTAACTACTACAACATGGGGGCAGTGTGGGAGTTGTAAGTAACTACTACAACATGGGGACAGTGTGGGAGTCGTAAGTAACTACTACAACATGGGGCAGTGTGGGGGTCGTAAGTAACTACTACAACATGGGGGCAGTGTGGGGGTCGTAAGTAACTACTACAACATGGGGGCAGTGTGGGGGTCCTAAGTAACTTATACAACATGGGGGCAGTGTGGGGGTCGTAAGTAACTACTACAACATGGGGCAGTGTGGGGGTCGTAAGTAACTACTACAACATGGGGCAGTGTGGGGGTCGTAAGTAACTACTACAACATGGGGCAGTGTGGGGGTCGTAAGTAACTACTACAACATGGGGCAGTGTGGGGGTCGTAAGTAACTACTACAACATGGGGCAGTGTGGGGGTCGTAAGTAACTACTACAACATGGGGCAGTGTGGGGGTCGTAAGTAACTACTACAACATGGGGCAGTGTGGGGGTCGTAAGTAACTACTACAACATGGGGGCAGTGTGGGGGTCGTAAGTAACTACTACAACATGGGGCAGTGTGGGGGTCGTAAGTAACTACTACAACATGCGGGCAGTGTGGGGGTCGTAAGTAACTACTACAACATGGGGGCAGTGTGGGGGTCCTAAGTAACTTGTACAACATGGGGGTCCTAGCCTACTAGTGTGGAGGTCCTAGCTACTATTTGGGGCAGTGTGGGGTCCTAACTACTATTTGGGGCAGTGTGGAGATTCTAACTACTATTTGGGGCAGTGTGGGGTCCTAACTACTATTTGGGGCAGTGTGGGGTCCTAACTACTATTTGGCGCAGTGTGGGGTCCTAACTACTATTTGGGGCAGTGTGGAGATTCTAACTACTATTTGGGGCAGTGTGGGGTCCTAACTACTATTTGGGGCAGTGTGGGGTCCTAACTACTATTTGGTGCATTGTGGGGTCCTAACTACTATTTGGGGCAGTGTGGGGTACTAACTACTATTTGGGGCAATGTGGGGTCCTAACTACTATTTGGGGCAGTGTGGGGTCCTAACTACTATTTGGGGCAGTGTGGAGGTCCTAATGACTATTTGGGGCAGTGTGGGGTCCTAACTACTCTTTGGGGCAGTGTGGGGTCCTAACTACTATCTGGGGCAGTGTGGGGTCCTAACTACTATTTGGGGCAGTGTGGGGTCCTAACTACTATTTGGGGCAGTGTGGGGTCCTAACTACTATTTGGGGCAGTGTGGGGTCCTAACTATTATTTGGGGCAGTGTGGGGTCCTAACTACAATTTGGAGCAGTGTGAGGTCCTAACTACTATTTGGGGCAGTGTGGGGTCCTAACTACTATTTGGGGCAGTGTGGGGTCCTAACTACTATTTAGGGCAGTGTGGGGTCCTAACTACTATTTGGGGCAGTGTGGGGTCCTAACTACTATTTGGGGCAGTGTGGGGTCCTAACTACTATTTGGGGCAGTGTGGGGTCCTAACTACTATTTGGCGCAGTGTGGGGTCCTAACTACTATTTGGGGCAGTGTGGAGATTCTAACTACTATTTGGGGCAGTGTGGGGTCCTAACTACTATTTGGGGCAGTGTGGGGTCCTAACTACTATTTGGTGCATTGTGGGGTCCTAACTACTATTTGGGGCAGTGTGGGGTCCTAACTACTATTTGGGGCAATGTGGGGTCCTAACTACTATTTGGGGCAGTGTGGGGTCCTAACTACTATTTGGGGCAGTGTGGAGGTCCTAATGACTATTTGGGGCAGTGTGGGGTCCTAACTACTCTTTGGGGCAGTGTGGGGTCCTAACTACTATTTGGGGCAGTGTGGAGGTCCTAATGACTATTTGGGGCAGTGTGGGGTCCTAACTACTCTTTGGGGCAGTGTGGGGTCCTAACTACTATCTGGGGCAGTGTGGGGTCCTAACTACTATTTGGGGCAGTGTGGGGTCCTAACTACTATTTGGGGCAGTGTGGGGTCCTAACTACTATTTAGGGCAGTGTGGGGTCCTAACTACTATTTGGGGCAGTGTGGGGTCCTAACTACTATTTGGAGCAGTGTGAGGTCCTAACTACTATTTGGGGCAGTGTGGGGTCCTAACTACTATTTGGGGCAGTGTGGGGTCCTAACTACTATTTAGGGCAGTGTGGGGTCCTAACTACTATTTGGGGCAGTGTGGGGTCCTAACTACTATTTGGGACAGTGTGGGGTCCTAACTACTATTTGGGGCAGTGTGGGGTCCTAACTACTATTTGGGGGCAGTGTGGGGTCCTAACTACTATTTGGGGCAGTGTGGGGTCCTAACTACTATTTGGGGCAGTGTGGGGTCCTAACTACTATTTGGGGCAATGTGGGTCCTAACTACTATTTGGTGCATTGTGGGGTCCTAACTACCCTACCTGAAGTATATAATGAGTTTGGAAATGCTGGAGAAATGCTTTAATAATTTATTACATTAAACCCATAACATTTTAGTCGACTAAAACTAAACCACTTCAGATGGCTCAAATACGACCCAGCACTTTAGTCAAAAGACTATGACTAAAACTTTATTGAAATTTGCCATAAAATGAATACTTGATGGGTGAATGCGCTTGTCTGTCACACAGCTTTCTCAGAAAACCCTATATATTATCTATAAAGCTATATATTATATATCAGATACAGGGAAATGTTCCGGGTTCACCCTGCTGTGACCTACCGGCCAGATCCTCGATGATATCCAGGGATGAGCTCCAGGAGAAGCGCTCCACTGCACTGTAGCCCAGCTCCGTCAGGGACGTGGGGAGGGTTTCCAGCTCATAAGCCCCCCGTTTTTTCCAGTACAGAAACATATTGAACAAAAATGCGAGAAAATATCCCCAGATGAAGAGTCTTAGAGCGGCCGCCTTATGGTCTTACGGCCTTCATCCCTCTCTCGCCGGTCCCTATGGCCTTGGATTTGGCAGGTTTTCGGGGCTTTGTGTGAAGTATTTTAGCTTTATCATCCCGGGGGTTAGAGGGATCGGGCCGCTCTCCACTTCCAAAGGGACAAATAATGAATTCATCATCATAAAAGACAGAAAAACTGGTAAAACACAGAGCGAGGCTACGGCCCTGACCAATGGTCTCCGCACCAGACCAGACAATGGGCCTTTCTCTTGCCTCCTACAGACGCTCTGAAAATTTCGTTTTTCATGAGTTATGAAAGAAATTATTCCGGGGAAGTATGACATTTAAGATTAGAACGGATATGTTTCTTATTATTTGAAATTTAGTCCTCAGAAAAAAAAAACAATGGGGGGGGGGGGGGGGGTTTGGGGGGGCTGGGGACAGATGCAACATGTAGAGAAGCTCCCCTAAAATGTCAAAGACAGAGAAGTCAGTGGTTCATGCTAATTCGTATGTCTGTTTTCCTGAAGCTGTCATATAGTCACCGAGTCACTGCATAGTACTGTCTATTACAGAAGTCCGACGAAGGGGAACTCCAATGGAAAACTTTTTTTCTTTAAATCAACTGGTGCCAGAAAGTTAAACAGATTTTTAAATTACTTCTATTAAAAAATCGTAATCCTTCCAGTACTTATTATTTGTTGAATACTGCAGAGGAAATTCATTTCATTTTGGAACACAGTGCTCTCTGCTGACATCTCTGTCCATTTTAGGAAATGTCCAGAGCAGCATATGTTTGCTATGGGGATTTCCTCTGTAGAATTTCCTCTGTAGAATTTAGCAGCTAATAAGTACTGGAAGGATTGGGATTTTTTAATAGTAATATTAGAAGTAATTTACAAATCTGTTTAACTTTCTGGCACCAGTTTATTTATTTATTTTTATTTTTTTAAAGTACCCCTTTGAAACAATCCTTAACCCCTTAAGGACCAGACCAATTTTATTTTTGCATTTGCGTTTTTTTTTGCCTTCTAAAAATAATAACTCTTTTATATTTCCATCCACAGACCCATATGAGGGCTTGTTTTTTGCGTCACCAATTGTACTTTGTAATGACATCACTTTTTTTTACCATAAAATGTACGGCGCAACCAAACAAATATTATTTATGTGGTATGAGGGTTCATTTTTTTGCGCCATGATCTGTAGTTTTTATCGGTACCACTTTTGCTTAGGTTTTACTTTTTATTAAAAAAAAATTTAAATAAAATGTGACAAAAAAGCAGCAAGTAAGAGTGACGGAGAATGAGGACAAGGAGCAGTAAGGAGTTAGTTGTCAAAGGCCAAGCCTGGGTCATATAGGAACAGTTTCTACGAGGAAGGACAGTAGGACACTTTCAACTGAGAACAACTACTGAGGCCGAAAGGGTTAACTCTGCATCACCGTTACCACCTCTTCCTGTTTGACAACCGCTGGAACCATAAAATGATTACGGTGGCAGTGAAGTTACCTATTGCACTGTACTCAAGTTTGGTCTAATTTTTGCTGACTTGGTGTCTCCAGGGTCCATCTACCGTGACCTTAGTGCTTGTGTGCCGGACTACAGATCCCAGCTGGCCCCCAGAGTAACATCTGTAACCCCATGCTGGTACTCTGCACCTAGTTATACTATAACATGCATGGAAATATTTACTATACACACTGCACATGTTTTAGGGGTCTGGTCTGGAGTCATTATATGTTTTAGGGGTCTGGTCTGGAGTCATTATATATTTTAGGGGTCTGGTCTGGAGTCATTATATATTTTAGGGGTCTGGTCTGCAGTCATTATATATTTTAGGGGTCTGGTCTGGAGTCATTATATATTTTAGGGGTCTGGTCTGGAGTCATTATATGTTTTAGGGGTCTGGTCTGGAGTCATTATATGTTTTAGGGGTCTGGTCTGGAGTCATTATATGTTTTAGGGGTCTGGTCTGGAGTCATTATATATTTTAGGGGTCTGGTCTGGAGTCATTATATATTTTAGGGGTCTGGTCTGGAGTCATTATATATTTTAGGGGTCTGGTCTGGAGTCATTATATGTTTTAGGGGTCTGGTCTGGAGTCATTATATGTTTTAGGGGTCTGGTCTGGAGTCATTATATATTTTAGGGGTCTGGTCTGGAGTCATTATATGTTTTAGGGGTCTGGTCTGGAGTCATTATATATTTTAGGGGTCTGGTCTGGAGTCATTATATGTTTTAGGGGTCTGGTCTGGAGTCATTATATGTTTTAGGGGTCTGGTCTGGAGTCATTATATGTTTTAGGGGTCTGGTCTGGAGTCATTATATATTTTAGGGGTCTGGTCTGGAGTCATTATATGTTTTAGGGGTCTGGTCTGGAGTCAGTATATATTTTAGGGGTCTGGTCTGGAGTCATTATATATTTTAGGGGTCTGGTCTGGAGTCATTATATGTTTTAGGGGTCTGGTCTGGAGTCATTATATATTTTAGGGGTCTGGTCTGGAGTCATTATATGTTTTAGGGGTCTGGTCTGGAGTCATTATATATTTTAGGGGTCTGGTCTGGAGTCATTATATGTTTTAGGGGTCTGGTCTGGAGTCATTATATATTTTAGGGGTCTGGTCTGGAGTCATTATATATTTTAGGGGTCTGGTCTGGAGTCATTATATATTTTAGGGGTCTGGTCTGGAGTCATTATATGTTTTAGGGGTCTGGTCTGGAGTCATTATATGTTTTAGGGGTCTGGTCTGGAGTCATTATATATTTTAGGGGTCTGGTCTGGAGTCATTATATGTTTTAGGGGTCTGGTCTGGAGTCATTATATATTTTAGGGGTCTGGTCTGGAGTCATTATATGTTTTAGGGGTCTGGTCTGGAGTCATTATATGTTTTAGGGGTCTGGTCTGGAGTCATTATATGTTTTAGGGGTCTGGTCTGGAGTCATTATATATTTTAGGGGTCTGGTCTGGAGTCATTATATGTTTTAGGGGTCTGGTCTGGAGTCATTATATATTTTAGGGGTCTGGTCTGGAGTCATTATATATTTTAGGGGTCTGGTCTGGAGTCATTATATGTTTTAGGGGTCTGGTCTGGAGTCATTATATATTTTAGGGGTCTGGTCTGGAGTCATTATATGTTTTAGGGGTCTGGTCTGGAGTCATTATATATTTTAGGGGTCTGGTCTGGAGTCATTATATATTTTAGGGGTCTGGTCTGGAGTCATTATATGTTTTAGGGGTCTGGTCTGGAGTCATTATATATTTTAGGGGTCTGGTCTGGAGTCATTATATGTTTTAGGGGTCTGGTCTGGAGTCATTATATATTTTAGGGGTCTGGTCTGGAGTCATTATATGTTTTAGGGGTCTGGTCTGGAGTCATTATATATTTTAGGGGTCTGGTCTGGAGTCATTATATGTTTTAGGGGTCTGGTCTGGACTCTGTGGGGGAGATTTATCAAAACCTGTCCAGAGGAAAAGTTGCCCAGTTGCCCATAACAACCAATCAGATCACTTTTTTCATTTTGCAGGGGCCTTGTTAAAAATGAAAGAAGCAAGCTGATTGGTTGCTATGGGCAACTTTTCCTCTGGACAGGTTTTGATATATCTGGGCCAATTTTAACTTTTTCTTAAAGTCCTAACTTACCTCTACTTACCCTTAAATGGGTTCTCCGCCCCTAGACATGTTATCCTCTTTCCTAAGGATAGGGGATTACATGTCAGATTGCGGGGGATCTGGGTGCTGGGAACCCCCTCTACACGATCTCAGGGCCGGCACTATGGGGTCACACCTCCCATAGACATGAGTGGAGGGGAATGGAGTACCCCTTTAAAGGGTAAGTACAAAATACCAAAATACCATAAAAGCTTTTAACATTTTAAATCATTTGTAAGGAACAAAAACATTCCAGAATTTTATGGGAGATTTGTTAGAATTCTCATTGATTTCATAAGAATGCAGCGTCCTTCACCCCAGACAATTTATTGTTTATTCACAGACTCCAAAATAAACCAGAGGAAAATGTTAACACTTTATATGTTATCAAAGGTGTCACCGGAGACGTGTCCTGAACATGGAGGACGGGAGGGGGGAGGGACCTCATATCAGCGGTAAGATTAACCATTAACTTTCCATTCAATAGACGTTAAATCTGTCAAATAAAATAGGAAAAGTGACAGAAAAATGTGTCCAGTAATAAAAGTCTGAGAAAAACCACTTAAATAGTAGTTATATTCTTGTATATAGGAGGCGGTATTATCGTAGTTATATTCTTGTATATAGGAGCAGTATTATAGTAGTTATGTTCTTGTATATAGGAGCAGTATTATAGTAGTTATATTCTTGTATATAGGAGCAGTATTATAGTAGTTATATTCTTGTATATAGGAGGCAGTATTATAGTAGTTATATTCTTGTATATAGGAGCAGTATTATAGTAGTTATATTCTTGTATATAGGAGCAGTATTATAGTAGTTATATTCTTGTATATAGGAGGCAGTATTATAGTAGTTATATTCTTGTATATAGGAGCAGTATTATAGTAGTTATATTCTTGTATATAGGAGGCAGTATTATAGTAGTTATATTCTTGTATATAGGGGGCAGTATTATAGTAGTTATATTCTTGTATATAGGAGGCAGTATTATAGTAGTTATATTCTTGTATATAGGAGGCAGTATTATAGT
Source organism: Hyla sarda (assembly GCF_029499605.1). Classification (NCBI taxonomy): domain Eukaryota; kingdom Metazoa; phylum Chordata; class Amphibia; order Anura; family Hylidae; genus Hyla; species Hyla sarda. Next base: position 139,800,251 of record NC_079198.1, on the reverse strand, counting down.
AGTTATATTCTTGTATATAGGAGCAGTATTATAGTAGTTATATTCTTGTATATAGGAGCAGTATTATAGTAGTTATATTCTTGTATATAGGAGCAGTATTATAGTAGTTATATTCTTGTATATAGGAGCAGTATTATAGTAGTTATATTCTTGTATATAGGAGGCGGTATTATAGTAGTTATATTCTTGTATATAGGAGCAGTATTATAGTAGTTATATTCTTGTATATAGGGGCAGTATTATAGTAATAATTCTTGTATATAGGAGCAGTATTATAGTAGATATATTCTAGTATATAGGAGCAGTATTATAGTAGTTATATTCTTGTATATAGGAGCAGTATTATAGTAGGTATATTCTTGTATATATGAGCAGTATTATAATAGTTATATTCTTGTATATAGGAGCAGTATTATAGTAGTTATATTCTTGTATATATAGGGGGCAGTATTATAGTAGTTATATTCTTGTATATATAGGGGGCAGTATTATAATAGATATATTCTTGTATATAGGAGCAGTATTATAGTAGTTATATTCTTGTATATAGGAAGCAGTATTATAGTAGTTATATTCTTGTATATAGGAGCAGTATTATAGTAGTTATATTCTTGTATATAGGAGCAGTATTATAATAGTTATATTCTTGTATATAGGAGCAGTATTATAGTAGTTATATTCTTGTATATATAGGGGGCAGTATTATAGTAGTTATATTCTTGTATATATAGGGGGCAGTATTATAGTAGATATATTCTTGTATATAGGAGCAGTATTATAGTAGTTATATTCTTGTATATAGGAGCAGTATTATAGTAGTTATATTCTTGTATATAGGAACAGTATTATAATAGTTATATTCTTGTATATATAGGGGCAGTATTATAGTAGTTATATTTTTGTATATAGGAGCAGTATTATAGTAGTTATATTCTTGTATATAGGAGCAGTATTATAGTAGTTATATTCTTGTATATAGGAGCAGTATTATAGTAGTTATATTCTTGTATATAGGAGCAGTATTATAGTAGTTATATTCTTGTATATAGGAGCAGTATTATAGTAGATATATTCTTGTATATAGGAGCAGTATTATAGTAGATATATTCTTGTATATAGGAGCAGTATTATAGTAGATATATTCTTGTATATAGGAGCAGTGTTATAGTAGTTATATTCTTGTATATAGGAGCAGTATTATAGTAGTTATATTCTTGTATATAGGAGCAGTATTATAGTAGTTATATTCTTGTATATAGGAGCAGTATTATAGTAGTTATATTCTTGTATATAGAAGCAGTATTATAGTAGTTATATTCTTGTGTATAGGAGCAGTATTATAGTAGTTATATTCTTGTATTTAGGAGCAGTATTATAATAGTTATATTCTTGTATATAGAAGCAGTATTATAGTAGTTATATTCTTGTACATAGGAGCAGTATTATAGTAGTTATATTCTTGTATTTAGGAGCAGTATTATAATAGTTATATTCTTGTATATAGAAGCAGTATTATAGTAGTTATATTCTTGTATATAGGAGCAGTATTATAGTAGTTATATTGTTGTATATAGGAGCAGTATTATAGTAGTTATATTCCTGTATATAGGAGCAGTATTATAGTAGATATATTCTTGTATATAGGAGCAGTATTATAGTAGTTATATTCTTGTATATAGGAGCAGTATTATAGTAGTTATATTCTTGTATGTAGGGGCAGTATTATAGTAGTTATATTCTTGTATATAGGAGCAGTATTATAGTAGTTATATTCTTGTATATAGGGGCAGTATTATAGCAGTTATATTCTTGTATATAGGGGCAGTATTATAGTAGTTATTTTCTTGTATATAGGAGCAGTATTATAGTAGATATATTCTTGTATATAGGAGCAGTATTATAGTAGTTATATTCTTGTATATAGGAGACAGTATTATAGTAGTTATATTCTTGTATATAGGAGCAGTATTATAGTAGTTATATTCTTGTTGTCACGATGCCGGCTGGCAGGAGGTGGATCCTCTGTGCCAGAGAGGGATTGGCGTGGACCGTGCTAGTGGACCGGTTCTAAGTCACTACTGGTGTTCACCAGAGCCCGCCGCAAAGCGGGATGGTCTTGCTGCGGCGGTAGCAACCAGGTCGTATCCACTAGCAACGGCTCAACCTCTCTGACTGCTGAAGATAGGCGCGGTACAAGGGAGTAGACAGAAGCAAGGTCGGACGTAGCAGAAGGTCGGGGCAGGCAGCAAGGATCGTAGTCAGGGGCAACGGCAGGAGGTCTGGAACACAGGCTAGGAACACACAAGGAACGCTTTCACTGGCACAATGGCAACAAGATCCGGCGAGGGAGTGCAGGGGAAGTGAGGTATACATAGGGAGTGCACAGGTGAAAACACTAATTGGAACCACTGCGCCAATCAGTGGCGCAGTGGCCCTTTAAATCGCAGAGACCCGGCGCGCGCGCGCCCTAGGGAGCCGGGCCGCGCGCGCCGGGACAGGAACGAGGGAGAGCAAGTCAGGTACGGAAGCCGGGGTGCGCATCGCGAGCGGGCGCCACCCGCATCGCGAATCGCATCCCGGCTGGAGGCGGTATCGCAGCGCACCCGGTCAGTGGATCTGACCGGGGCGCTGCCGTAGCGAAGATGTTGCGAGCGCTCCGGGGAGGAGCGGGGACCCGGAGCGCTCGGCGTAACAGTACCCCCCCCCTTGGGTCTCCCCCTCTTCTTAGAGCCTGAGAACCTGAGGACCAGACTTTTATCTAGGATATTGTCCTCAGGTTCCCAGGATCTCTCTTCAGGACCACAGCCCTCCCAGTCCACTAAAAAAAAAGTTTTACCTCTGACCTTTTTGGAGGCCAGTATCTCCTTTACGGTGAAGATATCAGAAGAACCGGAGACAGGAGTAGGAGAAATGAGTTTGGGAGAGAAGCGGTTGATGATGAGTGGTTTAAGAAGAGAGACATGAAAGGCATTAGGAATACGAAGAGAAGGAGGAAGAAGAAATTTGTAAGAGACAGGATTAATCTGGCACAAAATTTTGAAAGGACCAAGATAGCGTGGTCCCAATTTGTAGCTGGGAACACGGAAGCGGACATATTTAGCGGAGAGCCATACCTTGTCTCCGGGAGAAAAAATGGGGGGAGCTCTTCTTTTCTTATCAGCAAACTTCTTCATGCGTGATGAAGCCTGTAAGAGAGAATTTTGGGTCTCTTTCCATATGGTGGAAAGATCACGAGTTATTTCATCCACAGCGGGCAAACCAGAGGGCAAGGGAGTAGGGAGGGGGGGAAGAGGGTGACGGCCGTACACCACGAAAAATGGGGATTTGGAAGAAGATTCAGAGACTCTGAAGTTATACGAGAATTCGGCCCATGGTAGAAGATCTGCCCAGTCATCCTGGCGGGAGGAAACAAAATGCCGTAAATAATCACCCAGGACCTGGTTAATTCTTTCTACTTGCCCATTGGATTGAGGATGATAAGCAGAAGAAAAGTTTAATTTAATCTTGAGTTGTTTACAGAGAGCCCTCCAGAATTTTGACACGAATTGGACGCCTCTATCCGAGACGATCTGCGTGGGCAACCCGTGAAGACGAAAAATGTGTACAAAAAATTGTTTTGCCAACTGAGGCGCTGAAGGAAGACCAGGAAGAGGAATAAAATGTGCCATCTTGGAAAATCGATCAACGACCACCCAAACAACAGTGTTGCCACGGGATGGGGGTAAGTCTGTAATAAAGTCCATACCAATCAGAGACCAAGGCTGTTCGGGGACAGGCAGAGGATGAAGAAGACCAGCGGGCTTCTGGCGAGGAGTCTTATCCCGGGCACAGACAATACAGGCTCGCACAAAATCAACAACATCCGTCTCCAGAGTCGGCCACCAATAGAAACGAGAGATGAGTTGCACGGATTTCTTGATGCCCGCATGGCCTGCGAGATGGGAGGAGTGACCCCATTTGAGGATTCCGAGGCGTTGGCGTGGAGAGACGAAGGTCTTCCCTGGAGGAGTTTGCCTGATGGAGGCTGGAGAAGTGGAGATCAGGCAGTCAGGAGGAATGATGTGTTGCGGAGAGAGCTCTACTTCCGAGGCATCCGAGGAACGAGAGAGAGCATCGACCCTAATGTTCTTATCGGCAGGGCGAAAGTGAATTTCAAAATTAAACCGGGCAAAGAACAGAGACCACCTGGCCTGGCGAGGATTCAGCCGTTGGGCAGACTGGAGATAGGAGAGATTCTTGTGATCGGTGTAAATAATAACTGGAAATTTTGATCCCTCCAGCAGATGCCTCCATTCCTCAAGTGCTAATTTAATGGCCAGTAGCTCTCGATCCCCGATGGAGTAGTTCCTCTCCGCCGGAGAGAAGGTCCTAGAAAAAAAACCACAGGTAACAGCATGCCCGGAAGAATTTTTTTGTAGAAGAACCGCTCCAGCTCCCACTGAGGAGGCATCAACCTCCAATAGGGAGGGTTTAGATGGGTCAGGTCTGGAGAGCACGGGAGCAGAAGAAAAGGCAGACTTGAGCTGTTTAAAGGCGTCTTCCGCTTGAGGAGGCCATGACTTAGGATTGGCATTCTTTTTGGTTAAAGCCACGATAGGAGCCACAATGGTGGAAAAATGTGGAATAAATTGTCTGTAATAATTGGCGAACCCCAAAAAACGTTGGATAGCACGGAGTCCGGAGGGGCGTGGCCAATCTAAGACGGCAGAGAGTTTGTCTGGATCCATTTGTAGTCCCTGGCCAGAGACCAAGTATCCTAGGAAAGGAAGAGATTGACATTCAAACAGACATTTCTCCATTTTGGCATAAAGTTGATTGTCACGAAGTCTCTGAAGAACCATGCGGACATGCTGGCGGTGTTCTTCTAAGTTGGCAGAAAAAATCAGAATATCGTCCAGATACACAACAACACAGGAATATAAGAGATCACGAAAAATTTCATTAACAAAGTCTTGGAAGACGGCAGGGGCGTTGCACAGGCCAAAGGGCATGACCAGATACTCAAAGTGACCATCTCTAGTGTTAAATGCCGTTTTCCATTCATCCCCCTCCCTGATGCGGATGAGATTATAAGCACCTCTTAAGTCCAGTTTGGTAAAGATGTGGGCACCTTGGAGGCGATCAAAGAGTTCAGAGATAAGAGGTAGAGGGTAGCGGTTCTTTACCGTGATTTTATTAAGACCGCGGTAGTCAATGCAAGGACGTAGGGAGCCATCTTTTTTGGACACAAAGAAAAATCCGGCTCCGGCAGGAGAGGAGGATTTGCGGATAAACCCCTTTTTTAAATTTTCCTGGATGTACTCAGACATAGCAAGAGTCTCTGGGGCGGACAGAGGATAAATTCTGCCCCGGGGTGGAGTAGTGCCCGGGAGGAGGTCAATAGGACAGTCATAAGGCCTGTGAGGAGGTAGAGTCTCAGCTTGTTTTTTGCAAAACACATCAGCAAAGTCCATATAGGCCTTAGGGAGACCGGTTACAGGGGGAACCACAGGGTCACGGCAGGGAGTACTGGGAACCGGTTTAAGGCAGTCCTTGAAACAAGAGATACCCCAGCTCTTGATCTCCCCTGTGGACCAATCCAGGGTTGGGGAATGGCGTTGGAGCCACGGTAGTCCAAGAAGAATTTCGGAAGTGCAATTGGGGAGGACCAAGAACTCAATTTTTTCTTGATGAGGTCCGATGCACATTAGAAGGGGCTCCGTGCGGTAACGTATGGTACAGTCCAATCTTTCATTGTTAACACAATTGATGTAGAGGGGTCTGGTGAGACTGGTTACCGGGATGTTGAACCTGTTGATGAGAGAGGCCAAAATAAAGTTTCCTGCAGATCCGGAATCCAAGAAGGCCTTAGTAGAGAAGGAGAAGGTAGATGCAGATATCCGCACAGGCACAGTAAGACGTGGAGAAGCAGAGTTGACATCAAGGACTGTCTCACCTTTGTGCGGAGTCAGCGTACGTCTTTCCAGGCGGGGAGGACGGATAGGACAATCCTTCAGGAAGTGTTCGGTACCGGCACAGTACAGGCAGAGATTCTCCATGCGGCGTCGTGTCCTCTCTTGAGGTGTCAGGCGAGACCGGTCAACTTGCATAGCCTCCACGGCGGGAGGCACAGGAACGGATTGCAGAGGACCAGAGGAGAGAGGAGCCGGGGAGAAAAAACGCCTTGTGCGAACAAAGTCCATATCCTGGCGGAGCTCCTGATGCCTTTCGGAAAAACGCATGTCAATGCGAGTGGCAAGATGAATGAGTTCATGTAGATTAGCAGGAATTTCTCGTGCGGCCAGAACATCTTTAATGTTGCTGGATAGGCCTTTTTTAAAGGTCGCGCAGAGGGCCTCATTATTCCAGGATAGTTCAGAAGCAAGAGTACGGAATTGTATGGCGTACTCGCCAACGGAAGAATTACCCTGGACCAGGTTCAGCAGGGCGGTCTCAGCAGAAGAGGCTCGGGCAGGTTCCTCAAAGACACTACGAATTTCCGAGAAGAAGGAGTGTACAGAGGCAGTGACGGGGTCATTGCGGTCCCAGAGCGGTGTGGCCCATGACAGAGCTTTTCCAGACAGAAGGCTGACTACGAAAGCCACCTTAGACCTTTCAGTAGGAAACTGGTCCGACATCATCTCCAAGTGCAGGGAACATTGTGAAAGAAAGCCACGGCAAAACTTAGAGTCCCCATCAAATTTATCCGGCAAGGATAGTCGTAGGCCTGAAGCGGCCACTCGCTGCGGAGGAGGTGCAGGAGCTGGCGGAGGAGATGATTGCTGAAGCTGTGGTAGTAACTGCTGTAGCATCACGGTCAGTTGAGACAGCTGGTGGCCTTGTTGCGCTATCTGTTGCGACTGCTGGGCGACCACCGTGGTGAGGTCGGCGACAACTGGCAGAGGTACTTCAGCGGGATCCATGGCCGGATCTACTGTCACGATGCCGGCTGGCAGGAGGTGGATCCTCTGTGCCAGAGAGGGATTGGCGTGGACCGTGCTAGTGGACCGGTTCTAAGTCACTACTGGTGTTCACCAGAGCCCGCCGCAAAGCGGGATGGTCTTGCTGCGGCGGTAGTGACCAGGTCGTATCCACTAGCAACGGCTCAACCTCTCTGACTGCTGAAGATAGGCGCGGTACAAGGGAGTAGACAGAAGCAAGGTCGGACGTAGCAGAAGGTCGGGGCAGGCAGCAAGGATCGTAGTCAGGGGCAACGGCAGGAGGTCTGGAACACAGGCTAGGAACACACAAGGAACGCTTTCACTGGCACAATGGCAACAAGATCCGGCGAGGGAGTGCAGGGGAAGTGAAGTATACATAGGGAGTGCACAGGTGAAAACACTAATTGGAACCACTGTGCCAATCAGTGGCGCAGTGGCCCTTTAAATCGCAGAGACCCGGCGCGCGCGCGCCCTAGGGAGCGGGGCCGCGCGCGCCGGGACAGGAACGAGGGAGAGCGAGTCAGGTACGGAAGCCGGGGTGCGCATCGCGAGCGGGCGCCACCCGCATCGCGAATCGCATCCCGGCTGGAGGCGGTATCGCAGCGCACCCGGTCAGTGGATCTGACCGGGGCGCTGCCGTAGCGAAGATGTTGCGAGCGCTCCGGGGAGGAGCGGGGACCCGGAGCGCTCGGCGTAACACTTGTATATAGGAGCAGTATTATATTAGTTATATTCTTGTATATAGGAGCAGTATTATAGTAGTTATATTATTCTATATAGGAGGCAGTATTATAGTAGTTATATTCTTGTATATAGGAGGCAGTATTATAGTAGTTATATTCTTGTATATAGGAGCAGTATTATAGTAGTTATATTCTTGTATATAGGAGGCAGTATTATAGTAGTTATATTCTTGTATTTAGGAGCAGTATTATAATAGTTATATTCTTGTATATAGAAGCAGTATTATAGTAGTTATATTCTTGTATATAGGAGCAGTATTATAGTAGTTATATTCTTGTATATAGGAGCAGTATTATAGTAGTTATATTCCTGTATATAGGAGCAGTATTATAGTAGATATATTCTTGTATATAGGAGCAGTATTATAGTAGTTATATTCTTGTATATAGGAGCAGTATTATAGTAGTTATATTCTTGTATGTAGGGGCAGTATTATAGTAGTTATATTCTTGTATATAGGAGCAGTATTATAGTAGTTATATTCTTGTATATAGGGGCAGTATTATAGCAGTTATATTCTTGTATATAGGGGCAGTATTATAGTAGTTATATTCTTGTATATAGGAGCAGTATTATAGTAGATATATTCTTGTATATAGGAGCAGTATTATAGTAGTTATATTCTTGTATATAGGAGACAGTATTATAGTAGTTATATTCTTGTATATAGGAGCAGTATTATAGTAGTTATATTCTTGTATATAGGAGCAGTATTATAGTAGTTATATTCTTGTATATAGGAGCAGTATTATAGTAGTTATATTCTTGTATATAGGAGCAGTATTATAGTAGTTATATTCTTCTATATAGGAGGCAGTATTATAGTAGTTATATTCTTGTATATAGGAGGCAGTATTATAGTAGTTATATTCTTGTATATAGGAGCAGTATTATAGTAGTTATATTCTTGTATATAGGAGGCAGTATTATAGTAGTTATATTCTTGTACATAGGAGCAGTATTATAGTAGTTATATTCTTGTATATAGGAGCAGTATTATAGTAGTTATATTCTTGTATATAGGAGCAGTATTATAGTAATTATATTCTTGTATATAGGGGGCAGTATTATAGTAGTTATATTCTTGTATATAGGAGCAGTATTATAGTAGTTATATTCTTGTATATAGAGATAGATTATACTAAAGCTTTAGTGTCCTCAATAACAGTAAAGTATTGTTGTATTCGTGTTCCGGACATCATCCTCCACTCAATGGACGGGCAGATTTCTTCTTAAAAGTTTGTAAAATATAAAAAGTTTATAAAATTATAAATTTATGTCTAAACAGTTAAAATAATGACATAAATGTTCCCCTGTCCTACAGTAAATCTTATAAGTTTATAGAGTCCGGACATGAGCGAATGAGGACCATAAATGTTTTATTGCCATGTGGCGCGTCCATTATTTATTGCTTAACCCCTTCATGAACGGGCCAAATGCACTTTCTTGCACTTTTGTTTTTTCCTCCTCGCCATCGAAGAGACATAACCCTTTTATTTTTCCATCCACAGAACCATATAAGGGCTTGTTTTTTTTGCAGGACCCCTTGTACTTTATAAGAACATCGCTCATTTTACCATCATATATACTGTAAAATAAAGGGGACATGTTTTTTCTTACTACTGTTAAAATGTTTTTATTTATTAAAAATAAACAAATATGCTTAAATGGTCCCTGTCAGATTCCCAACTATTTTCTATGTTGTAGATCTTGGCAGAGCATTAAACTTTCTAATACACTTTATAAGAAATCTAATTTACTGTTCATAGAAATCATGGTTATAAAAAAGACCACTAGGGGTCCCCATGCCATCCAAAACATAATCCTGTCCGGCTGCATCATCATCTTTGTCCCCACTGAAGCACAGGAAGGGACAAAGTCCAGGAAGTGAGGGCGGGACTTGCACTCCTCTGTGCTCACTCCTGTCCTATCAGACTGCAGCATGAAAACATAGAGGAGGGGGTTACAGAGCAGCTTGCTGTGATTTTATGAAGATACGCAGCACAGCAGACTCAGGGAGGAAGTGAGTGCATGGTGAGTGAGGGCCCACTCCTTCCAGAGCACAGAATGACAAACCAAGTGAGCAACAGATAGAAGGTATTTTTGAGAGATATATAGGTGCTAGACACATAAAAATGTACTTTTTTGTGGCATATGACAGGTACAATTCTGACCTTTATAGGGGACATTTATCAATGTTGCAAAACAAAAAAGAGTCGCAGTTAAGACTTTTGTGAGACTTATTTGCGACTTTATTAATTTTCACACATAGAGTTTTGTACTCCAGCTCAGACCTGGAGTAGACTCGCACCTTTTTTTTTTTTGTCTTCGTGCGACTTTCGCACATCATAAATACGTGACCACTGCAAAGTAAAAACTGAGGTAAGGCTGCTTGTAACTTTTTGCTTACCCACAAAAGTCGCACAAAAAAATGCTTAGTTGAACGTGCGCATTTTAGTGCGCCCGGAGTAAGCAAAAAAATTAAAAAAAAGTCTCTAAATATCTTGATAAATGTCCTCCTATAACTTTTTTTTAGTTTTCTGTCTACAGGGCTTCATGAGGGCTCATTTTTTGTGCTGTATACTTTATAGGCCCCTTTCAAACTGCCGTTGTGCCCCGTCGGAGAACGTCCAGCAGACACTTTTTTTGTGCCTTAATGGACGTTATTTTTTAAGGGGCACAACCGGTCTTGACAGATCCCATTTACTATTATGGGGTCCGTCGGGTGCCATTGTTTTTTGATGGGAGTAGCAGGAGGAAAAGATGTCACATGATGTATTTTTTTTCCTGCTATTCTCCCTGGGTTTGTTACAGTGTGTCACCCCAGAAGGAGATTACATGAGGAGGAGGTTTGTTACAGTGTGTCACCCCAGTAGTTAGGAGATTAAATGAGAAGGAGGTTTGTTACAGTGTGTCACCCCAGTAGTAAGGAGATTATATGAGGAGGAGGTTTGTTACAGTGTGTCACCCCAGTAGTAAGGAGATTACATGAGAAGGTTTGTTACAGTGTGTCACCCCAGAAATAAGGAGATTACATGAGGATGAGGTTTGTTACAGTGTGTCACCCCAGTAGTAAGGAGATTACATGAGGAGGAGGTTTGTCACAGTGTGTCACCCCAGTAGTAAGGTGATTACATGAGAAGGAGGTTTGTTACAGTGTGTCACCCCAGTAGTAAGGAGATTACATGAGGAGGAGGTTTGTTACAGTGTGTCACCCCAGTAGTAAGGAGATTACATGAGGAGGTTTGTTACTGTGTGTCACCCCAGTAGTAAGGAGATTACATGAGGAGGAGGTTTGTTACAGTGTGTCACCCCAGTAGTAAGGAGATTAAATGAGGAGGAGGTTTGTTACAGTGTGTCACCCCAGTAGTAAGGAGATTACATGAGGAGGAGGTTTGTTACAGTGTGTCACCCCAGTAGTAAGGAGATTACATGAGGAGTAGGTTTGTTACAGTGTGTCACCCCAGTAGTAAGATGGGGCTTGTCAAAGGGCGGAGCCAATGGGAAGGGTAAAGGGTCGGCAATATTAGCTTTCGTCTGGGGCAGGGGTCCTCAAACTACGGCCAGCAGGCCACATGCGGCCCGCCGATGACATTTATCCGGCCCGCCGCTGCCTAAGGACATCCCTGTGTCCCGAAAGATGTTTTCGGGACACAGGGATGCCCCTGTTACCTCTCTGCGGCCCCGCGTTTACTTTAAAAATGCAAGGACCGCCGGGAGGTAGCGCACGCAGGGACGTCACTGATGTCCCGTGCGTGCGCTCATAGCAACAGAGCGCAGAGGAGCGGAGCAGCGAGCAGGTCGTGTGCTGGCCAGCTTGGTAAGTGTTACTAGCGGCACGTCAGCTTCGGTGCTCTAACCACCACTCCTCCAGTCCCGGGACCTACTGCTATGGCCGGACCGGAGGAGTGGTGGTCGGAGCACTGAAGTGGGGCAGTACACAGGCATACAACCTCCAGCCATACACTGTATGGCTGGAGGCTGTGTGTCTGTGGGGGAACATACTGCCAACCTAATGTGGGGAGACTATACTGCCAACCTAATGTGGGGGAACTATACTGCCAACCTAATGTGGGGGGAACTATACTGCAAACCTAATGTGGGGGAACTATACTGCCTACCTAATGTGGGGGAACTATACTGCCTACCTAATGTGGGGGAACTATACTGACAACCTAATATGTGGGGAACTATACTGACAACCTAATGTGCGGGGAACTATACTGCCAACCTAATGTGGAGAACTATACTGCCAACCTAATGTGGGGGGAACTATACTGCCAAACTAATGTGGGGGAACTATACTGCCTACCTAATGTGGGGGAACTATACTGCCAACCTAATATGTGGGGAACTATACTGCCAACCTAATGTGGAGAACTATACTGCCAACCTAATGTGCGGGGAACTATACTGCCAACCTAATGTGGAGAACTATACTGCCAACCTAATGTGGGGGAACTATGCTGCCAATCTAATGTGGGGGAACTATACTGCCTACCTAATGTGCGGGGAACTATACTGCCAACCTAATGTGGGGAACTATACTGCCAACCTAATGTGGAGAACTATACTGCCATCCTTATGGGGGGAGACTATACTGCCAATCTAATGTGGAGAACTATACTGCCATCCTAATGTGGGGGAACTATACTGCCCTCCTAATGTGGGGGGAACTATACTACAAACCTAATGTGGGGGGAACTATACCGCCAACCTAATGTGGGGGAACTATACTGCCAACCTAATGTAGGTGAACTATACTGCCATCCTAATGTGGGGGAACTATACTGCCAACCTAATGTGGGGGGAACTATACTGCAAACCTTATGTGGGGGGAACTATACTGCCAACCTAATGTGGGGGGAACTATACTGCCAACCTAATGTGGGGGAACTATACTGCCAATCTAATGTGGAGAACTATACTGCCAACCTAATGTGGGGGAACTATACTGCCAACCTAATGTGGGGGAACTATACTGCCATCCTAATGTGGGGGAACTATACTGCCATCCTAATGTGGGGGAACTATACTGCCAACCTAATGTAGGGGAACTATACTGCCAACCTAATGTGGGAGGGAACTATACTGCCAACCTAATGTGGGGGGGGGGGGACTATACTGCCAACCTAATGTGGGGGAACTATACTGCCAACCTAATGTAGGGGAACTATACTGCCAACCCTAATGTGGGGGGGACTATACTGCCAATCTAATGTGGGGGAACTATACTGCCAACCTAATGTAGGGGAACTATACTGCCATCCTAATGTGGGGGAACTATACTGCCAACCTAATGTAGGGGAACTATACTGCCAACCTAATGTGGGGGGGAACTATACTGCCAACCTAATGTGGGGGGGGGGACTATACTGCCAACCTAATGTGGGGGAACTATACTGCCAACCTAATGTAGGGGAACTATACTGCCAACCTAATGTGGGGGGGGAACTATACTGCAAACCTAATGTGGGGGGGGGGGGGACTATACTGCCAACCTAATGTGGGGGAACTATACTGCCAACCTAATGTGGGGGGAACTATACTGCAAACCTAATGTGGGGGAACTATATTGCCAACCTAATGTAGGGGAACTATACTGCCAACCTAATGTGGGGGGGGAACTATACTGCAAACCTAATGTGGGGGGGGGGACTATACTGCCAACCTAATGTGGGGGAACTATACTGCCAACCTAATGTGGGGGGAACTATACTGCAAACCTAATGTGGGGGAACTATACTGCCAACCTAATGTGGGGGAACTGTGGGACTATACTGCCAATCTAATGTGGGGGAACTATACTGCCAACCTAATGTAGGGGAACTATACTGCCAACCCTAATGTGGGGGGAACTATACTGCCAACCTAATGTAGGTGAACTATACTGCCATCCTAATGTGGGGGAACTATACTGCCAACCTAATGTGGGGGAACTGTGCGGCGTACTTAAAGGAGTAGTCCACTAATACGATATATAAGTGTGCATAGGAATTTGTTCATAGTTGTTTTTTTTTAACTATAATCCAGCCCTCCAATGGTCTGAGGGACAATGAACTGGACCCTTGTTTAAAAAATGTTTAACCCCCTGGTCTGGGGTGTCAAAAATCCTTGCACCAACCCTCGTCCAAGGGCAACGGTCTCCAACATGTGGCCCTCCAGCTATGGTCAAACTACAACCCCCACTATGCAGGGAAGTAGTAGTTTTGCGAACAAATGGAGAGGTATGTGAGAAACCTTAAAAAATCCTTTTATTTAGTGTGATGCGATGGCTTTAGAAGTGTTTAGCCTGGCAGGGGACCGCTGTTTCCTACGCGCCGGTGCCAGCTGGTCCTTTGGACGACCCTGCATGACGGACGCTGGGGTTTGGCTTAGAGATTAAATGTCGGCTCAGGTTCCCTTATTATACCTAAACATGACTGATATGACGGCTTAGGGACGTTTCTAGAAAGGTTTTGAAACTTTTTTGAAACTTTTTTTTTAGATTAAAGGGGCACTCCGGAGAATAAAAAAAAATTATTCAAAAATGTTTTCAAATTAACTGGTGCCAGAAAGTTATATGACTTCTATATAAAAATCTTAATCCTTCCAGTACTTATCGGCTGCTGTATGTTCCACTATATTGCGGTATATTTTGTGCACTGTATGGAATATGATGGTATTTTTTAGCACTTTTAGTGGTATCATGAAAGCACTATATGTAGTATTATTGGAGTACGGTATGGTGGTATCATTTGTGCACTATATTGTGGTATTATTTTGTGCACTGTATGGTAGTATCATATGAGCACTATGGCCCTGATCTGCTATTGTAAACCCGACCTTTGGTTGAGCGCCAGATTCTGGTGCATTGCGCCAGAAATTCTGTCTGCGCCAGAATTTACACCAGAATTGGCTCCAGAATTGAAAAAAAAAAACAAAAAAAAACAACTCTCCATTTTACTGAGAAAACCCAAAATAGAGGCATGACCATCTGGGAAAGGGGTCGAGGTCACAAAAAAGGAGGCGAGTCCCCAACATTTTCAGGGATTTGAGCTGAGGAAAACCCCAAAACTCCAAAAAATCTAAATGTAGGGAAACATTAGTAAATACCCTGGAAAAATATATTTTGGGGGGAAAAAAAACACAAAGAAAACTACACAACAGTAAGTAAATCATGGCCATTGTTGCTGTGTTTTTGTGCAATATATTGCTCTCTGCAATATATATATAGGAATTCTAGAACTAAGATACAACCAGCCCTTAGCCACACAAAACACAGCCAAATTCATTTACAGAAATAGTATGCACTAATAACGTACCCAGAAACAGCATGCATAAGCAATGTCCCAACATGTTTCCCCTGGAAGGTACCAGCTTCATCAAGGGACAGACACTGGGATGAAACAACAAACATGAGGTCTATACAGCACAATATACTTATAGTGAAGTCATTATTAATGAAGTAAAGACGGACTGTAAGTATCTTGTGCTGTGAAGGCTTCATGTTTGTTGTTACATTCCAGATTCTGTCCCCTGATGAACCTGGTACATTCCAGGGGAAACACATTGGGAAGTAAAAAAAATTAGAGAGCAATGCCCCACCCATCAGGCTGAAAACACTTAAGATGTGTCACATGATGCATGATTTGCAACTGTCTGTTTCCTCCTCTGGGTGGAGCTTGGTTATGTAACTGTTTGCTCTGACATCTATGGAAGGAAACACCTATGGGGCGGAGCCTACTAAAACTTTGTGGTTGTGGAAACACGTAAAGTGATACTGTGTAACAAGAAATACAGGGAGCCTAAATCCTTCGCAGGTAAGGTAGATACAGATACATTACTTTATTGGGGTTCCCCTTTAAACGGGTACTCCGCTGGAAAACATTTTTTTTTTAAATCAACTGGTGCCAGAAAGTTAAACAGATTTGTAATTTACTTCTATTAAAAAAATCTTAATCCTTCCAGTACTTATCAGCTTCTGTATGCTCCACAGGAGGTTCTTTTCTTTTAAAATTTCCTTTCTGTCTGACCACAGTGCTCGCTGCTGACACCTCTGTCCATTTTAGGAACTGTTCAGAGTAGGAACAAATCCCCATAGCAAACATATGCTGTTCTGAACAGTTCCTGACATGGACAGAGGTGTCAGCAGAGAGCACTGTGGTCAGACAGAAAGGCAATTCAAAAAGAATAGAACTTCTTGTGGAGAATATAGCAGCTGATAAGTACTGGAAGTATAAAGATTTTTTTTTAAGTAGTAATATACTAATCTGTTTAACTTTCTGGCACCAGTTGATTTAAAAAATAAAATAATTCTAGTGGAGTACCCCTTTAAGTTCAGGTCAGGCCATGTTCACAGCTGGGTTGCCATTTGCTCTTGTATGTTTTTCTGTACCGGGACTTTAATAGTGAAGTCCGGGCCGAGCCTGTTCTCTGCGCACACAATGGGGTGTCCATATGTTTGTGCCCCCTTCATGGGAACATAAACTCATAATAGGGACATTTAACTTTTCCCGTAAGTTTATTGGCGCAGCAGGCGGCGAGTATCAATGATGCTTTTGTCTGCGGTTTGTTACAGAGAAAATCAACCGATGAATGAGAGTCGCGGTACGCTCGGATACACAAAGGATAGAAATATCCGGGTCTACTGAATGGTCTCTGTCATGTCTGCTAAGAGGGGCCACATATAGCACAGGGGCCACAGTGACGCCAGAACGGGGCCCTATGCAGATACAGAATCATATATCACAGTCCATGTCCCAGAGCAGAGATATTTAAAGGGGTATTCCAGGAAAATATATATATATCAACTGGCTCCAGAAAGTTAAACAGATTTGTAAATTACAGTCATGGCCGTAAATGTTGGCACCCCTGTAATTCTGCTGTACACATGTTTATTCCCTTTGTGTGTATTGGAACTAAACCAAAAAGGGAGGAAAAAAAGCAAATTGGACATAATGTCACCAAACTCCAAAAATTATTGGCCCCTTTCAAAATTGTGGATAAATAAGATTGTTTCCAGCATGTGATTCTCCTTTATACTCACCTGGGTCAAGTAACAGGTGTGGGCAATATAAAAATCACACCTGAAAGCAGAGAAAAAGGAGAGAAGTTCACTTAGTCTTTGCATTGTGTGTCTGTGTGTGCGACACTAAGCATGGACAACAGAAAGAGGAGAAGAGAACTGTCTGAGGACTTGGGAACCAAAATTGTGGAAAAATATCAACAATCTCAAGGTTACAAGTCCATCTCCAGAGATCTAGATTTGCCTTTGTCCACAGTGCGCAACATTATCAAGAAGTTTACAACCCATGGCTCTGTAGCTAATCTCACTGGGCGTGGACGGAAGAGAAAAAAGTATGAAAGGTGTCAATGCAGGATAGTCCAGATGGTGGATAAGCAGCCCCAAACAAGTTCCACAGATATTCAAGCTGTCCTGCAGGCTCAGGGAGCATCAGTGTCAGCGTGAACTATCTGTCGACATTTAAATGAAATGAAACGCTATGAAGGAGACCCAGGAGGACCCCACTATGGATGAGACCCAGGAGGACCCCACTATGGAGGAGACCCAGGAGGACCCCACTATGGAGGAGACCCAGGAGGACCCCACTATGGAGGAGACCCAGGAGGACCCCACTATGGGGGAGACCCAGGAGGACCCCACTGTGGAGGAGACCCAGGAGGACCCCACTGTGGAGGAGACCCAGGAGGACCCCACTGTGGAGGAGACCCAGGAGGACCCCACTGTGGAGGAGACCCAGGAGGACCCCACTATGGAGGAGACCCAGGAGGACCCCACTATGGAGGAGACCCAGGAGGACCCCACTATGGAGGAGACCCAGGAGGACCCCACTATGGAGGAGACCCAGGAGGACCCCACTATGGAGGAGACCCAGGAGGACCCCACTATGGAGGAGACCCAGGAGGACCCCACTATGGAGGAGACCCAGGAGGGCCCCACTATGGAGGAGACCCAGGAGGACCCCACTGCTGACACAGAGACAGAAAAAAGCAAGACTACATTTTGCCAAAATGAACTTGAGTAACCAAAATCCTTCTGGGAAAACGTCTTGTGGACAGATGAGACCAAGATAGAGCTTTTTGGTAAAGCGCATCATTCTACTGTTTACCAAAAACGGAATGAGGCCTACAAAGAAAAGAACACAGAACCTACAGTAACATATGGTGGAGGTCAGTGATGTTTTGGGTGTTTTGCAGCCTCTGGCACTGGGGGCCTTGAATGTGTACAAGACATCATGAAATCTGAGGATTACCAATGGATTTTGGGTCGCACTGTACAGTCCAGTGTCAGAAAGCTGGGTTTGTATCCGAGATCTTGGGTCTTCCAGCAGGACAATGACCCCAAACATACGTCAAAAAGCCCCAGAAATGGAGACAACAAAGCGCTGGAGAGTTCTGAAGTGTCAGCAATGAGTCCAGATCTAAATCCCATTGATCACCTGTGGAGAGATCTTATAATTACTGTTGGGAAAAGGCGCCGTCCAATAAGAGACCTGGAGCAGTTTGTAAAGGAAGAGTGGTCCAACATTCCGGCTGAGAGGTGTAAGAAGCTTATTGATGGTTATAGGAAGAGTGGTCTAACATTCCGGCTGAGAGGTGTCAGAAGCTTATTGATGGTTATAGGAAGAGTGGTCCAACATTCCGGCTGAGAGGTGTAAGAAGCTTATTGATGGTTATAGGAAGAGTGGTCCAACATTCCGGCTGAGAGGTGTAAGGAGCTTATTGATGGTTATAGGAAGAGTGGTCCAACATTCCGCCTGAGAGGTGTAAGAAGCTTATTGATGGTTATAGGAAGAGTGGTCCAACATTCCGCCTGAGAGGTGTAAGAAGCTTATTGATGGTTATAGGAAGAGTGGTCCAACATTCCGCCTGAGAGGTGTAAGAAGCTTATTGATGGTTATAGGAAGAGTGGTCCAACATTCCGGCTGAGAGGTGTAAGAAGCTTATTGATGGTTATAGGAAGACACTGATTTCACTTTTTTTTTTCCAAAGGATGTGCAACCAAATATTAAGTTAAGGTGCCAATAATTTTGTTCAGCCCATTTTTGGAGTTTGGTGACATTATGTCCAATTTGCTTTTTTTCCTCCTTTTTTGGTTTAGTTCCAATACACACAAAGGGAATAAACATGTGTATAGCAAAACATGTGTTACTGCAATATATATATATATACAGAGGAGAGGAGATCTATATATATATATATACACACAAAGGGAATAAACATGTGTATAGCAAAACATGTGTTACTGCAATATATATATATATACAGAGGAGAGATCTATATATATATATATATACACACAAAGGGAATAAACATGTGTATAGCAAAACCTGTGTTACTGCAATATATATACAGAGGAGAGGAGATCTATATATATATATATATATATATATATACAGAGGAGAGGAGATCTATATATATATATATATACACAAAGGGAATAAACATGTATATAGCAAAACCTGTGTTACTGCAATCCTTTCCTGTGAGAAATACTTCATTTTATAGAAACATTTCAGGGGGGCCAACATTTACCGCCATGACTGTATAAGCAGAATGTGGTATTAGTTATGCACATAAGCACTATATGGTGGTTTTCTTGTGCACTTTTACTTGTATCCGATAAATGGGAAAGCGACCTTGTGAATGGAAGTTGTGTTTATCTCAGGTACAATCCTGTATGACAAACGCAAATCAGAATCTGAGGGGTCAATGTGACGGATGGTTCCTTTTTTTATTTTATTTTTGTGTGTTTTTAGGCTCAGTGCAGTTTATAGTATGCTCTGGTTATGGCGTTTTTATCATGTAATGGTGTCATTTTTCCTCCCATAGACTTCTATAGATGGTAAAAACTCCATAAAAACAGCAAGTGTGCATGTATGTTGGGGTTTTTCTGTCATTTTTTCCCCCCAAAAAAATCCTTGAGTCACTTGATAAAAATACCATTCACAAAACCCTTTGGGTCCCTAGCCTTTACACTCAGGACTTCCCTAGAACCTTAAAAAAAATAACCTTTTTTAAAGTCAATTAAAACCCTTGTGTAATATATACACTAATATATATATATATATATATATATATATATATATATATATATATATACACACACACACACACACACACTATAATATTTACACAAAAATATACACTATAATATACATATATACACACACACTAAAATATACACTATAATATGTATACTAAAATATACACTATAATATATACACTAAAATATACACTATAATATATATATATATATATAAATATACACACACTAAAATATACACTATAATATATATATATACACACTAAAATATCCACTTTAATATATACTAAAATATACACTATAATATATACACTAAGATACACACTATAATATATATATATATACACTAAAATATACGCTATATATACACACACACTAAAATATACCCTATAATATATATATACTAAAATATAGACTGTAATATATATATACACACTAAAATATACATTTTAATATATACTAAAATAAACACTATAATATATATAATAAAATAAACGCTATAATATATACGGTATACTAAAATATACGCTATAATATATATGCTAAAATATACGCTATAATATATATATACACTAAATATACACTATAATATATATACTAAAATATACACTATAATATATATACTAAAATATACACTATAATATATATACTAAAATATACACTATAATATATATACTAAAATATACACTATAATATATATATATATACACACTAAATATACACTATAATATGTATACTAAAATATACACTATAATATATATACTAAAATATACGCTATAATATATATACTAAAATATACGCTATAATATATATATATATATATACACTAAATATACACTATAATATGTATACTAAAATATACACTATAATATATATACTAAAATATACACTATAATATATATACTAAAATATACACTATAATATATATACTAAAATATACACTATAATATATATACACTAAATATACACTATAATATGTATACTAAAATATACACTATAATATATATACTAAAATATACGCTATAATATATATACTAAAATATACGCTATAATATATATATATACACTAAATATACACTATAATATGTATACTAAAATATACACTATAATATATATACTAAAATATACACTATAATATATATACTAAAATATACGCTATAATATATATACTAAAATATACACTGTAATATATATATATATATATATATATATATATACACACTAAAATAAACACTATAATATATATAATAAAATAAACGCTATAATATATATACTAAAATATACGCTATAATATATATACTAAAATATACGCTATAATATATATACACTAAATATACACTATAATATGTATACTAAAATATACACTATAATATATATACTAAAATATACACTATAATATATATACTAAAATATACGCTATAATATATATACACTAATATATATATATACACACAAAAATATACCACTTTATTAGGTACATTGGTTCCGGGGAGCTGCTGAGACAACACCAAACTGTCAGTGAGAGGACTACACAACTTCCTGTCAGGAGAGGGAAGAGCTGGGGAGCTGCTTGCAGCAGTTGTGAACAGCCTCCGGCTGTTGTAAAACTACAACACCCAGCATGCCCTTGTAGTTTTGCAACAGCTAAAGGCATACTGGGAAACTGCCTTATGGGGGGGAAATATTCCAGGGAGGGGGCTTCAACTTGACACGACACAAACCTTTCTATATTCAAAAATACATTTTAAATGCATAAATTTTTTTTCTCCAAAAGTAAAAAAAAATTATAATTCTAAAAATGTATTTAAAAAAATAAAATAAATAAATCTGTAATTATAGTAATTTGTTCCGGAAAATATTATACTGGGACTTTGCATTTTCTATAAATATTGGAGCCAGAATAATATCCGTCTATTCAGAATGTTAATGGCGTCCTGTCAGTGCTCGTGCCGCCCCCACTTGGCGCACGCCGCTCATACAATTTCAGCTGCAACCACTAATAAAAAATTAAAATCACAGAACAGAGAACATCTGAGGGGGAAGCGTTACCATAGCAACCGTGAGTGCGGAGTTCGGAGGGGGCGGAGGTCACCGCGACCGCTTACTCAGCTCAGACCTGTCACCTGGTCAGGGGGGTCCATGTCATTTGACCTGTGATCAAACTCCCAGCATTGTCTGAACCTTGGGCTTCTGCCTCATTTTCTTACAATAGGTGCAGAGCAGGTTGTGGTTCTCCAGCTGTTGCAGAATTAACCCCCAGCATCCCTTGTAAGAGCCACAACTTGCAGACAACAGAGTCTGTAAATAGAGATGCATCATCCACATAACGTGTTTATTTCCCTGGATTTTTCATCATTCACCCCTGACAGGAAGTTGTGTAGTCCTCTCATTGTCAGTGTGGTGTTGTTTCAGCAGCTCCCTGACTCCTTCCTCTCTCCTAAATGGAATTTGTGTAGTCCTTTCCTTGTCTGTGTGGGTTTGTCTCAGCAGCTCCCCAGCTCTTCCCTCTCTCCTGAAAGGAAGTTATGGAAGTTGTGTAGTCCTCTTTATTGTCTGTATGGTGTTGTCTCAGCAGCTCCCCAGCTCTTCACTCTCGTCTGACAGGAAGTTGTGTAGTCCTCACGGTGACAGTGTGGTGTTGTCTCAGCAGCTCCCTGACTCCTCCTGCTTTCCTGACAGGAAGTTGTGTAGTCCTCTCGTTGACAGTGTGATGTTGTTTCAGCAGTTCCCTGACTCCTCTCTCCTGACAGCAAGTTGTGTTGTCCTCTCATTGTTAGTGTGGTGTTGCCTCCAGTTCAAGGTTCCTCCCTCTCTCGGAAGATAACACATCATCCCCTGCTATCTCAGGAGAAATGGCTGGATCCTGTCTCCAAGCCCTAGACCCACCCCCTAAGTGATGTCATCACCTCTGACCAGCACCTAGTTATTTCATTGTCTGTGTGTGTATCTATCTATCTATATATATATGAGATATATATAGACCTTTAGGGAAGAATGAAGTGTAGTTACAGCAAGCTACCTTGTGCTGAACAATGCCACAGACAGAGAAGCTGACAGTGAATGAATACAGCAGGTTCTGCAACCTAAGTGACTGAGAAAGTTTTAAGACCTTTTACCTTTTTTCATTCTGTTTTGTTCTTCCTTGTGCTAAATTTAAAAAAAAAACATTATCATTCTGCTATAAGTATCCCATAATGAGAATGTGAAAATAGAATTTTTTAAGTTTTTGCCAATTTATCAAAAAGGACATAAGTATTCAGACCCTTTGCTTTGACATGTGATCTTTAGCTTTGGCTCTTCCTATTTCTTTTCACATCTTATAGATGTCTCTACCTCTAGAATGGATTTACCTGTGAATGCCTGTGAGTAGCTCAGGCAGCGCCCCTCCTCTGCTGTGTCTGGTATTACAGCTCAGCTGCACTGGATGGAATGTGTCTGAGCTGCAATATCAGTCTGAGGATTTAGGAGACCTTGTATGAAGTTTTTCTATTTTGCATTCTTATTTTTGTGTTTGTTTTTTATGCATCATAATTTTTTAAGCATCATCTTCGACTGTATGCTGGGATTTAACTGATATAGCAAAATGCCAATCCTGCCTAATTAAATGCAATATTTTAATACACCCCTATCGCGGCGGTCCCTGCGGCCATCAACGGCCGGGACCCGCGGCTAATACAGGACATCACCAATCGCGGAGATGCCCTGTATTAACCCTTCAGACGCAGCGATCAAAGCTGACCGCCGCGTCTGAAGGGAAAATGACACTAACCCGGCTGTTCAGCGATTTCACCGCGACGGTCCCGAACAGCCCAACTGAATAGCCGGGTTAGTGCTTACAGGACACCGGGAGGGACCTTACCTGCCTCCTCGGTGTCTTCTCTGTTCAGGGATCCCCTGTATGGCCGGCACTCTCCTTCCTCGTCATCACGTCGTCGCGTACGTGCGTTGGCGTGCGTAACGACGTGATGGCGGCGACGAAGAGCAAGGATACCCGGCCGGCAGCAGAGACGTTCCGGAGCGACGGGGACGCGGCGACAGCGATGGAGCGACATCCAGGGCAGCGGTGACGGGTCCGGAGCGGCGGGGACACGTGAGTATTACCTCCTATGCAGTGGTCTTCAATCTGCGGACCTCCAGATGTTGCAAAACTACAACTCCCAGCATGCCCGGACAGCCGTTGGCTGTCCGGGCATGCTGGGAGTTGTAGTTTTGCAACATCTGGAGGTCCGCAGGTTGAAGACCACTATTGGGTTCAAAATCTTTATTTTTTTAGATTTTGCACCTATAAATTGGGTGCGTCTTATAGGACGAAAAATACGGTAGATTTTCCGTTTTTTTATTTATTTATTTTTTTTGTATTGGAACATAATCACAACCTGCAGCTTTCAGCTGTCAGTTTTGGAGGTGAGGAGGGGTGGGGTTTCCCAACCAGAGTTGTTCCAGACTTCAGTCGCTTATTTTTATCCTGGCACCGCGAGGCCGTGGGCAAGAGACATCTGGCAGTGAGCAAAAGGCATCTGGCAGCATCAGGCAGTGGGCAAGAGACCATACCACTCTTCAGACCCCAACAAAATGACTCTGCCCAGTCTACTGCACAAAAGGCACAAGAGGAAGGTGTAGACCAGTGGTCTTAAACCTGCGGACCTCCAGATGTTGCAAAACTACAACTCCCAGCATGTGCAGACAGCCAACGGCTGTCCGGGCATGCTGGGAGTTGTTGTTTTGCAACATCTGGAGGTCCGCAGGTTGGAGACCACTGGTGTAGACAGTCAAAACCAAACTTGCAGCAGTTAATTTACAAGTTACTTGCCTTCACCATATTCCTCATGTTAGCTCC
Source organism: Hyla sarda (assembly GCF_029499605.1). NCBI lineage: Eukaryota > Metazoa > Chordata > Amphibia > Anura > Hylidae > Hyla > Hyla sarda. Next base: position 139,775,701 of record NC_079198.1, on the reverse strand, counting down.
CTCTGCTGGCCAACAGTGGGAAATATGACAAGTTATTAAATTTTTCATATTTATTGACAAGTACATTTTTTTTTAAACATTTCCAAAAATATGAAAAATGTATTTAACCTCTTTAAAAATATTAATGTGACACATTATCTTTAAAGTCTTCAGACCCTCTACCTTTTCACATTTTATGTTGTGCCTTGTGCTAAAATTAAATAAAAATTATTTACTTTCTCCCCCCCAATATTTTTGCATTCAATACCCCATAATGACAGAAGGGGGGGGGGGGGGGGGAGAACAGAATGGTAAAAATCTTTGCTAATTTATTGAAAAAGAAAAACTAGAGCTGGAGGGGAGGTGTATAACTACTATATATCCTGATCCCATAGAGATAGCAGCAGTATACAGATAGAGCTGGAGGGGAGGTGTATAACTACTATATATCCTGATCCCATAGAGATAGCAGCAGTATACAGATAGAGCTGGAGGGGAGGTGTATAACTACTATATATCCTGATCCCATAGAGATAGCAGCAGTATACAGAACGAGCTGGAGGGGAGGTGTATAACTACTATATATCCTGATCCCATAGAGATAGCAGCAGTATACAGATATAGCTGCAGAGGAGGTATATAACTACTATGTATCCTGATCCATTAGAGATAGCAGCAGTATACAGATAGAGCTGGAGGGGAGGTGTATAACTACTATATATCCTGATCCCATAGAGATAGCAGCAGTATACAATAGAGCTGGAGGGGAGGTGTATAACTACTATATATCCTGATCCCATAGAGATAGCAGCAGTATAGATAGAGATAGATCTGGAGGGGAGGTGTATAACTACTATATATCCTGATCCCATAGAGATAGCAGCAGTATACAGATAGAGCTGGAGGGGAAGTGTATAACTATTAAATATCCTGACCACATAGAGAGAGCAGCAGCAGTATACAGATAGAGCTGAAAGGGAGGGATCTCAAAGGTGATTATGTCATCCTGTGGTTCACATGAAGTAAGCTGACCAAAGACCGAAAACTGACACAATCTACACTGATTTTCTGTGGGTCAGACTTGTGATCACATGACCAAGTTACAGTATTAAACCACATGGATGCAGCTGTGCTGAAATAAAACAGATGGCGCTGCAGGACTTGTGATGGTCAGTCTACATGATATGGGTGGGCAAAAAAAAAAAAAAAAACCTAGAGTGCTTCTTTAAGAGGTCCCCTGAGGTTAAATTATTGTTATGGGCTTTACTGTCATTAATTAAAACCTTAAACATGTCCTTTAGTTCTGGCAAAGGTTTCGATTGCCCTGGGTCTCACTCCTGAGACACTCCGCAATCATGACTTGCCAGGTGAAGCCCACAGCAGCGCTCTTCACTCCTTGGCCAGCCGCCCGATGTGCTCCATAGACCATAATGGCGCATATTCCTTGGATGCAGAGGCCGGCGATGACTCAGGATCACAGCAGCTCTCAGAAGTTAAACGCGGTGAGTTCTAAAGTTTTTACGCATCTGGACGACATCTATAAAGTTTTGATATAAACAACAGTAACGCTGTAATGCAGGAGGCCGCAGCCACTGTCACCGGATCACGATGGATCTCCGGGGATTAGCGTTAACTATGAACTAAACCTCAATGCATTTTAATTGTATTTAAAAAACATAGCACTGGCCCTTTAAATTAAAGCTAGACCCTGACATTATGAATGAGCCGTCCGTCTGCTTAGCTGGCGATCCCTGGTGCCAACAGAGCCAGCGCAGGATAAACACTCGGGGCCATTGTTTGCACTTTCCCCATTTTGTCTGCTCAGTAGACTGCGCTGTGATTTATGTGCCGGCTGATACCGCCATAACCGTCCGCGGCACGGCGAGAATTATAAAAACGGAAATGATCCGACAGAAGAGGCAGAGCAAGCACCAGGATGGGGAAACCTCCCTCTAATCCAGTGTTTCCCAACCAGGGTGCCTCCAGCTGTTGCAAAACTACAACTCCCAACATGCCCGGACAGCCGTTGGCTGTCCGGGCATGCTGGGAGATGTAGTTTTGCAACAGCTGGAGGCTTCCTGGTTGGGAAACACTGCCGTAGGAGAAGATGCATTTGCAAAACTACAACTCCCAGCATGCCCAGAGAGCCAAGCAGGGTGGCTCCAGCTGTTGCAAAACTACATCTCCCAGCATGCCCAGACAGCCAACAGTTGGAGTTGTGGTTTTGCAACAGCTGGAGGCACCCTGGTTGAAAAACAATGGCGTTATCCATTGGTATCGCATTGTACCATGCAAACCATCAAGTCCCTAAGGGAGACTAAAAGTAACATGCGACTGTACGGGCATGCTGGGAATTGTAGTTTTGCAAATGCATCTTCTCCTACGGCAGTGTTTCCCAACCAGGAAGCCTCCAGCTGTTGCAAAACTACAACTCCCAGCATGCCCAGACAGCCAACCAGGGTGGCTCCGGCTGTTGCAAAACTACATCTCTCAGCATGCCCGAACAGGCAATGGCTGTCTGGGCATGCTGGGAGTTGTAGTTTTGCAAATGCATCTCCTCCTACGGCAGCGTATCCCAACCAGGAAGCCTCCAGCTGTTGCAAAAGAATCTCCCAGCATGCTGGGAGATGTAGTTTTGTGCCAGCCGGAGCCACCCTGGTTGGCTGTCCGGGGATGTTTGGAGTTGTAGTTTTGCAACAGCTGGAGAGCCACAGGTTTAGGGAACACTGCCTTAGTGTTTCCCTATTAGGGTGCCTTCAGCTGTTGCAAAACTACATCTCCCAGCATGCCCGGACAGCCAACCAGGGTGGCTCCGGCTGGTACAAAACTACATCTCCCAGCATGCCCGGACAGCCAACAGTAGCAAATGCTTCTTCTATGTCAGTGTTTCCCAACCAGGAAGTCTCCAGCTGTTGCAAAACCACAACTCCAACTGTTGGCTGTCTGTGGATGCTGGTAGTTGTAGTTTTTGCAACAGCTGGAGGCACACTGGTTGGAAAACAATGGCGTTATCCATTGGTACGCATTGTACTATACCAACCATCAAGTCCCTAAGGGAGACTAAAAGTAATATGCGACTGTCCGGGCATGCTGGGAGTTGTAGTTTTACAACAGCTGGAGAGCCACAGGTTTGGGGAACATTGCTCTAGATCAGTGTTTCCCAACCAAGGTGCCTCCAGCTGTTGCAAAACTACAACTCCCAGCAATGCCGCGTTTTTCATTGATCTTTACATATTTTAAGATGGACTTGTTGCCTTTAAAAATATTTTAAGAAATTCTCTTTATTTGTGACACTTTTTGCACCAAAATAGTTTTGCTCCAATAAAAAAATAATAATTTGCGCCAATTTAAAAGCCACAAAAAATTCAGCCAGGAAAATGGAAATTACACGTCACGAGAAACATAAGCTATAATTATGGCGTTTCTTAGCGTTGTGTTCACACATTGCGGCTCATTAGCAGTACGGTGACTGATTGCCGCAGTTTTTGGCCACACACGACTAAAATTACGGTACAAATATTACACATTTTATAGCGATTATGCAAATTTCGGTTGTTTTGCTGGAAAATTAAAAGAGTTATGGATATTACAAGATGAGGAGGAAAAAACTAAAAAAAAAAAGTGCATAAATAAAAAATACCTGCATCTTACCAAAACTTTATTTACAAAACCTCCGGCGGTGGTAAAGACGCTCGGGTCCTCGCAATTTAAAAACATTTACAAAACCGACGTTCGAGCGGATAAACAGCGCAAATCCTCATTACACTAAATTACTGACACATCACGTGATTAAAAAAAAAATGCAATTTTAATAGAAAATATTTACACGAGAAAATTCTGCCACTAATAATTTAAGATGGCGAAATCGTAAAGAGGATCTTTCGCGCCCCTGATGGGTTAGTTTTTTTTTTTTTATTTAAATGGAAACTGTCAGCTTGCTCCCCCCGCACTAACCAGTGGTACTGGCTGGTAGTGCGGGGGATGCTGATCAGTTTGATGCCTACCATGGTCTGGATCCGCCGCGCCGTTCGCCCGTTATCTCCTTTCTTCTTGATATGCAAATTAGCTGCTAACTGGCACGGGCGGGGTTACTGCCTTCATCTGGCACTGTGATGTAACGGACACCCGGCCCGCAGCACCGCCCGGCTTATGAATATTCATGATCTCCCTCATCCTCCCCGCTGATTTCAGGATTCCATCGGATTGGTCAGGGTCTTCAGATTGAGACCCCCACCAATCAGTAGATCGAGTGGGGATAAGAACATGCTTAAACCTCTAGCTCAGTGTTTCCCAACCAGAGTGCCTCCAGCTGTTGCAAAACTACAACTCCCAGCATGCCCGGACAGCCGTTGGCTGTCCGGGCATGCTGGTAGTTGTAGTTTTGCAACAGCTGGAGGCACTCTGGTTGGGAAATACTAATCCAGCTTCACTGATCAGCCGACCAATCCCAAAAAATTTTTACTTTTTCTATATGACGGGCAGACTGGGGCGCAGACGAGGACTCTCTAACGTTTTGGCGAGAAGGATGCGATTTCTTATTGATGTTCTCGTCTTTTGAGATGTTTTTTGAGCTTCATTTTCTTCGATCCGTATACAGAGAGGTCGTACTCCGTGGTTACATAGGGGAGGTCGCCCTGCACTCCAGGCTACAAGGAAAAACAAAAAAGTGTAAATACACAAAGTCTCCAATACGGATGAGACGGGACGTATCGCTGCCTCGCAGGGCGTCCGTACCTGATGCTTGAAGACGCAGTGCGGGATAGAGATGTTACCGATCAGCAAACAGTTCACCTGACGAAGGGTCTCGGGCGGTAAAGGGGTGAGGAGGTGGTAGATCTTCTTCTCCATGTCAACTCCCCGAATGATACCTAGAAATAGAACAACATTGTATCAAAGGGAACTGAGGGTGAAAATTAGGGATAGAGAAAATACTATCTCTCTCTCCTATCTCTCTCTCTCTCTCTCTCCCCCTCTCTCTCTCCCCTATCTCTCTCTCTCTCTCTCTCCTATCTCTCTCTCCTCTCTCCTATCTCTCTCTCCCCCTCTCTCTCCTATCTATCATCTATCTCATATCTCTCTCTCTCTCTCCCATCTCTCTCTCTCTCTCCCATCTCTCTCTCTCTCTCCCATCTCTCTCTCTCTCTCCCATCTCTCTCTCTCTCTCCCATCTCTCTCTCTCTCTCCCATCTCTCTCTCTCTCTCCCATCTCTCTCTCTCTCTCCCATCTCTCTCTCTCTCTCCCATCTCTCTCTCTCTCTCCCATCTCTCTCTCTCTCTCCCATCTCTCTCTCTCTCCCATCTCTCTCTCTCTCCCATCTCTCTCTCTCTCCCATCTCTCTCTCTCTCCCATCTCTCTCTCTCTCCCATCTCTCTCTCTCTCCCATCTCTCTCTCTCTCCCATCTCTCTCTCTCTCCCATCTCTCTCTCTCTCCCATCTCTCTCTCTCTCCCATCTCTCTCCTATCTCTCTCCTATCTCTCTCCTATCTCTCTCCCTCTCCCTCTCTCTCTCCTATCTCTCTATCACATCTCTCTCTCTCCTATCTATCTCTCTCCTATCTATCACATATCTATCTCTCTATCACATATCTATCTCTCTCTCCTATCTATCTCTCACCTATCTATCTCTCTCTCCTATCTATCTCTCACCTATCTATCTATCTCATATCTATCTATCTATCTATCTCATATCTATCTATCACCTATCTATCTATCTATCTATCACCTATCTATCTATCTATCTATCTATCTATCTATCTATCTATCTATCACCTATCTATCTCATATCTATCTATCTATCTATCTATCACCTATCTATCTATCACCTATCTATCTATCACCTATCTATCTATCACCTATCTATCTCATATCTATCTATCTATTTATCTATCTCATATCTATCTATCTCATATCTATCTATCTCATATCTATCTATCTATCTATCTATCACATATCTATCCTCATTTGATGTACACACTGGCGCCCTGATATTTATCTAACCAGGATGTACATTTCTGTAATACACATGAAGGGACTGCAGTCGACACGATGGGTTCAAATTAAAACTTAAAATCACGGCACAAAAAAAAAGCCCTGCTGGGAGTTTTGCAACAGCTGGAGTCACACTGGTTGGGAAACACTGTGCTAAAGGGTTAAACATCCAGCTGCCATAACAGGGAATAACAATTCGTCATACAGGAGACGCTTTAGCTAACGGGACAAGTATTAGTGACCGGTGCAGCGATGGCCCATATGACAGGGTCTTACCGAAGCCCACGCAGTCGCAGATTGGAGCCTGTGTTAGTAATACGGGGCCGCTGTCCTGACCGCTGATGTCATCCAGAATGTGGCAGAGCCCGACCCAGCTGGCGTTAGCAGAATACATGATGTGAGACGGCGCCACGTCTGCATGGATGACGCGCAGGCCGACGGCATTAAAAGGCACCTAAAGGAAAAACAACAACAGATAAGACAACTACCGTATATCCCGGCGTATAAGACCATTTTTTAACCCCGAATTTTCTTCTGAAACACCAGGTCTTATACGCCGAGTATTGAGGTCCGGGATAGGAAAACTTCTGATTATTTGCCCCCTGGTTTTTAGTATACAGTATTAGTTTTTAGCTGCTCTGGCCGGTTCCCGCCTGCAGCCACACACGGGAGCCGGCCCGGGCACATAATCATAGGTATTCCTATGCCAGACATCTCTGTGTCCTGAAAAATATTTTCGGGACATAAGAATGTCCGCCGGTCACTCACCATTCCCCGACGGCCTCCTGCGATCCTCCTGCAGTCAGGTCCACCGTCTCTACGGTTGTACGCACGGGACGTCAGTGACATTACATGCCTACAACCATAGAGGCAGAGGAGCGCAGGAGGACGCGCGCCGACCGGGGCCTGGTGAGTGACCGGCCGTGCTATCTTAAGTGATCCGGTCACCGCTCCCCGGTCCCGGCACCTACTGCTATGGTCCATAGACCATAGCAGTAGATGGTGACCCGGGCCGGAGGAGCGGTGACCGGATCACTGTGGGGGCAGTACAGACATACAGCCTCCAGCCATACACTGTATATGGCTGGAAGCTGTATGTCTGTTGGGGGGGGAACTGCCTACAAATGTGGGGGGGAGCTGGCGACCTAATGTGGGGGGGAGCTGGCGACCTAATGTGGGGGGGAGCTGGCGACCTAATGTGGGGGGGGAGCTGGCGACCTAATGTGGGGGGGGGAGCTGGCGACCTAATGTGGGGGGGGAGCTGGCGACCTAATGTGGGGGAGAACTATACTGCCTACCTAATGTGGGGGGGAACTATACTGCCTATCTAATGTGGGGGGGGGGGAACTATACTGCCTACCTAATGTGGGGGGGAACTATACTGCCTATCTAATGTGGGGGAACATGATGTCTACCTAATGTGGGGGAGAACTATACTAACAACCTAATGTGGGGGGAACTATACTGCCTACCTAATGTGGGGGAACTATACTGCCAACCTAATGTGGGGGAACATGAGGTCTACCTAATGTGGAGGGGAACTATACTGCCAACCTAATGTGGAGGGGAACTATACTGCCAACCTAATGTGGGGGGAACTATACTGCCAACCTAATGTGGGGGGAACTATACTGCCAACCTAATGTGGGGGAACTATACTGCCAACCTAATGTGGGGGGAACTATACTGCCAACCTAATGTGGGGGGAACTATACTGCCAACCTAATGTGGGGGGAACTATACTGCCAACCTAATGTGGGGGAACATGATGTCTACCTAATGTGGAGGGGAACTATACTGCCAACCTAATGTGGGGGGGGAACTATACTGCCAACCTAATGTGGGGGGAACTATACTGCCAACCTAATGTGGGGGAACATGATGTCTACCTAATGTGGAGGGGAACTATACTGCCAACCTAATGTGGGGGGGGGGAACTATACTGCCAACCTAATGTGGGGGGAACTATACTGCCAACCTAATGTGAGGGAACTATACTGCCTACCTAATGTGAGGGAACTATACTGCCTACCTAATGTGAGGGAACTATACTGCCTACCTAATGTGAGGGAACTATACTGCCAACCTAATGTGAGGGAACTATACTGCCTACCTAATGTGAGGGAACTATACTGCCTACCTAATGTGAGGGAACTATACTGCCAACCTAATGTGAGGGAACTATACTGCCTACCTAATGTGGGGGGGAACTATACTGCCTACCTAATGTGGAGGGGAACTATATTGCCTACCTAATGTGGGGGGAAATATAAGGTACCGTACATCGCGGTAGGAGGGGTAGTCTTATATGGCGAGTATATCCCAAACTCTCTATTTTAAATGTAACAGTTGGGGGTCGTCTTATACGCCGGTATATACGGTATATAAACTCCGATGTTTAATGTTATCCCGGTATTGTGGTTATTTACATAAGATCCCAAATCAGGATTTCCGTTTTACCAGATGCCTGACTTACATCTATAAAAGGGGAACCGTCTGCTCTCCGGACCTCTGTTTTTGTCAATATTTGAATTTCGCATAAAAAGATACCCTTCCTTATGTGCTCTGCTTTGTGTCATTCCTCTGTTACTCTTCCTGGCAGTAGATGAATAAAGTGAAAACTGGATGTTACCGTTTCCTTTGTAAACAGGGCCAGTCTGTATACAGCACTGTTTCCCAACCAGGGTGCCTCCAGCTGTTGCAAAACTACAACTCCCAGCATGCCCGTACAGCCAAAGGCTGTCCGGGCATGCTCGGAGTTGTAGTTTTGCAACAGCTGGAGGCACCCTGGTTGGGAAACACTGCTGTATACAGTCTGGTGCCATCTGATCATTGCTCACCGATTATGTAAAGCAGTAGTTTCATGTATTTCCAGTAAGAACAACAAAAGTGCATGTATTTCATTTACTTAGATGGGCACTATCACTTTAAGGGTATGTTCCCACGTACAGGATCCTGCGCAGATTTGATGCGCAGGATTTGTAACTGCAGATTAGAAGCGGTGCTCAGTCATTTAGTTTACACTGAAATCTGCAGCATCAAATCCTGCGCTTCAAATCTGCGTATGTGTGAACGTAACAAAAAAAAGACTTTTGGCATGTTCTAGAAACATGTCAAAAATTTTCATCTGTGTGGGTCTGAATGTTGAGACCCCAACCAATTGCTGGAATGAGGCGGAAAAAAGGATCGCCCTCTGCGTGTTCTCTCCCGGCTCTGTGCCACACGACCAGCGTAAGTCTATGGGATCGTCTCATTTGTGGCAGTCCACTGGGACCCCTGTGGATCAAAAGAATGTGGGTCTCTTGTCCACAGAGTGAATGGGGCGGCGGCCACGAGTTGCTGCTTAGTTTTCTCTCTATGGGGTTTATATAGATAAACAAGTACAGCGCTCGGCCGCCACCACAAAGTGTACAGCGCTCGGCCGCCTTAAAGTGTACAGCGCTCGGCCGCCTTAAAGTGTACAGCGCTCGGCCGCCTTAAAGTGTACAGCGCTCGGCCGCCTTAAAGTGTACAGCGCTCGGCCGCCTTAAAGTGTACAGCGCTCGGCCGCCTTAAAGTGTACAGCGCTCGGCCGCCTTAAAGTGTACAGCGCTCGGCCGCCTTAAAGTGTACAGCGCTCGGCCGCCTTAAAGTGTACAGCGCTCGGCCGCCTTAAAGTGTACAGCGCTCGGCCGCCTTAAAGTGTACAGCGCTCGGCCGCCTTAAAGTGTACAGCGCTCGGCCGCCTTAAAGTGTACAGCGCTCGGCCGCCTTAAAGTGTACAGCGCTCGGCCGCCTTAAAGTGTACAGCGCTCGGCCGCCTTAAAGTGTACAGCGCTCGGCCGCCTTAAAGTGTACAGCGCTCGGCCGCCTTAAAGTGTACAGCGCTCGGCCGCCTTAAAGTGTACAGCGCTCGGCCGCCTTAAAGTGTACAGCGCTCGGCTACCCTCATCAGTCACACACAGTGTAGTGGGCAGCAGTGCACATACTTGACACATTCACACAGAGTGACAAGGGACCCCCCCATTTTCATGGTTCCTGGGGGTCCCAGGGGTCAGATACTTCTCCTAATAGAGGATAGGTTGTAATCATGGGAAAGTTCCTTTAAGTATGAAACTCTGATACTATATCATTCCAGCATTTTAATGGTCACTATGCGGGGTCCCTCACACTGCAGCTTTCAGTCCACAGGTTCTGTACGGCAGCTAATATAGTGAGTACATCTGGTGTCTACAGGTTTAACCCTTTACTGCCCATTTTGTCTCTTCCACATCTATCACACGGCCGCTGCCTGATACATGCAAAGCGCAGATACCAAACACGGCCCTCTGAGCATGCAAATCGCTTAAGCTCCCTATTTCCTCTTGTATTACACGGAGGACGCTCATCCCTCCGAAAACATCTTTGTTGCATTTTAGACTTTTCTGTTTTGCATCTTTTGTGACATTGTATATTCTCATAATGTAAATAAACTCTATACGTTACAACGCCTGTAATCTGATATTAGCGTAACTAAGGAGCTGGATGAAAACAACATGGAGAAGTAAGAGTCTAGTGGTGTTAATGAAAGAAAGATATACACAGCTCAAAAACAAAGGGAACACAAAAACAATACAATGTATATACACTGCTCAATAACATAAAGGGAAGACAAAAACAATACAATGTATATACACTGCTCAATAACATAAAGGGAACACAAAAACAACACAATGTATATACACTGCTCAATAACATAAAGGGAACACAAAAACAACACAATGTATATACACTGCTCAAAAACATAAAGGGAAGACAAAAACAACACAATGTATATACACTGCTCAATAACATAAAGGGAAGACAAAAACAACACAATGTATATACACTGCTCAAAAACATAAAGGGAAGACAAAAACAACACAATGTATATACACTGCTCAATAACATAAAGGGAACATAAACAACACAATGTATATACACTGCTCAAAAACATAAAGGGAAGACAAAAACAACACAATGTATATACACTGCTCAATAACATAAAGGGAACACAAAAACAACACAATGTATATACACTGCTCAAAAACATAAAGGGAAGACAAAAACAACACAATGTATATACACTGCTCAAAAACATAAAGAGAAGACAAAAACAACACAATGTATATACACAGCTCAAAAACATAAAGGGAAGACAAAAACAACACAATGTATATACACTGCTCAAAACATAAAGGGAAGACAAAAACAACAATGTATATACACTGCTCAAAAACATAAAGGGAAGACAAAAACAACACAATGTATATACACAGCTCAAAAACATAAAGGGAAGACAAAAACAACACAATGTATATACACTGCTCAAAAACATAAAGGGAACACAAAAACAACACAATGTATATACACTGCTCAATAACATAAAGGGAAGACAAAAACAACACAATGTATATACACTGCTCAAAAACATAAAGGGAAGACAAAAACAACACAATGTATATACACAGCTCAAAAACATAAAGGGAAGACAAAAACAACACAATGTATATACACAGCTCAAAAACATAAAGGGAACACGTAAACAACACAATGTATATACACTGCTCAAAAACATAAAGGGAAGACAAAAACAACACGATGTATATACACAGCTCAAAAACATAAAGGGAACATAAACAACACAATGTATATACACTGCTCAAAAACATAAAGGGAAGACAAAAACAACACAATGTATATACACTGCTCAAAAACATAAAGGGAAGACAAAAACAACACAATGTATATACACTGCTCAAAAACATAAAGGGAAGACAAAAACAACACAATGTATATACACAGCTCAAAAACATAAAGGGAACATAAACAACACAATGTATATACACTGCTCAAAAACATAAAGGGAAGACAAAAACAACACAATGTATATACACCGCTCAAAAAACATAAAGGGAAGACAAAATCAACACAATGTATATACACTGCTCAAAAACATAAAGGGAAGACAAAAACAACACAATGTATATACACTGCTCAAAAACATAAAAGGGAAGACAGAAACAACACAATGTATATACACTGCTCAAAAACATAAAGGGAAGACAAACAACACAATGTATATACACTGCTCAAAAACATAAAGGGAAGACAAACAACACAATGTATATACACAGCTCAAAAACAAAGGGAAGACAAAAACAACACAATGTATATACACTGCTCAAAAACAAAGGGAACACGTAAACAACACAATGTATATACACTGCTCAAAAACATAAAAGGGAAGACAAAAACAACACAATGTATATACACTGCTCAAAAACATAAAGGGAAGACAAAAACAACACAATGTATATACACTGCTCAAAAACATAAAGAGAACACTAAAACAACACAATGTATATACACTGCTCAAAAACATAAAAGGGAAGACAGAAACAACACAATGTATATACACTGCTCAAAAACATAAAGGGAAGACAAACAACACAATGTATATACACTGCTCAAAAACATAAAGGGAAGACAAACAACACAATGTATATACACAGCTCAAAAACAAAGGGAAGACAAAAACAACACAATGTATATACACTGCTCAAAAACAAAGGGAACACGTAAACAACACAATGTATATACACTGCTCAAAAACATAAAAGGGAAGACAAAAACAACACAATGTATATACACTGCTCAAAAACATAAAGGGAAGACAAACAACACAATGTATATACACTGCTCAAAAACATAAAGGGAAGACAAAAACAACACAATGTATATACACAGCTCAAAAACATAAAGGGAACACGTAAACAACACAATGTATATACACTGCTCAAAAACAAAGGGAACACGTAAACAACACAATGTATATACACTGCTCAAAAACATAAAGAGAACACTAAAACAACACAATGTATATACACTGCTCAAAAACATAAAAGGGAAGACAAAAACAACACAATGTATATACACTGCTCAAAAACAAAGGGAACACGTAAACAACACAATGTATATACACTGCTCAAAAACATAAAAGGGAAAACAAAAACAACACAATGTATATACACTGCTCAAAAACATAAAAGGGAAGACAAAAACAACACAATGTATATACACTGCTCAAAAACATAAAGGGAAGACAAACAACACAATGTATATACACTGCTCAAAAACATAAAGGGAACACAAACAACACAATGTATATACACTGCTCAAAAACAAAGGGAAGACTAAAACCACACAATGTATATACACTGCTCAAAAACATAAAGGGAAGACAAACAACACAATGTATATACACTGCTCAAAAACATAAAGGGAAGACAAAAACAACACAATGTATATACACAGCTCAAAAACATAAAGGGAAGACAAACAACACAATGTATATACACTGCTCAAAAACATAAAGGGAAGACAAAAACAACACAATGTATATACACCGCTCAAAAAACATAAAGGGAACACTAAAACAACACAATGTATATACACTGCTCAAAAACATAAAGGGAACACAAAAACAACACAATGTATATACACTGCTCAAAAACATAAAGGGAACATAAACAACACAATGTATATACACTGCTCAAAAACATAAAGGGAAGACAAAAACAACACAATGTATATACACTGCTCAAAAACATAAAGGGAAGACAAACAACACAATGTATATACACTGCTCAAAAACAAAGGGAAGACTAAAACAACACAATGTATATAAACTGCTCAAAAACATAAAGGGAAGACTAAAACCACACAATGTATATACACTGCTCAAAAACATAAAGGGAAGACTAAAACAACACAATGTATATACACTGCTCAAAAACAAAGGGAAGATTAAAACAACACAATGTATATACACTGCTCAAAAACATAAAGGGAAGACTAAAACCACACAATGTATATACACTGCTCAAAAACATAAAGGGAAGACTAAAACAACACAATGTATATAAACTGCTCAAAAACATAAAGGGAAGACAAAAACAACACAATGTATATACACAGCTCAAATATATATAAAGGGAAGACAAAAACAACACAATGTATATACACTGCTCAAAAACATAAAGGGAAGACAAAAACAACACAATGTATATACACCGCTCAAAAAACATAAAGGGAACACTAAAACAACACAATGTATATACACTGCTCAAAAACATAAAGGGAAGACAAAAACAACACAATGTATATACACTGCTCAAAAACATAAAGGGAAGACAAACAACACAATGTATATACACTGCTCAAAAACAAAGGGAAGACTAAAACAACACAATGTATATAAACTGCTCAAAAACATAAAGGGAAGACTAAAACCACACAATGTATATACACTGCTCAAAAACATAAAGGGAAGACTAAAACAACACAATGTATATACACTGCTCAAAAACAAAGGGAAGATTAAAACAACACAATGTATATACACTGCTCAAAAACATAAAGGGAAGACTAAAACCACACAATGTATATACACTGCTCAAAAACATAAAGGGAAGACTAAAACAACACAATGTATATAAACTGCTCAAAAACATAAAGGGAAGACAAAAACAACACAATGTATATACACAGCTCAAATATATATAAAGGGAAGACAAAAACAACACAATGTATATACACTGCTCAAAAACATAAAGGGAAGACAAAAACAACACAATGTATATAAACTGCTCAAAAACATAAAGGGAAGACAAACAACACAATGTATATACACTGCTCAAAAACATAAGGGGAACACAAACAACACAATGTGACTCCAAGTCACTGACTGACACTTGTGTGAGATCCCACTGTCCACTCAGGAAGATCACTGATTGATAATCAATTTCACATGGAACAGACAACAGGTGGAAATTATAGGCAATTAGCAAGACACCCCCAATAAAGGAGTGGTTCTGCAGGGCGTGACCACAGACCACTTCTCAGTTCCTATGCTTCCTGGCTGATGTTTTGTCACTTTTGAATGCTGGCGGTGCTTTCACTCTAGTGGTAGCATGAGACGGAGTCTACAACCCACACAAGTGGCTCAGGTAGTGCAGCTCATCCAGGATGGCACATCAATGCGAGCTGTGGCAAGAAGGTTTGCTGTGTCTGTCAGCGTAGTGTCCAGAGCATGGAGGCGCTACCAGGAGACAGGCCAGTACATCAGGAGATGTGGAGGAGGCCGTAGGAGGGCAACAACCCAGCAGCAGGACCGCTACCTCCGCCTTTGTGCCAGGAGGAGTAGGAGGAGCACTGCCAGAGCCCTGCAAAATGACCTCCAGCAGGCCACAAATGTGCATGTGTCCACTCAAACGGTCAAACAGACTCCATGAGGGTGGTATGAGGGCCCGACGTCCACAGGTGGGGGTTGTGCTTATAGCCCAACACCGTGCAGGATGTTTGGCATTTGCCAGAGAACACCAAGATTGGCAAAATTCACCACTGGCACCCTGTGCTCTTCACAGATGAAAGCAGGTTCACACTGAGCACATGTGACAGACGTGACAGAGTCTGGAGACGCCATGGAGAACGTTCTGCTGCCTGCAACATCCTCCAGCATGAACGGTTTTGGTGGTGGATCAGTAATGGTGTGGGGTGGCATTTATTTGGGGGCAGCACAGCCCTCCATGTGCTTCCCAGAGGTAGCCTGACTGCCATTAGTTACCGAGATGAGATCCTCAGACTCCTTGTGAGACCATATGATGGTGCGGTCTGGGAGGACATCCCTCAGGAGACCATCCTCCGCCTCATCAGGAGCATGCCCAGGCGTTGTAGGGAGGTCATACGGGCACGTGGAGGCCACACACACTACTGAGCCTCATTGGGACTTGTATTAAGGACATTACATAGGGTTAGATCAGCCTGTAGTGGGGTTTTCCACTGTGATTTTGAGTGTGACTCCATATCCAGACCTCCATGGGTTGATACATTTCATTTCCATTGATAATTTTTGTGTGATTTTGTTGTCAGCGCATTCAACTAAAGAGGAAAGGATTTCATACGATTCAGTCAGATCTAGCATGTATTATCTTAGTGTTCCCTTTAGTTTTTTGAGTAGTGTATGTGTGTATATATATTTATTTATTTTTTCCCCCCCATTAAAGTTAAGTTTAGACAACATGTTCACTTTATGGTAAAGATTTTTTTCAGTATTTTTTTTATCAACTTTAACAAAAAAGAAAAAAAAATTAAATTTAAAGGTTGATTTAAAAAAATTAAAATAAAATAATAGGTTCTGCCACCAACAAAGCTCTTTACCAACAATAAATATCTGACTATTAGGGGGAGTCTTGTTTCCACTGTTGTATTGTACTGTCTCTAAGCCAAGCACAGTAGGTGACTCTTCATCAGATCTAGTGTTGAATAGAGCAATAGATCCCATGTTTTACTACTGATCCATTTCGATAGGGGAAATAGGATTCCTGTTCTTGTGATGGAGCTCCTCCGCCTGTGATGAGTGGGGAAACTCCTTCAATTATTTGGCAACTTCAAATGACCACTTATATAAGTACCAGGGTCTTCAGAGGGACATTGCTATGCTGCAGTGGGTGGGCCGTTAGCCCCCCTGGAGACCACGTGACTTAACATATTGTCCTCACAAGGTGGTGGCCAACACACCCCTCCATGCATCTCTATAAGGGGGCCGGAGATACAGGGTTGGGGTGTCTCCCGCTCTTCCATAGACATGCATGGAGGGAGATTGTCGGCCACAGCTTTGTGCAGTGAATTCAGGGGGAGCCCATCGGTCACAATCCCTGCGATCTGACACTTATCGCCTATCCTGGAGAAATGTGATACATTTTTTAAACTGGACTACCTCTTTAATGCCAGATTATAAGAATTTTACAATAATCCATACACTCACCTCATATGGTAATAGCGCATTCAATGGGATTATCTGGTCTGGATCAAACTGTTGTAATTTACTGATGTAGCCCAACATGGCGAGGTCCCGCAGGATCCAGTTTTGGCAGGGTCTAGTTCAAAAAAGGAGAAGAAAACATTAAAGGGTAGCTCCCACCATCATGTTTTTTTTTTCTGTCCCTGCCTATTGCCCTTCTATCCCTCACACCCTCCCTGCCTTTATTTTTTTTACTATTTTAAAAATGGCATTTAGTCTGCCTGGTAGTGTGCTCACTACAAGGCAGACTTCCCCAGCAGGCACCACTTCACTGATGCCTGCTGGGGGGGCCAACTTCCGCCCTTAGTTCTCCTAACAGGGTGCCTCCAGCTGTTTCACCACTACAACTCCCAGCATGCCCTGACATCAGAATTAGGTAGCAATTTAGGACCATGATACAATTTATCAAAAAATTTAAAAAGGGGTGCTGGTCTCCTTACTGCAATGGTCTCATACCTGGGGCACTCCAGCTGTTGCACAACTACAACTCCCAGCATTGTAGAACGCAAAGGCTGTCAGGGCATGATAGGAGTTGGCATTTTGCAACAGCTGCAGACCATTGCCTTATGGCTAGGATGACCAATTCACAATACTGTGGACGCCGGGGAGGCACCAAACAATGGCCCCAAGTAGTAACTTGCGCCCCCTAGCCTTGTCCGGGAGCACCAGCTTACATGTTGTCCGTATCTCCCGCTCTGTCAAACTTGCTTTCTATCTGAAAGAGATGATGCCCCCCGGGTGCTCTAGAATGATGCTGGTTACTGTAGTCCGCCAACTCTTCCTCTAAGAAATCCAAACTTCTGCTTTTGCACTTGGCCTGTGACTGGGATTTCGTCATATACCCTCCGGAGTTCTTGACATATTCGGGTGTCAGCGGCTCCATCAGGTTTTTGTCTGCGGTGAACATCTGGATTATATGACTTGGGGAAAGGAGCCGAATCAAGTCGATCAACAGCAGTAATCCAAATCCTGCAAAAAGGAAACGGTTAACGGGTTATACATTGTAAGGCTGGGTTCACACCACGTTTTGTTAACTACGGTTCCCGTATACGGCTGGGAGGAGGGGGCGGGGCTTAATTGCGGCGCCCGCACTCAGCCATATTCGGGAACCGTATTTAATGCATGTCTATGAGCCGACCGGAGTGAACCGCAACCTCCGGTCGGCTTAGTTTTCCGCCGTATTCGGTTTCCCGACCGCAGGCAAAAACACGGTCGACCACGTTTTTGCCTGCGGTCGGGAAACCACATACAGCCGAAAACGAAGCCGACCGGAGGCTGCGGTTCACTCCGGTCGGCTCATAGACATGCATTAAATACGGTTCCCGAATACGGCTGAGTGCGGGCGCCGCGATTAACCCTTTAAGGACCCAGCCATTTTACACCTTAGGACCCGGCCATTTTTTGCACATCTGACCACTGTCACTTTAAACATTAATAACTCTGGAATGCTTTTAGTTATTCTGATTCCGAGATTGTTTTTTCGTGACATATTCTACTTTAACATAGTGGTAAAATTTTGTGGTAACTTGCATCCTTTCTTGGTGAAAAATCCCAAAATTTGATGAAAAATTTGAAAATTTAGCATTTTTCTAACTTTGAAGCTCTCTGCTTGTAAGGAAAATGGATATTCCAAATATTTATTTTATTTTATTCACAAATACAATATGTCTACTTTATGTTTGCATCATAAAATTGGCGTGTTTATACTTTTGGAAGACACCAGAGGGCTTCAAAGTTCAGCAGCAATTTTCCAATTTTTCACAAAATTTTCAAACTCACTATTTTTCAGGGACCAGTTCAGGTTTGAAGTGGATTTGAAGGGTCTTCATATTAGAAATACCCCACAAATGACCCCATTATAAAAACCGCACCCCCCAAAGTATTCAAAATGACATTCAGTCAGCGTTTTAACCCTTTAGGTGTTTCACAGGAATAGCAGCAAAGTGAAGGAGAAAATTCACAATCTTCATTTTTTACACTTGCATTTTCTTGTAGACCCAATTTTTGAATTTTTACAAGGGGTAAAAGGAGAAAATGTATACTTATATTTGTAGCCCAATTTCTCTCGAGTAAGCACATACCTCATATGTCTATGTAAAGTGTTCGGCGGGCGCAGTAGAGGGCTCAGAAGGGAAGGAGCGACAAGGGGATTTTGGAGAGTACGTTTTTCAGAAATGGTTTTTGGGGGGCATGTTGCATTTAGGAAGCCCCTATGGTGCCGAACAGCAAAAAAAAAAACACATGCCATACCATTTTGGAAACTAGACCCCATGAGGAACATAACAAGGAATAAAGTGAGCCTTAATACCCCACAGGTGTTTCACGACTTTTGCATATGTAAAAAAATAAAAATAAATTTTCACTAAAATGTGTGTTTCCCCCCAAATTTCACATTTTTGCAAGGGTTAATAGAAGAAAATACCCCCCATAATTTGTAACCCCATCTCTTCTGAGTATGGAGGTACCCCATAAGTTGGCATGAAGTGCATTACGGGTGAACTACAATGCTCAGAAGAGAAGGAGTCATATTTGGCTTTTTGAGAGCAAATTTTGCTCGGGGGCATGTCGAATTTAGGAAGCCCCTATGGTGCCAGGACAGCAAAATAACCCCCACATGGCATACCATTTTGGAAACTAGACCCCTTGAGGAATGTAACAAGGGGTACAGTGAGCATTTACCCCCCACTGGTGTCTGTCAGATCTTTGGAACAGTGGGCTGTACACAATTTTTTTGCGCAGCCCACTGTTCCAAAGATCTGTCAGACACCAGTGGGGTGTAAATTCTCACTGCACCCCTCATTACATTCCGTGAGGGGTTTAGTTTCCGAAATGGGGTCACATGTGTTTTTTTTTTCTTTTTTGCGTTTGTCAAAACCGCTGTAACAATCAGCCACCCCTGTGCAAATCACCTCAAATGTACATGGTGCACTCTCCCTTCTGGGCCTTGTTGTGCGCCCCCAGAGCACTTTGCGTCCACATATGGGGTATCTCCGTACTCGGGAGAAATTGCATTACAAATTTTGGGGGGCTTTTTTCCCCTTTACCTCTTGTCAAAATGAAAAGTATAGGGCAACACCAGCATGTTAGTGTAAAAAATATTTTTTTTTTACACCAACATGCTGGTGTAGACCCCAACTTCCCCTTTTCATAAGGGGTGAAAGGAGAAAAAGCCCCCCAAAATTTGTTAGGCAATTTCTCCCGAGTACGGCGATACCCCATATGTGACCCTAAACTGTTTCCTTGAAATACGACAGGGCTCCGAAGTGAGAGCGCCATGCGCATTTGAGGCCTGAATTAGGGATTTGCATAGGGGTGGACAAAGGGGTATTCTACGCCAGTGATTCCCAAACAGGGTGCCTCCAGCTGTTGCAAAACTCCCAGCATGCCTGGACAGTCAACGGCTGTCCGGCAATACTGGGAGTTGTTGTTTTGCAACAGCTGGAGGCTCCATTTTGGAAACAGTGGCGTACTAGACGTTTTTCATTTTTATTGGGGAGGGGAGGGGGGCTGTGTAGGGGTATGTGTATATGTAGTGTTTTTTACTTTTTATTTTATTTTGTGTTAGTGTAGTGTAGTGTTTTTAGGGGACAGTCACGCGGGCGGGGGGTTACAGCGAGTTTCCCGCTACGAGTTTGAGCTGCCGCGCAAAATTTGCTGCATCGCAAACTTGCAGCCTGATACTCACTGTAAGCCCCTGCCCATGTGTATGTACCCTGTACATTCACAGGGGGGGGGGGGGGGGGACCTCCAGCTGGTGCAAAACTACAACTCCCAGCATGCACAGTCTATCAGTGCATGCTGGCAGTTATAGTTTTGCAACAGCTGGAGGCACACGGGTTGGGAAACACTGAGTTAGGAAACAGACAATGTTTCCCAACCAGTGTGCCTCCAGTTGTTGCAAAACCACAACTCCCAGCATGCCCAGGCAGCCGAAGGGCATATTGGGAGTAGTGGTTACGTAACAGCTGGAGGAGAACAGTTTGGGGACCACTGTGTAGTGGTGTCCAAGCTGCAACCCTCCAGATGTTGCAAAACTACAACTCCCAGTATGCCAAAACTGTCCAGGCATGCTGGGAGTTGTAGTTCTGCAACATCTGAAGGGCCAGATGTTACAGAACTACAACTCCCAGCATGCCTGGACAGTAAGGGCATGCTGAGGATGTGTAGTTTTGCAACATCTGGAAGGGCACAGTGGTCTCCAAACTGTGGACCTCCAGATGTTGCAAAACTGCAACTCCCAGCATGCCCAGACGCCAAGGGCTGTCTGGGCATGCTGGGAGTTGTAGTTTACAGGGTCCCATTACAGCAATGCATGTCGCTTTACGGCGACGTGCATTGCTGTAAAGGGCCCGACCGCGGCTGAAGATCAACTCACCTGTCGCCGCCGCCGCCTTCTTCCTCGCCGGGATCCGGGTCTTCAGGGACGAGGTAAGTACCGGGGCCGGTCCCCAGCACTCCCCCGTCCCCCGCCGCGTCCTCCGGTCTTCCTCCCGTCCTCTCCGGACTTCAAGGGGCCGGGCAGGACGGGAGGAAGTAACCGCCCCCCCTCCTGCGATTGGTCGGTTAACTAACCGACAGATCGCAGGGTATAGGAGGAGGTGGCAGGCTTGCCACCTCGCTCCTAGCCTCCAGCATGGTCCTGGCTGTCTGTGACAGCCGGGATCATGCGAAATTACCAGGCGGTCGGGTCCCAGAGACCCGATCAGCCCGGTATCGCCGCAGATCGCAAGGGCGATTTCCCTTGCGATTTGCGGCGATCGCCGACATGGGGGGCCTACATGGCCCCCCTCGGCGTTTGCCCTGGATGCCTGCTGAAGCATTTCAGCAGGCATCCGCTTCCGATCTCTGCCTGGGGCGCGGCAGAGACCGGAGAAACACCAGGACGTACTAGTACGTCCTGGGTCCTTAAAGCCCAGGGTGCCAGGACGTTCTAGTACGTCCTGGGTCCTTAAGGGGTTAAGCCCCGCCCCCCTCCTCCCAGCCGTATACGGGAACCGTAGTTAACAAAACGTGGTGTGAACCCAGCTTAACACAGTGCTGCAAAACGTAGCATAAAAAAATTTAAAAGTTTAATTGGAAGCCGGGACCCAAGATGGGCCTCAAGGATAATTTTCTATGTATAACTATTAAAGGAGATAAGAAGCTGATGGGTGGGGGTCCGACCGCTGATCCCAGGAATATAACTTAACGGAATGAACAGGGCACAACGCGCGCACTGCTCTATTAATTCTCTATAGCACTGAGAAATATATGACAGCACCCTTGAGAATGAATGGAGTGATGACAGCGCAGGAGCAGTGCGCTTTACGTTCATGCTGAATACGTTTCAGACCAGTGGTCTCCAAACTGTGGACCTCCAGCTGTTGAAAAACTACAACTCCCAGCATGCCCGGACAGCCAACGGCTGTCCGGGCATGCTGGGAGTTGTAGTTTTGCAACTGCTGGAGGTCCACAGTTTGGAGACCACGTATAAATAAATAAAAAAAAATTAAGGGGTACTCCAGTGAAAAATTTTTATTTTTTTTTTATTCAACTGATGCCAAAAAGTTAAACAGATTTGTAATATTACTTCTATTAATTAAAAAATCTTAATCCTTCCAGTACTTATTAGCTGCTGAATACTACAGAGGAAATTCTTTTCTTTTTGGAACACAGAGCTCTCTGTTGACATCATGCCCACAGTGCTCTCTGCTGACATCTCTGTCCATATTAGGAACTGTCCAGAGTAGGAGAAAATCCCCATAGCTGTAGTTGGCACTGTGTTCCAAAAAGAAAAGAATTTCCTCTGTAGTATTCAGCAGCTAAGTAGTACTGGAAGGATTAAGATTTTTTTCTTATAAAAGTAATTTACAAATCTGTTTAACTTTCTGGCACCAGTTGATTTAAAAAAAAAAAAATAAATAAATAAATAAAGTTTTCCACTGGAGTACCCCTTTAACATCTTATCCCCTATCCAAAGGTGTCTGATCTCCCTGCTGCACCCGGCATTGGTTTAGAGCGTCGGGTGCAGCGCCGGAGGCTCGTGACATCACGGCTGCACCCCGCTGGTGATGTCATGGCCACGCCCCCTCAATGCAAGTCTATGGGAGGGGGCGTGACAGCCTCAAGCGCTGCACCCGATGCTCTAAACAAACGCTGGGTGCAGCAGGGTGATTGCGGGGTTCCCCAGCGGCGGGACCCCCACGATCTGACATCGTGTTTAGGGGCGGAGTACCCCTCTAATAAATAAAATAATGAAAGACAGTGACCTTTAACCCATCCCATGGTATTGATGATGAGCGGCTGGTCTCTCTTATAACTCGCGATGACGTATTTCACCGACTCGATAAACCGTTCCATGTCCTGTTCACAGGAGGTCTCTCCGAAGTAAACCATCTTGTAAGGCTCCCGCTGCTGAGTGTACGGGGGCCCTAATACAGAAAAGAAGAGAAACTAAGAAAAACTGTGGAAGGTGAGAGCAACACTTTACATGTGCTATGTGCTCGCAACGCACAGAAACCGGCACCAAGCAGCGCAAATGTCTGCTACGGAGAAAGAGCGGGTGTCTGCTCAATATAAAAGATAAGGTCAATAGCAACAGAATATCAAAGCAGTTTGCAAAAGGGCCGGGGCCCCCCATAAATGTTGCAAGTGGGGTTCCAGTGGAAACCGGGGCCTAACAAAGGCCTCAAGGACTGACTGCTTTCTACGTATAACTATTAACCCCTTAGGGACTCAGCCCATTTGGGCCTTAAGGACCCAGACAAATTTTATTTTACGTTTTCGTTTTTTCCTCCTCGCCTTCAAAAAAAATCATAACTTTAATATTTTCCTCCACAGACTAGTATGAGGGCTTGTTTTTTGCGCGACCAGTTGTCCATTGTAATGCCATCACTCACTCTACAATAAAATGTGTGGCGCAACAAAAAAAAATACTATTTGTGTGGTGAAATTAAAAAGAAAACCGCAATTTTGCTAATCTTGGAAGGTTTCATTTTCACGCTGAACAATTTACGGTTAAAATGACGTGTTCTTTATTCTGTGGGTCAATATGATTTAAATGATTCCCAGGATTATATACTTTTCTATTACTGTTGCACTTAAGAAGAAAAAAATCGCAAATTTTTTAACAAAATTAGTACGTTTAAAATTCCCCTTATTTTGAAGACCTATAACTTTTTTAATTTTTCCGTATGAGCGGCGGTATGAGGGCTCATTTTTTGCGCCGTGATCTGTACTTTTTATTGATAACATATTTGCATATATAAAACGTAATACATTTTTTATTAATTTTTTTTTTTTATAAAATGTTATAAAAAAAAGCTATTTTGGACTTTTTTTTCCACTTTCACGCCGTTCACCGTACGGTATCATTAACATTTTTTTTAAAAGTTCGGATATTTACGCATGTGGCGATACCAAATATGTATATAAATTTTTATTTTGTAATTTTTTTATTTTTTTTTTTACACTTTTTGGGGGTGAAATAGGGAAAATGGGCCAATTTACGTTTTTATTGGGGGGTGGGCGTTTTTCAAATTTTTTAAACTTTTTTTTTTTTTTACTTTTGTTTTTACACTCTAATAGTCCCCATAGGGGACTACCGTATTTATAGCAATCATTTGATTGCTAATACTATTCAGTGCTATGCATAGGACATAGCACTGATCAGTATCCTCGGTCATCTTCTGCTCTGGTCTGCTCATGGAAGGCAGCGGAGCCAATTGAGGAGACCTCCGGCTGCCGTTCTGGATGATCGGATCGCCGCGGCAGCGATGCGGGCGATCCGATCATCCATTTTAGTGACCGCAATGCTGCAGATGCCGTGATCTGTATTGATCACGGTATCTGAGGGGGTTAATGGTGGACATCCACGCGATCGCGGATGTCCGCCATTACTGGCAGGTCCCCGGCTGCTGACAGCAGCCTGGGACCTGCCACGCATGACCCGAGCATTGCTCCGATACTCGCAGTTATGCAGAGGACGTAAATGTACGTCCTGGTGCGTTAAGTACCAGCTCACCAGGACGTACATTTACGTTCGGCGTCGTTTAGGGGTTAAAGGGGGTTAACAAGCTGAAGGGTGGGGGTCCGACCACTGCCAAACTCTGTACATTCCAAGAACAATTATGTCCATTTTCTCAAAATGTGGTCAGACCCCCACTGATTTTTTTTTAATTTTTTTTTAGGCAGAGATTGGAATGATAAAGAATTACAAAAACAAAGCAGATTGTTTCCAAAAACAGTGCCCCCCTGTCCTCAGGGTGAGTGCGGGATTACAACTTGTTGTCAATGCTCTGCTGCTCCAGCCTGCCATAGCTGACTGGAGCATTGAAGAATCGATCGGACGGGGAGCAGGTAGGCAAGGGCCCTCCCACCGACCTCTCAGCTGATCGAGACATCGCGATTTCGCTGCCATGATCCCGATCAGGTCCGTTAAGCTGCCGGGAGTCTATTTTTGGCATTTTGGATGCCGCAATTAGCCGCGGGTCCTGGCTGCTGATAGCAGCCAGGAACGAATGGATGTGAAGCAAACTCAGCTCCTGAGCTCGCGTCATAGACCTGCCGCACGAACGTGTTTATATACGGCACTGTCGTTAAGGGGTTAATGATAGTTCCCAATTAACATCTTTTAAATGAGGAACTCCTATGGATAAGTAATATGGCCATGTGAACTGGGTGTGTGGACCCCTGATCATCACAACTCTATAAGGGGACATTTATCATTGTTGGCTTAGGTAAGCAAGTTCTGAAGTCTTTTTTATGTGCTATATATTTATCATTCTATCACAGGGTTGATAAATTTGGCAGACATAGGCAAAAATAGTATACATATACATAAGGGAGTTTTATACTCCAGGTCAGACCTGGAGGAGACTTTTCTTTAAAGGGGCTTTGCCTTCGACCATTCACACATTATAAGTACGTGACCACTGCAAAGTGAAAACTCAAAATGGCTTAGGTAAGGCTGTTTGCAACTTTTTGCTTATCCACAAAAGTCGCACGTGTGGATTTTTTTGAGCCCGGAGTAAGCAAAAAAAAAAATAAATAAAAATAAATTATAAAAAATAAGGCTGTAAATATCTTAATAAATGTCCCCCTATAAGGTTGTTGGACATCCCATTGTAAACCATAGTGATTGTTCCCCTTGTTCAGCCTTAAAAGGGCACTCCGCTGTTCAGTGTTTGGAACAAACTGTTCCGAACGCTGGAGCTGGCGCCGGGAGCTTGTGGTGTCATAGCCCCGCCCCCTCATGAAGGCATGCCCTGCCCCCTCAATGCAAGTCTATGGGAGGGGGCGTGACAGCCGTCACGCCCCCTCCCATAGACTTGTATTGAGGGGGCGGGGCATCATGAGGGGCAGGGCTATAACGTCACAAGCTCTCGGCGCCAGCTCCAGCGTTGGGAACAGTTTGTTCCAAACACTGAACAGCGGAGTGCCCCTTTAATAGCCTCCATTCTTCTAGTGCAGCTTTCTGTTTAAGGACGTTGCGATACTTTGGCGATTCTCACTATACACAGGACACTTACCCAGGACGGGCTTAGTAATTCTGATCAATGAGATACAGCCAGGAGGTGTGAATTCCGTCTGCCCCAGATCACAGTCCAGGTAATCAATACAGGGGATGCTGAAAGACAAGAGAAACAACGGGATCGGCACAAAGCCAGCGTCAGATATTGTAAGGGTGAATTCAGGGAGCGGAGATTCCGTCTGGCGGCCGCAGTCGAAAATACTTCAGCACTAGGGCCGCGGGGCACTGAGCCGTCACCATTGCCGGCTATGCAGTGCTCGCGGAATCCGCGCAAAGAATGAACATGTTCTTTCTTTGCGCGGAACAGAATTGTCTGCTGCTGAATTTCCAGTGTGAACGGGTCTCGCGGAGACTGATTCACACGAATGTTAAGTTCACACCGCAGAATTACCCTAAGAATGCGGCGGGTATTTAGCTTGTGGGTATATAGCTGGAATAATGAAAGCATTGTGGCCATTTGTAGTCCCCACTTAAAGGGGTACTCCGTTGCTCAGTGTTTGGAACAAGCTGTTCCTAACGCTGAATCCGGGAGCTTGTGATGTCATAGCCCCGCCCCCTCAATGCAAGTCTATTGGAGAGGGTGTGATGGCTGTCACACCCCCTTCCATAGACTTGCATTAAAGGGAGCGGGGTGTGACATCATGAGGGGGCGGGGCTATGACATCACAAGCTCCTGTTGCTGAGTACCCCTTTAAGACTAGAACAAGATGGTCCAGAAAACTATAGACGGCAGCAGTCGAGATATTATGGGAGGCAAAGAATGTACCGGGCATCACAGCCCCTTGGTCCAACTGACGGGGGTCACAGTGTTTGGACCTCAACCAATATATCACTGAAGTCATATACCGGTAATGTCCAAATATATAATATATACAGCGCTCTCAGGAAAAGGGATGCGAAACGTGTTAGAGGGGAGGTAGAGGGGCTTCAGACTTTATACACTATTCATTTCCACCTGTATATTGCAGGAACATTCCTTATGTCCCCACATGGGCATCTAATGTTTATTGTTTAACGCATTGTGCCTTATAACGCATACAGATCATATACAGTGACATACAATGTACAGACAGTCCAGATCTGCAAGACGTGTCAATGGCTGAAGAACTGACCAATCAGAATGGACATTCACTGGTAAAACCCCTGTATTGCTGAAGTGTATGCACTGACTGGTGTCTGGTAGCGCCCCCCACAGTACAGGGAGGTATTACATGTTCTGTACTCTTTACCTGTATTACTGAAGTGTATGCACTGACTGGTGTCTGGTAGCGCCCCCTACAGTACAGGGAGGTATTACATGTTCTGTACTCTTTACCTGTATTACTGAAGTGTATGCACTGACTGGTGTCTGGTAGCACCCCCTACAGTACAGGGAGGTATTACATGTTCTGTACTCTTTACCTGTGCCAGGGTTACCTGCTCCTTTGGACACCAGGTGGGGGCGGCTCCATGTTACTCTTTTTTAGGACACTGTACTGTCCGGGACCCTGAAGAAGCTCCTGTCCTCTACATAGACAGTGATTACAGCTCCCAGCAGATCTTTATTACTTTTATATGTAGGTGTGAATATATATTTCTATAAGGGTACTATTGGCATCATTTTTTTTATTTATTTTGTCCCGTTATATATTGAATATTTACTTGTAGGGGTAGCCTTTCATATAGGCTTATACACAGATACTGTATATTACACAAGTCTTCAGCTATCATAATAAAAGGTAACACTAGTTCTATAGACTCACTGCTGGAGTAGCTGGTTGATGAGATAGCGGTTGAATGTCGATTTTCCCACATTTTTCGGCCCACAAACCAGAATAATGGGACAGCCGTTGTCTTCCTCTGCAGGAAAATGTATTATAAAATAATATATAGTAAAACAAACTAATTTCCTTATTCAATTTAATAATCTATTTTACATCATTTAAATACAAAACTATACTGTGTTATAATGTGGGTGACCAGGAGTCTAAGGAGAGGTCACATACCAAATTCGGTCGAGTGGTTCCTTTGATATTGCCCGGAGAAGTTCCCTTGCTCAATTCAGTTAATTGTGCGCAGGAGGTGGTGCCCCGCTAGCTGTCCGCCCCCTGCTTCTTTCTCTCCCCTTTATTGCCGGCCCCTCTATTAGTATATTCATATTATGCTACTCCTGTCACTAGGACGTGGAGTAGCATAATATGAATATGCTACAGAAGTGACCTACATTATTTTGTCTAATTTACTGTAGGAGGCCCATTATTCCTTACTATACATACCTCCCCTTCTGCAGAACCTCTTTTTTAAGAATACAGAGATGAAAAATAAAATGCCATCCCCCTTTTTTTAAAGTGAAGTCTGCAGCAGCTGAGATGTTTATCACAAGGCCCTGCAGCAGCTGAGGTGTGTATGCTGCGGTGTGTATATCCTGAGGAGCTGAAGCAGCTGAGGTGTGTATGCTGCGGTGTGTATATCCTGAGGAGCTGCAGCCGCTGAGGTGTGTATGCTGAGGTGTGTATATCCTGAGGAGCTGCAGCAGCTGAGGTGTGTATATCCTGAGGAGCTGCAGCAGCTGAGGTGTGTATGCCCTGAGGAGCTGCAGCAGCTGAGGTGTGTATGCCCTGAGGAGCTGCAGCAGCTGAGGTGTGTATGCCCTGAGGAGCTGCAGCAGCTGAGGTGTGTATATCCTGAGGAGCTGCTGCAGCTGAGGTGTGTATATCCTGAGGAGCTGCTGCAGCTGAGGTGTGTATATCCTGAGGAGCTGCTGCAGCAGAGGTGTGTATATCCTGAGGAGCTGCTGCAGCTGAGGTGTGTAAATCCTGAGGAGCTGCTGCAGCTGAGGTGTGTAAATCCTGAGGAGCTGCAGCAGCTGAGGTGTGTATATCCTGAGGAGCTGCAGCAGCTGAGGTGTGTATGCTGAGGAGCTGCAGCAGCTGAGGTATGTATGCTGAGGAGCTGCAGCAGCTGAGGTGTGTATATCCTGAGGAGCTGCAGCAGCTGAGGTGTGTATGCTGAGGAGCTGCAGCAGCTGAGGTGTGTAATATGTGATAAGATTATAAAATGCAGTTTTGTGACTCCATTAAACAATACCTAGGCAGGCGCTGACTAAATGCTGGGCTGCAGACGCTGTTTCCTCTGACACAGACACCGCGGTCTCCGGATCACAGCGGTAAACGCCAATAGATTGTAGGACGGGATCGCTCTCCGGGGAGGACTGCATTCCTTTCTGCAAAACAATAAACAGTGATGTGTAAACTCCGGGGTCAAAGCATCTACAGAGCGGCCGGTCTTGTGGGGAGTCCCCGATGCGTAATGGTTGGTACCAAATGGGACCCCCTAACGGCAGCGGCCTCTTTCAGCAGGATAAAGCCCCCGGCCACACTGCAGACATTATTCAGGAACGAGGAACATGGCAAAGATCAAGGTGGTGACCCGGCCTCCAGATCTCATCGGATCGATTATCTGTGGGATGTGCTGGACCTCACAACTTACAGGATCTGATACCACAGGACAAAGCACAGGGCTATGGGGTCCAGGGCTATGGGGGGGGGGGGGGGGGGGGGTCACATCACAGGGTTATGGGTTCCAGGCCTTGGGGGGGGGTCACATCACAGGTCTATGGGGTCCAGGCCCTGACAGGCAGCAAGAGAGGGGCCTATACCATATTTAATGGTGTCGTGTTTTAATCTTATGGTCATTGCCTCTTAGCTCAAATTTGTGAGCTGTGCAGATGGGATCTTCAGTGATGTATGGAAATCCAGAGGGTAATGTCAAAAGACAATAAGGAACATTTATCAAACCCTGTGCAGAGGAAGAGTGGTGCAGTTGCCCAGAGCAACCAATTAGATAATTTCTTTCAAAGGCCTTTTAAAAACGAAAAAAGCAATCTGATTGGCTGCTATAGGCAACTGCACCACTTTTCCTCTACGCAGAGTTTGTTGTGAGTTAAAGTGATTCTGCCATTAAAGGGGTTATCCAACAGGAGTTTTTACATATCAATACCCATTCTACAGCGCTCCAGCTGTGCCTATAGTGTTCTGCTCTGTTCCCCGGCTGCAATCCTCTTCCTGAGCTGCAGCGTGATGCTTGGGCCCGGAGTGACGATGGTGCCCAATGTGTTATACAGCTTCTCGGCCAATCACTGGCTGAGCCGGAGAAAACTGCGGCCAGTGATTGACTGAGCAAAAGTATGACACACTGCGCACCGGCGCCACTCCGGGCCCAAGCATCACGCTGCAGCTCAAGGAGAGGACGGCACCCAGAGTTTTTTTTTTTTTTAAACTGTTGAATGGACTACCACCAAGTAACCCCTTTAACTCTTTCTTGGTGCCCTAATCCCATTTTATAAAGGAGATCTGTCATCGGTGTCACCTGCACTAACATGTTGGTACAGGTGTGTAGTGTGGGTGACACTGATGATAATCATACTTACCTGTCCCCGATCTGTGGTTCCCTTCTCCCGCCATCTTGCTCCATTCCGGCGGCAGGCTTGGGCGGAGCTTCCTGACGTCACCGCTGCTGTTTCTCTGCTGTCCCTGCTGCGAGAAGGCTGGGGGAAACAGCAGCGGTGATGTCAGGAAGCTCTGCACATGCCCTAAGCTACGGAGAAGATACTGAAGAAGAAGAGGTAAGTATGGTAATCATTAGTGTCACCCACACGACACTCCTGTACCAATAGGTTAGTGGGGGAAGACACTAATAACAGATTTAAATCAAACCAATTTAATCAAACCAATAATCGGCTTACTCATCGATTATGACAATCATCGTTAGTTGCAGGCCTATACCAGACACGACCTGAGGACAGGTGTGGCGCAGTTTCTGGGAGAAAGCAGTTTAGTTCAAAAACCAAACAACCCATAGCGTGCGCCAAAAACATTCCGTACCAATTTTGTGCCAAAGATTTTGGCGTACTCCGGGTGGCTCAGGATGTAGTTGACCGTCGTGTCCTCCAGGCGCTCGAGCAGCAGGATGGAGCAGGAAGACTTGAACTTTTTCATGATGGCGCGTCTGCAATCTGGAATCAGAGGGGGGGGATCGGTATTATGGCGGCTCAATAACATTGGCGACATGGAACGTGCGATACACGGTAAAACGAGGAGACTCTCCCTGCAGCTTCTCTTATCATGGGACACAATTTAAGCCAGTGTTTCCACACCAGAGTGCCTCCAGCTGTTGCTTAACTATAACTCCCAGCATGCTGAGCAGCAGGTATTATGGTCTGGGTAGTGTATAGGAGACCAACAGCAATGCTCAGAGCTGTGTTTTCCAACTAGTGTGCCTCCAGCTGTTGCAAAACTACAACTCCCAGCATACCCGGACAGCCGTGGCTGTCCGGGCATGCTGGGAGTTGTAGTTTTGCAACAGCTGGAGGCACCCTAGTAGGGAAAAGCTGATTTCAGCTCTGTCACCATTTTTACCTGTAGGTGCAGTTCATTACCTAAGGACAGGTATCCGCGCAGTAACGTCCGCGCCTCTGCTCGGATCTCCTTCCGGGTTTTAAACTTCTTCTTCTGCTTCAGTCCTTCGATGGCCAGGGGCGCGTGAGTTTTCGGAGAGAACAGCTCATGGGGGGTCTCATTGGAGTTGATGGTGAGGCCCAGCACCTTTACACTGCCGTACAAGCAGGTCAGGACACATTTACCTATGAAAGTCAGTTTCTGCAAAAGAAAACAAAATTTATAATAAATTAGATACAATGTAAAAGTGTTTTTTTTTTTTTTTTTTTTTTTTTACTACTAATATACTTTGTAAGGGTGCATGCACACTAATTTTCTTATGATACGGGACCGTATACGTCTGGGGAGAGAGGGGGCAGGGCAACCGCACGCTGCCATATGCGGTCCCGTATCTAATGTATTTCAATGAGCGACCGGAGTGAAACGCTGCCTCCGTTTTGCCCCGTATACGGTTTCCCGACCGGACCTAAAAACGCTATTGACTACGTTCGTAAGTCCAGTTGGGAAACCGTATACGGGGCAAAACGGAGCCGACCGGAGGCAGCGTTTCACTCCGGTCGCTCATTGAAATACATTAGATACGGGACCGCATACGGCAGTATGCGGTTGCCCCGCCCCCGACTCTCCCCAGCCGTATACGGTCTCGTATCTTAAGAAACGTAGTTTGCATGCACCCTAATACAGAATGTGTAAGATTTTCTGTAAAGGGGATCCAAAAGATAGAGGATAAGATGTCTGATCACGGGGGACGCCACTGGGATCCCCGTGCAGCACCCGGCACCCAGACATGAATGGAGGGGGCGTGGCAGCTGTAGTCACCTGTCATCCGGCACAGAGCGGGGGTTAACTCCATGCACCTGATGTCTTTGGTGCCGCAGCAGAGATCTCAGGGGTCCCCAGCAGTGGGACCCTCACGATTAGACATCTTATCCCCTATCCTTTGGAAAGGGGATAAGATGTTTTCCAGCGGAGTACCCCTTTAAGGACTGGGCCAATTTTATTTCTGCATTTTCGTTTTTTATCCTCCGCGCCTTCTGAGCCATAACTCTTTCATATTTCCATTTACAGACCCGTATGAGGGCTCATTCTACGTGCCGTAATATGTAGTTTTTTATTAATTCTACTTTATACGTAGGTGTGTGTGTGTGTATATATATATATATATATATATATATATATATGACTTTTTTAATCGCTATTTATTTACGGAGGAGTCTGATCTGAGCGCTCTGACCAATCAGCAGCCAGAACGAGGATGGCTGATCCTAAGGAACAAGTAGCAAAGGACCGGTTACTAGGCAACAGGATCTCATTGGTGTTGCCTAGCAACCACAGCATTGGAATTACCTTTTAAAACTCTAGAGCAGCTGTCTCCAAACTGCAGACCTCCAGCTGTTGCAAAACTACAACTCCCAGCATGCCTTGCAGTTTTGCAACAGCTGTACGTTTGCTTTTTGCAGATCACTGCTTTAGGGTCACTATACCCCAATTTATGGCTCTCCAGCTGTTCCAATACTACAACCCCCATCATGCTCAGACTGTAGTCGTAGTCGCGGAGCAGCTGTAGTCGGGAACACATAAATATGTTGATCTGGTCACTGACCTCCCCGGGCCGCAGAACGGTCACACACACCCCCTCCTCCACCAGCAGCGCGCTACCGCCGTGCTCCGGGCCGTGTTCCCCGCTCTCCTCCGGGCCGGACCGGGACTTGCGCGTTTCAGAGGCCGCCTCAAGTTTACAGCGCTCGGCCAATGCATTCCTGCTCCGGACGGATCCTTTCTTCCCCGGGCGGATCTTGTAGGACGGGCCCGGGCGCGCACTGTCCGGCCGCTGCTTCATAGCGCGGAGAGGAGCCAGACCAGCGCCGCCACACCAGCGGGTTTGAATAGTGCAGCGTAAGGGACGACCACAAGTATCCCTGGGTAGATAGCTTTCAATGAGATCACTGAGCGGACATGGACGACACACCCAGGGATAACTGCTGTTCATCCCGTACGCACTGACGTTCCCTAGGCTCCGCCCAGTAATGAGGGGAACGTCACCCGCAGACGTGATGAAGGGAGCTTATTGCGCATGCGCGACCTATTTAGCGTCTCTTTGAAGTCGTGTGAGGTCGCAGGTTCTGTGCTTCGTCTTCTGTCAGTGTTATGGCCGCCGACAGCTCTGTACACAGCAAATTTATATTGTGGGAGTAAATCATTTCTAAAAAAAATAAAAAAGTTGTTTGCTTAAGAGTCTTTAACCCCTTAAGGACCGGGGGTTTTTCCGTTTTTGCATTTTCGTTTTTTGCTCCTTGCCTTTAAAAAATCATAACTTTCAAATTTGCACCTAAAAATCCATATGATGGCTTATTTTTTGCGCCACCAATTCTACTTTGTAATGACGTCAGTCATTTTGCCCAAAAATCTACGGCGAAACGGAAAAAAAAATCATTGTGCGACAAAATTGAAAAAAAACCCGCTGTTTTGTAAATTTTGGGGGCTTCCGTTTCTACGTAGTAAATTTTTCGGTAAAAATGACACCTTATCTTTATTCTGTAGGTCCATACGGTTAAAATGATCCCCTACTTATATAGGTTGGATTTTGTCGGACTTCTGGAAAAAATCATAACTACATGCAGGAAAATTAATACGTTTAAAATTGTCATCTTCTGACCCCTATAACTTTTTTATTTTTGTGCACATGGGGCGGTATGAGGGCTCATTTTTTGCGCCGTGATCTGAAGTTTTTAACGGTACCATTTTTGCATTGATAGGACTTATTGATCGCTTTTTATTCATTTTTAAATGATATAAAAAGTGACCAAAAATGCACTATTTTGGACTTTGGAATTTTTTTGCGCGCACGCCATTGACCGAGCGGTTTAATTAATGATATATTTTTATAATTCGGACATTTCCGCATGCGGTGATACCATATATGTTTGTTTTTATTTTTATTTACACTGTGTTTTTTTTTTTTTATTGGAAAAGGGGGGTGATTCAAACTTTTAATAGGGGAGGAGTTAAATGATCTTTATTCACTTTTTTTATTCACTTTTT
Source organism: Hyla sarda (assembly GCF_029499605.1). NCBI lineage: Eukaryota > Metazoa > Chordata > Amphibia > Anura > Hylidae > Hyla > Hyla sarda. Next base: position 139,740,884 of record NC_079198.1, on the reverse strand, counting down.
TTTTGCAGTGTTATAGGTCCCATAGGGACCTATAACACTGCACACACTGATCATTGTTATCCCATAGGGACCTATAACACTGCACACACTGATCTCTTATACTGATCATTATTATCCCATAGGGACCTATAACACTGCACACACTGATCTTCTATGTTGATCACTGGTTTCTCATAAGAAACCAGTGATCAACGATTCTGCCGCATGACTGCTCATGTCTGGATCTCAGGCACTGAGCAGTCATTCGGCGATCGGACAGCGAGGAGGCAGGAAGGGGCCCTCCCGCTGTCCTGTCAGCTGTTCGGGATGCCGCGATTAGCCGCGGCTATCCCGAACAGCCCGACTGAGCTAGTCGGGAACTTTCACTTTTAGCCACGCGGCTCAGCTCTGAGCGCGTGGCTAAAGGGTTAATAGCGCGCGGTGCCGCGATCGGCGCTGCGCGCTATTAGAGGCGGGTCCCGGCTTCACTATGACGCCCGGCCCGCCGTGATATGACGCGGGGTTACTGTGTAACCCCGCGTTATATCAGAAGAGCAGGACCAAGGACGTACCGATACGTCCTTGGTCCTTAAGGGGTTAAAGTGGAGTTAAGCAGACATGAAAAAAAAATATATATATATATATATATATATATATATATATATAGCTGCTTTTGTCCGAGAACAGCGCCACCCCATGTCCTCAGGCTGTGTGTGGTATTACAACTTTATTTAATGGGGGAGATTCATCAAGACCTGTGCAGAGGAAAAGACCAGTTGCCCATAGCAACCAATCAGATCGCTTCTTTCATTTTTCAGAGGCCTTTTAAAAAAAAAAAAAATGAAAGAAGCGATCTGATTGGTTGCTATGGGCAGCTGGTGACTTTTTCCTACAAGTTTTGATGAACCTCCCCCATATGTTTACAGGAAGTCTGTATTACCAGAGAAAAGGGACTAATTTCCCAGGGAATGGAAGGAGGTGTGTATATATATATATATGTTAGGGATCGACGGATTATCGGTTTGGCCGATATTATCGGCCGATATTCACAATTTTGGACATTATCAGTATCGGCATAATGCCCTGCCCTGGCCAGAGACCACCACTGCCGCTGCGCCATTGCCTCCCCCATCCCCGGTTTTATATTTACCTGTTCTCGGGGTCCATGCTACTTCTGGCTCCTGCGCGCTGCGCAGCGCAATGATGAGTGACGTCCTCAACTCGATATCACCGTCAGTGCGCACAGTGACAGCTCAGGACGCCGCCGGAGCCAGCAGTAGCGCGGGCCCCGGGAACAGGTAATTATAAAACCAGGGACGGGGGAGGCAACGGGGCAGCGGTTGGACTAGGGAGGACCCAAGGACAGACAGGGGGGAAAGAAGCAGGCGGCGTCGGTCTCTGGCCCCACAAAAGCCGCTGCAGTTCATTGATTTAAAGTGCCCGCTTTAAATCATTGATCTGCAGCGGCCTGGGGGGGGGGGGGGGGGGAATAGCCGATAACTTATACCGGAATATCGTTGTAAGTAGGGATGCACCGATATATCGGTGGCCGATGCACCGATATATCGGCCGAAAATAGCTGTTTCGGGGAAATGCAGAAACAACAAAAAATTTGCTGATAATGACCCACCTCCCCTGCCCGCCCACAGCACATAGGCCATAGCAGTAGATGTGACCCCGGGTCGGAGGAGCGGTGACCGGAACACTGTGGGGGCAGCAGTACAGACATACAGCCTCCAGCCATACACTGTATATGGCTGGAAGCTGTATGTCTGTGGGGTGGAGGGAAGCTGCCTACTATTGTGGGGGAACTGCTGACCTAATGTGGGGGGGAGCTGCCTACAAATGTGGGGGGAGCTGCCTAATATTGTTGGGGGGGAGCTGCCTAATATTGTTGGGGGGGAGCTGCCTACAAATGTTGGGGGAGCTGCCTACAAATGTTGGGGGGAGCTGCCTAATATTGTTGGGGGGAGCTGCCTAATATTGTTGGGGGGAGCTGCCTAATATTATTGGGGGGGAGCTGCCTAATATTGTGGGGGGGGGGCTGCCTACAAATGTGGGGGGAGCTGCCTAACATTGTTGTGGGAGAACTGCCTACTATTGTGGGGAACCTGCCTACTATTGTGGGGGAACTGCTGACCTAATGTGGGGGGGAGCTGCCTACAAATGTGGGGGGAGCTACCTAATATTGTTGGGGGGAGCTGCCTAATATTGTTGGGGGGAGCTGCCTAATATTGTGGGGGAACTGTTACGCCGAGCGCTCCGGGTCCCCGCTCCTCCCCGGAGCGCTCGCTTCACTCCCTCCGCTGCAGCGCTCCGGTCACGTCCTCTGACCCGGGGCGCTGCGATCCTGCTGCCAGCCGGGATGCGATTCGCGATGCGGGTAGCGCCCGCTCGCGATGCGCACCCCGGCTCCCCTACCTGACTCGCTCCCCGTCTGTTCTGTCCCGGCGCGCGCGGCCCCGCTCCCTAGGGCGCGCGCGCGCCGGGTCTCTGCGATTTAAAGGGCCACTGCGCCGCTGATTGGCGCAGTGGTTCCAATTAGGGTTTTCACCTGTGCACTTCCCTATATTACCTCACTTCCCTTGCACTCCCTTGCCGGATCTTGTTGCCTTAGTGCCAGTGAAAGCGTTCCTTGTGTGTTCCTTGCCTGTGTTTCCAGACCTTCTGCCGTTGCCCCTGACTACGATCCTTGCTGCCTGCCCCGACCTTCTGCTACGTCCGACCTTGCTTCTGCCTACTCCCTTGTACCGCGCCTATCTTCAGCAGCCAGAGAGGTGAGCCGTTGCTAGTGGATACGACCTGGTCACTACCGCCGCAGCAAGACCATCCCGCTTTGCGGCGGGCTCTGGTGAAAACCAGTAGTGGCTTAGAACCGGTCCACTAGCACGGTCCACGCCAATCCCTCTCTGGCACAGAGGGTCCACTACCTGCCAGCCGGCATCGTGACAGTAGATCCGGCCATGGATCCCGCTGAAGTTCCTCTGCCAGTTGTCGCTGACCTCACCACGGTGGTCGCCCAGCAGTCACAACAGATAGCGCAACAAGGCCAACAGCTGTCTCAACTGACCGTTATGCTACAACAGTTGCTACCACAGCTTCAGCAGTCATCTCCTCCGCCAGCTCCTGCACCTCCTCCGCAGCGAGTGGCCGCTCCTGGGATACGCTTATCCTTGCCGGATAAATTTGATGGGGACTCTAAGTTTTGCCGTGGCTTTCTTTCCCAATGTTCCCTGCATCTGGAGATGATGTCGGACCTGTTTCCCACTGAAAGGTCTAAGGTGGCTTTCGTAGTCAGTCTTCTGTCCGGAAAAGCCCTGTCATGGGCCACACCGCTCTGGGACCGCAATGACCCCGTCACTGCCTCTGTACACTCCTTCTTCTCGGAAATCCGAAGTGTCTTTGAGGAACCTGCCCGAGCCTCTTCTGCTGAGACTGCCCTGTTGAACCTGGTCCAGGGTAATTCTTCCGTTGGCGAGTATGCCGTACAATTCCGTACACTTGCTTCAGAATTGTCCTGGAATAATGAGGCCCTCTGCGCGACCTTCAAAAAAGGCCTATCCAGCAACATTAAAGATGTTCTGGCCGCACGAGAAATTCCTGCTAATCTACATGAACTTATTCACCTAGCCACTCGCATTGACATGCGTTTTTCTGAAAGGCGTCAGGAACTCCGCCAAGATATGGACTCTGTTCGCACGAGGCGTTTCGTCTCCTCGGCTCCTCTCTCCTCTGGTCCCCTGCAATCTGTTCCTGTGCCTCCCGCCGTGGAGGCTATGCAGGTCGACCGGTCTCGCCTGACACCTCAAGAGAGGACACGACGCCGTATGGAGAACCTCTGCCTGTACTGTGCTAGTACCGAACACTTCCTGAGGGATTGTCCTATCCGTCCTCCCCGCCTGGAAAGACGTACGCTGACTCCGCACAAAGGTGAGACAGTCCTTGATGTCTACTCTGCTTCTCCACGTCTTACTGTGCCTGTGCGGATGTCTGCCTCTGCCTTCTCCTTCTCTACAGTGGCCTTCTTGGACTCTGGATCTGCAGGAAATTTTATTTTGGCCTCTCTCATCAACAGGTTCAACATCCCAGTGACCAGTCTCGCCAGACCCCTCTACATCAATTGTGTAAATAATGAAAGATTGGACTGTACCATACGTTTCCGCACGGAGCCCCTTCTTATGAGCATCGGATCTCATCATGAGAGGATTGAACTTTTGGTCCTCCCCAATTGCACCTCGGAGATTCTCCTTGGACTTCCCTGGCTTCAACTTCATTCCCCAACCCTGGATTGGTCCACTGGGGAGATCAAGAGTTGGGGGTCCTCTTGTTCCAAGAACTGTCTAAAACCGGTTCCCAGTAACCCTTGCCGTAACTCTGTGGTTCCTCCAGTAACCGGTCTCCCTAAGGCCTATATGGACTTCGCGGATGTTTTCTGCAAAAAACAAGCTGAGACTCTACCTCCTCACAGGCCTTATGATTGCCCTATCGACCTCCTCCCGGGTACTACTCCACCCCGGGGCAGAATTTATCCTCTCTCTGCCCCAGAGACTCTTGCCATGTCCGAATACGTCCAGGAGAATCTAAAAAAGGGCTTTATCCGTAAATCCTCCTCTCCTGCCGGAGCCGGATTTTTCTTTGTGTCCAAAAAAGATGGCTCCCTACGTCCTTGCATTGACTACCGCGGTCTTAATAAAATCACGGTTAAGAACCGCTACCCCTTACCCCTCATCTCTGAACTCTTTGATCGCCTCCAAGGTGCCCACATCTTCACTAAATTGGACTTAAGAGGCGCCTATAACCTCATCCGCATCAGAGAGGGGGACGAGTGGAAAACGGCATTTAACACCAGAGATGGACACTTTGAGTATCTGGTCATGCCCTTTGGACTGTGCAATGCCCCTGCCGTCTTCCAAGACTTTGTCAATGAAATTTTTCGTGATCTGTTATACTCCTGTGTTGTGGTATATCTGGACGATATCCTAATTTTTTCTGCCAATCTAGAAGAACACCGCCAGCATGTCCGTATGGTTCTTCAGAGACTTCGTGACAACCAACTCTATGCCAAAATTGAGAAATGTCTGTTTGAATGCCAATCTCTTCCTTTTCTAGGATATTTGGTCTCTGGCCAGGGACTACAGATGGATCCAGACAAACTCTCTGCCGTCTTAAATTGGCCACGCCCCTCCGGACTCCGTGCTATCCAACGCTTTTTGGGGTTCGCCAATTATTACAGGCAATTTATTCCACATTTTTCTACCATTGTGGCTCCTATCGTGGCTTTAACCAAGAAAAATGCTGATCCCAAGTCCTGGCCTCCTCAAGCAGAAGACTCCTTTAAACGACTCAAGTCTGCCTTTTCTTCGGCTCCCGTGCTCTCCAGACCTGACCCTTCCAAACCCTTCCTATTGGAGGTTGATGCCTCCTCAGTAGGAGCTGGAGCTGTTCTTCTACAAAAAAATCCTTCCGGGCATGCTGTCACTTGTGGTTTTTTCTCTAGGACCTTCTCTCCAGCGGAGAGGAACTACTCCATCGGGGATCGAGAGCTTCTAGCCATTAAATTAGCACTTGAGGAATGGAGGCATCTGCTGGAGGGATCAAGATTTCCTGTTATTATCTACACCGACCACAAGAACCTCTCCTACCTCCAGTCGGCCCAACGGCTGAATCCTCGCCAGGCCCGGTGGTCTCTGTTCTTTGCCCGATTTAATTTTGAGATTCACTTTCGTCCTGCCGATAAGAACATTAGGGCCGATGCTCTCTCTCGTTCCTCGGATGCCTCAGAAGTTGATCTCCCTCCGCAACACATCATTCCACCTGACTGCCTGATCTCCACTTCTCCTGCCTCCATCAGGCAGACTCCTCCAGGAAAGACCTTTGTTTCTCCACGCCAACGCCTCGGAATCCTCAAATGGGGTCACTCCTCCCATCTCGCAGGTCATGCGGGCATCAAGAAATCTGTGCAACTCATCTCCCGCTTCTATTGGTGGCCGACTCTGGAGACGGATGTTGGGGACTTTGTGCGAGCCTGCACTATCTGTGCCCGGGATAAGACTCCTCGCCAGAAGCCCGCTGGTTTTCTTCATCCTCTGCCTGTCCCCGAACAGCCTTGGTCTCTGATTGGTATGGATTTTATTACTGATTTACCCCCTTCCCGTGGCAACACCGTTATTTGGGTGGTCGTTGATCGATTCTCCAAAATGGCACATTTCATCCCTCTTCCTGGTCTTCCTTCTGCGCCTCAGTTGGCTAAACAATTTTTTGTACACATTTTTCGTCTTCACGGGTTGCCTACGCAGATTGTCTCGGATAGAGGGGTCCAATTCGTGTCTAAATTCTGGAGGGCTCTCTGTAAACAACTCAAGATTAAATTAAATTTTTCCTCTGCATATCATCCCCAGTCCAATGGACAAGTAGAAAGAATTAACCAGATCCTGGGTGATTATTTGCGACATTTTGTTTCCTCCCGCCAGGATGACTGGGCAGATCTCCTTCCATGGGCCGAATTTTCGTATAACTTCAGGGTCTCTGAATCTTCCTCCAAATCCCCATTTTTCGTGGTGTACGGCCGTCACCCTCTTCCCCCCCTCCCTACCCCCTTGCCCTCTGGTCTGCCCGCTGTGGATGAAATTTCTCGTGACCTTTCCATTATATGGAGAGAGACCCAAAATTCTCTCTTACAGGCTTCTTCACGCATGAAGAGGTTCGCGGATAAGAAAAGAAGAGCTCCCCCCGTTTTTTCCCCTGGAGACAAGGTATGGCTCTCCGCTAAATATGTCCGCTTCCGTGTCCCTAGCTACAAGTTGGGACCACGCTATCTTGGTCCTTTCAAAATTTTGTGTCAAATTAATCCTGTCTCTTATAAACTTCTTCTTCCTCCTTCTCTTCGTATCCCTAATGCCTTTCACGTCTCTCTTCTCAAACCACTCATCCTCAACCGTTTTTCTCCCAAATCTGTTCCTCCCACTCCTGTTTCCGGCTCCTCGGACGTCTTCTCGGTCAAGGAAATTTTGGCTGCCAAAAAGGTCAGAGGGAAAAATTTTTTTTTAGTAGACTGGGAGGGTTGTGGTCCTGAAGAGAGATCCTGGGAACCTGAGGACAACATCCTTGACAAAAGTCTGCTCCTCAGGTTCTCAGGCTCCAAGAAGAGGGGGAGACCCAAGGGGGGGGGTACTGTTACGCCGAGCGCTCCGGGTCCCCGCTCCTCCCCGGAGCGCTCGCTTCACTCCCTCCGCTGCAGCGCTCCGGTCACGTCCTCTGACCCGGGGCGCTGCGATCCTGCTGCCAGCCGGGATGCGATTCGCGATGCGGGTAGCGCCCGCTCGCGATGCGCACCCCGGCTCCCCTACCTGACTCGCTCCCCGTCTGTTCTGTCCCGGCGCGCGCGGCCCCGCTCCCTAGGGCGCGCGCGCGCCGGGTCTCTGCGATTTAAAGGGCCACTGCGCCGCTGATTGGCGCAGTGGTTCCAATTAGGGTTTTCACCTGTGCACTTCCCTATATTACCTCACTTCCCTTGCACTCCCTTGCCGGATCTTGTTGCCTTAGTGCCAGTGAAAGCGTTCCTTGTGTGTTCCTTGCCTGTGTTTCCAGACCTTCTGCCGTTGCCCCTGACTACGATCCTTGCTGCCTGCCCCGACCTTCTGCTACGTCCGACCTTGCTTCTGCCTACTCCCTTGTACCGCGCCTATCTTCAGCAGCCAGAGAGGTGAGCCGTTGCTAGTGGATACGACCTGGTCACTACCGCCGCAGCAAGACCATCCCGCTTTGCGGCGGGCTCTGGTGAAAACCAGTAGTGGCTTAGAACCGGTCCACTAGCACGGTCCACGCCAATCCCTCTCTGGCACAGAGGGTCCACTACCTGCCAGCCGGCATCGTGACAGGAACTGCCTACTATTGTGGGGAATCTGCCTACTATTGTGGGGGAAATGCTGACCTAATGTGGGGGAGCTGCCTACTATTGTGGGGGAGCTGCCTACTATTGTGGGAGAGCTGCCTACTATTGTGGGGGAGCTGCCTACTATTGCGGGGGAGCTGCCTACTATTGTGGGAGATCTGCCCACTATTGTGGGGGAGCTGCCTACTATTGTGGGGGAGCGGCCTATTAATGTGGGGGAACTCCCGACCTAATGTGGGGGAGCTGGCAATCTAATGTGGGGGAATCTAATGAGCGGAGCGCTGCATTTTACCAGAAGACGGGGAGAAGTCATTTTCGGTATCGGTTTCGGCCGGACATTTTTTTTTTTTTCGGTTTCGTTTCGGTTCTGAAATTTCCATTTCGGTGCACCTCTAGTTGTAAGTTATCGGCTATCGGCCTGAAAGGTCACAGATTATCCGTACCGGCCCTAAAAAATCGGTCGATCCCTAATATATTTATATATATTTACTATGATAAAAGTAAAACTTGCCCATAATTACTTATATAAATAGATGCCCCAGCTTAAAAAAATATATTTTAAAATTACAATGCCGTATTTGTCATCCATAAATGTGGCCCCTTACATGTTATGTGTATATTTACAGTCACCACCGTGGTCTCCCAATTGCAGTCCCAATTTTACGCTTAGAATATCTAATAATTATACCAGGTAGTATTTATAGTTTATCTATTATACATTATCTATAGCACCAGTAAGGTTCTTTGTCCTCAGTCCACAGGTATACACCAAATTGCTGTGTTATGACATTCGGTTTTTCTTTACTACCATGAACTAATATTTGTATTTATGGGGATTGACTATTTTTCAGTTTAAAGGGGGCATATTGGGTTTATTATTAGGGTTAGCGCTAGATGGCCACTAAGTTAGCTAGGCCCCCCTGACCTAGAACATTCTGTCTGATAATGTAAGATGATAATGTTAAGATCGATCAGGCTTATCCTGGACCATGTACAGTGATCCCTCAACTTACCATGGCCTCAACATACAATAGTTTCAACATACAATGGTCTTTTCTGGACCATTGTAAGTTGAAACCAGACTCAACATACAATGTTATGGACAGTCCAGATCTGTGAAACGTGTCAATGGCCGGAAGAACTGACCAATCAGAATGGACAATTTACTGGTAAAACCCCTGTATTACTGAAGCGTATGCACTGACTGGTGTCTGGTGGCGCCCCCTACAGTACAGGGAGGTACAACAACATGTTCTGGACTCATTACCTATGCCAGGGTTACCTGCTTCTTTGGACACCAGGTGAGGGCGACTCCATGTTACTTTTTTTTAGGACATTTTGTTTACTGTACAGGACCTGGAAGAAGCTCCTGTCCTTTACATAGACCAGTGTTTCCCAAGCAGGGAGCCCCCAGCTGTTGCAAAACTACAACTCCCAGCATGCCCGGACAGCCAAAGGCTGTCCGGGCATGCTGGGAGTTGTAGTTTTGCAACAGCTGGAGGCTCCCTGCTTGGAAAACACTGACATAGACAGTGATTACAGCTCCCAGCAGATCTTTATTACTTTTATATGTAAGGATTTGCTTTATCTATATTAGTTATCTACTTATTTTTCTTTAATCCTCACCTTTTCATATTTTTGGATGACATTTTGGTGCCTTTAGAACCAATTACCAGGATTCCATAGAGTTCTGGTCTCAACATACAATGGTTTCAACATACAATGGTCGTCCCAGAACCAATTAATATTGTAACTTGAGGGACCACTGTATATATAACCAATGTAGTAGAAGTCAGTGCTGTCCAAACAGTTAGTGTTGCCCCCACCTTCCTAGACAAGCGAGATTGACGGCCTCACGATGAGCACACGTGATTGGCTGAACGGCCCGTCACTTGTACCCATCCAGGAAGGTGAGGGTAGAAGTACCCGGAGGAAGGGTAAATCTGGGACTTCTTACACCATCAAATAAGCCAGAGATCTGGTTAAATATATATATATTTAGGGGTGGACTCGCTTAGGGGAGATACTGTATATATGTTACAGTTACAGCTATCTTTCCCTAATCAAAGAGTATTTACTGAACGACTTCATACAAACTAAAATATTTACTGAACGCCTTTGTACAAACTATAATTTACTGCTAATCAAAAAACGAATGTCAATTAAAACTGGTTTAAAGTAGAGAAAACGACAGAATTGTTTTGCCAAGATGTACAACGTATAAAAAGTTTTGTTTTGGTGCTTAGTGGAGGGGTACATGGGTAAGCAAGGGCGACATGGTTGGCCCACAAGAGCGTGCTTTGCTAAGGGGGTAAGTGGTTATGTGGAGGCAGCGTGCTCAACCAGCATGAGCGTGCATAGCAGAGGGGTACACGGGTATGCATAGGCGGCGTGGTGAACGGCGTGGTCACCACGAGACAGGCAACGTCTCACAACCAATAAGAATCATTCTCAAGCACCACGTGTAAGCTAAATGAACTTTGACCTCTGTGGAAACAGTTTGAACTGAGTCATTTAGTTTTCTAATATACTTCTTTAAAAAAAATTCACATTTTATTAAAGAAAACTGTCTTTGAAAATTGCGTCACTAAGGGTCCCCCTACCTCCTGGGACACTGACGAGTCCCACAGCAGCTTGTCTACGAGTCAAGGACAAGAGATGACTGATGGACAAAGCTGCGGATGGGACTAGTGTTCTACTGTGCTCGCTCCCGGCCGGTCACTTTGCCTGGGGGCACGCGCGGCTGCTAGGAGCGAGCGTGCATGAATTTACAGCATCAGTGATAGAAGCCTCTGAGGATCGCAGCACTAGACCAGGAGTTCATAAACTTTTATGGAACGTCACTTCAAGGGACACCATTATATTTTTCTGTAAATATTTCTACTTTGCTACTTTTCTGTGGTGGCAAATAGGGATGAGCGAATCGAATCTGAAGAATCCGCATTCGTTACGAATTTCAGAAAAAATTTGCTTCATAATGAATCAGAATATCGCCGCGATTCGATGAAACAAATTGCTTCATTAAACTCCATTTAGTGCGGTCCAGGCTCCAGAGCATGTAAAATGTCAGATCCACATGTGAGGACATGGGGCAAGGAACTCTGGGTAGGCAGGATGACCCTGAATCACATGAAGCATGCAGCCTATCAGCAGCAAGCCAGAAATGTGATGTCACAGCCCTATATAATCGGCAGCCATCTTGCAGCCAGCCATTCCAGCGTTGTATTTCACAGAAAGTGTTTTATTGCAGACAGAGATAGAGAAGTGTGTTGCACAGAAAAACAGCTTCACAGCAGTAATTCACCACAGGCCCAAATCACTGCAGAAAAGCACTGATAGGGAAGAGAGAGAGAGAGAGAGATTACACTCTTGGTTGTACTACACAGCGACTCTGTACTGCTGCAGTGTGGTGTACAGTAAAGCTTATAGGGGCCAGTTAGGCTGAGCACTAAAAGTCATTGGGGCCAGTTAGGGTGAGCTTGAAAAGCCATAGTCACCTGATTTCAGTGCCTAATACAGGTTGCATAGCGGAGTGTGTTGTCCTCTCATAAGTGTAACCTGTGCGTACATAGGTGGTGTACGTTTTTTTTTTCCCTGTCAAACTAATTTAGGGCTAGTTACTGTGAAAGGCCATCCAAAGCTACACACTTGTTTATGTAGCCTTATACAGTTTGTAGTGTACCGTATAGTCCTCTCATAAGTGTAAACTGTAAGTACACCTATGTGGTGTCCTTTATATTTTTCCTGTTAAAATAATTTGGGCCTAGTTACTGTGAAAGGCCATCCAAAGCTAAACACTTGTTTCTGTAGTCTAAAACAGTTTTATAAATCAAAAATGGTCCCGGTGGGTCTTCATTAATATAAATAACTAATCCCCTTATTGGAGGGGACGGCCCCTCCGGGGAATGGTACCCGTAACTAAAGACCCCCCTAAAATATAACTTTTATTATCTTTATTAAGATCTAATTGTGTTTCTGACAATAAAAATAATGAGAATTAAAATTATCAGGCTGTGTTGTGGTGACAAGGTTTTCACTGCCCACTAGGTGGTGCTAGAGTCTTTTCTTCATATCGTTCAGTGGACTGCACTCAGTATTATAGTTTATTGCATGTCAGAGATTCCTTTCACTGTTTGTTCACCACAGCACGCCTGGCTAAAATCAGTATGCACCAGCCCTAACGTTTCACTCGTGGACCGAGCGTCATCAGAGGGACAACAGGTACTGATTTGATGGCGTCCGTACGGCTTTTTATCACCTAGTACGGCCGCACCACTTGCGATGCGACCGCATATGTTATAGCCAATCGGCTATTGCCACGTCATCGGTTGGCACTTCAGGAGTTTCCGGCCGCCAGGCTCGCGCCTGCGCTGTACACACATCCACATCCTGTAGGAGACATCCATTAATTTCGCGCATGCGCAATTCAGGTCGCCCGGTCAGCTGTTCACTCGATCCGGGCGCGCGCTGGTGAGGATGACATAATCAGCTGATCTCCCGATTTCACACATGCGTGTAGCACGCACTGCGCGTTCACATCAAGGCTTCTCTTACAGCCGGTTTTCCATCAGCGCGTGCATGTGTTAATCACTCGTGTGTAAGTAAGTATACAGCGCATGCGCAGTTCTCTTCATTATATCTCCATATAGGTGTAGGTCTCCTGTATTTGTGGGGCACTATATATGACCATAACTTGGACTGATCGATCTTATTCTCTGACTCTATTAGTTAGTATTAACCTTCCTTTTACCAATGAATACTAATTGGATTACTAACAGTTCTGGGTTACAGAACTGATGCTATAGTTGCACTAATTATTCTGATAGATCTCCATAGTATCCGTTCATTACTTATATCCGATGCATATTTCTTCATTCTCTTATTGCATTTGATATTTAATATTTTCATTTTCCTATATAAATCTCACAACTCCTAATGTCGGTGGATAGTTTCTTTGATGCATCTCTAAATTCTTATTAACCAAAAACATTTTTTTGAATGTATAAATTACTGTACCAGTTCACATTTATTCAATACTTTCAATGTAGGAGTGTCTAGATAATGGATATATGCCATATGGTTCGCATGTCCCATACACATGTAGTCCATACGTACATGATCCTGTAGTTCTATATCTATACTGTGTATAGATGGTTCATAATTATAAGTATCTGCATATTATAGTTTAAACTATACAATATTCTCATCCCACTATAAATTAGTTAGTATATTGTATTCCGGTGGAAAGTATGCATCCTAATATTTCTCCTTTTATATTCCAGTCATATGGCATCAATCTCCAGACCTCCTCCATCCCAACGACGGTCCACACTCCAACCGCCCACAGGTAAGTATTAATTATACAGTATATTATTCATATATCCATATCCATTATTTAAATTATATCCACATCATTCAATATGAATACTCCAGAGTTGCTATCTTCCTCCAATCTGCATTTTATCCAACATTCTACTTGCATATTACCTATAGTGCCTCCAAATGTAGTGCTCAAAAGACAATGGCTTCTCAAACTCGTGACAATACCAAGGGATTACCATACTCATCATGTTTGTCACATCTATAACGTGTAGAATAACTATATATTAGTATTATTTGTCGCAAGCAGATTATTATTCCAAAAATGCAGTGAAGGAAAATCCTTCATTCAATCCTCCTGGATTCCTACTATTCAGGCGATAAATCCATTTCGCTTCTTCTTGTAATAATATCTTATTTATGTCACCTTTTCTGGGTCCAAGTTCAAACTTCATAAAGCCCCAAAACTGCATAGTGTCCAATCTATTCCCATGGACCATTTTAACATGTTTAGCAATGGTTACAATCCCCACCTCCAGGATCCTTTCCATGTGGACATTGCTCCTCATGTAAATATATGGTAAAAACTAAAGAGTTTATGAATCCACAGGATGGCCGTAAATATGATATAAGGAAATGTATCAACTGCAGCTCTCGCAATGTAATCTATATTGCACAATGCCCCTGCCCTAAGTTGTATGTGGACAAGACAACACAAGAACTAAGAAAGAGAATTAGCAAACATGTCAGCACTATTAGAACGATGACTGATACCCCAATTGCTAAACATGTTAAAATGGTCCATGGGAATAGATTGGACACTATGCAGTTTTGGGGCTTTATGAAGTTTGAACTTGGACCCAGAAAAGGTGACATAAATAAGATATTTGTTACGCCGAGCGCTCCGGGTCCCCGCTCCTCCCCGGAGCGCTCGCTTCACTCCCTCCGCTGCAGCGCTCCGGTCACGTCCTCTGACCCGGGGCGCTGCGATCCTGCTGCCAGCCGGGATGCGATTCGCGATGCGGGTAGCGCCCGCTCGCGATGCGCACCCCGGCTCCCCTACCTGACTCGCTCCCCGTCTGTTCTGTCCCGGCGCGCGCGGCCCCGCTCCCTAGGGCGCGCGCGCGCCGGGTCTCTGCGATTTAAAGGGCCACTGCGCCGCTGATTGGCGCAGTGGTTCCAATTAGGGTTTTCACCTGTGCACTTCCCTATATTACCTCACTTCCCTTGCACTCCCTTGCCGGATCTTGTTGCCTTAGTGCCAGTGAAAGCGTTCCTTGTGTGTTCCTTGCCTGTGTTTCCAGACCTTCTGCCGTTGCCCCTGACTACGATCCTTGCTGCCTGCCCCGACCTTCTGCTACGTCCGACCTTGCTTCTGCCTACTCCCTTGTACCGCGCCTATCTTCAGCAGCCAGAGAGGTGAGCCGTTGCTAGTGGATACGACCTGGTCACTACCGCCGCAGCAAGACCATCCCGCTTTGCGGCGGGCTCTGGTGAAAACCAGTAGTGGCTTAGAACCGGTCCACTAGCACGGTCCACGCCAATCCCTCTCTGGCACAGAGGGTCCACTACCTGCCAGCCGGCATCGCGACAGTAGATCCGGCCATGGATCCCGCTGAAGTTCCTCTGCCAGTTGTCGCTGACCTCACCACGGTGGTCGCCCAGCAGTCACAACAGATAGCGCAACAAGGCCAACAGCTGTCTCAACTGACCGTTATGCTACAACAGTTGCTACCACAGCTTCAGCAGTCATCTCCTCCGCCAGCTCCTGCACCTCCTCCGCAGCGAGTGGCCGCTCCTGGGATACGCTTATCCTTGCCGGATAAATTTGATGGGGACTCTAAGTTTTGCCGTGGCTTTCTTTCCCAATGTTCCCTGCATCTGGAGATGATGTCGGACCTGTTTCCCACTGAAAGGTCTAAGGTGGCTTTCGTAGTCAGTCTTCTGTCCGGAAAAGCCCTGTCATGGGCCACACCGCTCTGGGACCGCAATGACCCCGTCACTGCCTCTGTACACTCCTTCTTCTCGGAAATCCGAAGTGTCTTTGAGGAACCTGCCCGAGCCTCTTCTGCTGAGACTGCCCTGTTGAACCTGGTCCAGGGTAATTCTTCCGTTGGCGAGTATGCCGTACAATTCCGTACACTTGCTTCAGAATTGTCCTGGAATAATGAGGCCCTCTGCGCGACCTTCAAAAAAGGCCTATCCAGCAACATTAAAGATGTTCTGGCCGCACGAGAAATTCCTGCTAATCTACATGAACTTATTCACCTAGCCACTCGCATTGACATGCGTTTTTCTGAAAGGCGTCAGGAACTCCGCCAAGATATGGACTCTGTTCGCACGAGGCGTTTCGTCTCCTCGGCTCCTCTCTCCTCTGGTCCCCTGCAATCTGTTCCTGTGCCTCCCGCCGTGGAGGCTATGCAGGTCGACCGGTCTCGCCTGACACCTCAAGAGAGGACACGACGCCGTATGGAGAACCTCTGCCTGTACTGTGCTAGTACCGAACACTTCCTGAGGGATTGTCCTATCCGTCCTCCCCGCCTGGAAAGACGTACGCTGACTCCGCACAAAGGTGAGACAGTCCTTGATGTCTACTCTGCTTCTCCACGTCTTACTGTGCCTGTGCGGATGTCTGCCTCTGCCTTCTCCTTCTCTACAGTGGCTTTCTTGGACTCTGGATCTGCAGGAAATTTTATTTTGGCCTCTCTCGTCAACAGGTTCAACATCCCAGTGACCAGTCTCGCCAGACCCCTCTACATCAATTGTGTAAATAATGAAAGATTGGACTGTACCATACGTTTCCGCACGGAGCCCCTTCTTATGAGCATCGGATCTCATCATGAGAGGATTGAACTTTTGGTCCTCCCCAATTGCACCTCGGAGATTCTCCTTGGACTTCCCTGGCTTCAACTTCATTCCCCAACCCTGGATTGGTCCACTGGGGAGATCAAGAGTTGGGGGTCCTCTTGTTCCAAGAACTGTCTAAAACCGGTTCCCAGTAACCCTTGCCGTAACTCTGTGGTTCCTCCAGTAACCGGTCTCCCTAAGGCCTATATGGACTTCGCGGATGTTTTCTGCAAAAAACAAGCTGAGACTCTACCTCCTCACAGGCCTTATGATTGCCCTATCGACCTCCTCCCGGGTACTACTCCACCCCGGGGCAGAATTTATCCTCTCTCTGCCCCAGAGACTCTTGCCATGTCCGAATACGTCCAGGAGAATCTAAAAAAGGGCTTTATCCGTAAATCCTCCTCTCCTGCCGGAGCCGGATTTTTCTTTGTGTCCAAAAAAGATGGCTCCCTACGTCCTTGCATTGACTACCGCGGTCTTAATAAAATCACGGTTAAGAACCGCTACCCCTTACCCCTCATCTCTGAACTCTTTGATCGCCTCCAAGGTGCCCACATCTTCACTAAATTGGACTTAAGAGGCGCCTATAACCTCATCCGCATCAGAGAGGGGGACGAGTGGAAAACGGCATTTAACACCAGAGATGGACACTTTGAGTATCTGGTCATGCCCTTTGGACTGTGTAATGCCCCTGCCGTCTTCCAAGACTTTGTCAATGAAATTTTTCGTGATCTGTTATACTCCTGTGTTGTGGTATATCTGGACGATATCCTAATTTTTTCTGCCAATCTAGAAGAACACCGCCAGCATGTCCGTATGGTTCTTCAGAGACTTCGTGACAACCAACTCTATGCCAAAATTGAGAAATGTCTGTTTGAATGCCAATCTCTTCCTTTTCTAGGATATTTGGTCTCTGGCCAGGGACTACAGATGGATCCAGACAAACTCTCTGCCGTCTTAAATTGGCCACGCCCCTCCGGACTCCGTGCTATCCAACGCTTTTTGGGGTTCGCCAATTATTACAGGCAATTTATTCCACATTTTTCTACCATTGTGGCTCCTATCGTGGCTTTAACCAAGAAAAATGCTGATCCCAAGTCCTGGCCTCCTCAAGCAGAAGACTCCTTTAAACGACTCAAGTCTGCCTTTTCTTCGGCTCCCGTGCTCTCCAGACCTGACCCTTCCAAACCCTTCCTATTGGAGGTTGATGCCTCCTCAGTAGGAGCTGGAGCTGTTCTTCTACAAAAAAATCCTTCCGGGCATGCTGTCACTTGTGGTTTTTTCTCTAGGACCTTCTCTCCAGCGGAGAGGAACTACTCCATCGGGGATCGAGAGCTTCTAGCCATTAAATTAGCACTTGAGGAATGGAGGCATCTGCTGGAGGGATCAAGATTTCCTGTTATTATCTACACCGACCACAAGAACCTCTCCTACCTCCAGTCGGCCCAACGGCTGAATCCTCGCCAGGCCCGGTGGTCTCTGTTCTTTGCCCGATTTAATTTTGAGATTCACTTTCGTCCTGCCGATAAGAACATTAGGGCCGATGCTCTCTCTCGTTCCTCGGATGCCTCAGAAGTTGATCTCCCTCCGCAACACATCATTCCACCTGACTGCCTGATCTCCACTTCTCCTGCCTCCATCAGGCAGACTCCTCCAGGAAAGACCTTTGTTTCTCCACGCCAACGCCTCGGAATCCTCAAATGGGGTCACTCCTCCCATCTCGCAGGTCATGCGGGCATCAAGAAATCTGTGCAACTCATCTCCCGCTTCTATTGGTGGCCGACTCTGGAGACGGATGTTGGGGACTTTGTGCGAGCCTGCACTATCTGTGCCCGGGATAAGACTCCTCGCCAGAAGCCCGCTGGTTTTCTTCATCCTCTGCCTGTCCCCGAACAGCCTTGGTCTCTGATTGGTATGGATTTTATTACTGATTTACCCCCTTCCCGTGGCAACACCGTTATTTGGGTGGTCGTTGATCGATTCTCCAAAATGGCACATTTCATCCCTCTTCCTGGTCTTCCTTCTGCGCCTCAGTTGGCTAAACAATTTTTTGTACACATTTTTCGTCTTCACGGGTTGCCTACGCAGATTGTCTCGGATAGAGGGGTCCAATTCGTGTCTAAATTCTGGAGGGCTCTCTGTAAACAACTCAAGATTAAATTAAATTTTTCCTCTGCATATCATCCCCAGTCCAATGGACAAGTAGAAAGAATTAACCAGATCCTGGGTGATTATTTGCAACATTTTGTTTCCTCCCGCCAGGATGACTGGGCAGATCTCCTTCCATGGGCCGAATTTTCGTATAACTTCAGGGTCTCTGAATCTTCCTCCAAATCCCCATTTTTCGTGGTGTACGGCCGTCACCCTCTTCCCCCCCTCCCTACCCCCTTGCCCTCTGGTCTGCCCGCTGTGGATGAAATTTCTCGTGACCTTTCCATTATATGGAGAGAGACCCAAAATTCTCTCTTACAGGCTTCTTCACGCATGAAGAGGTTCGCGGATAAGAAAAGAAGAGCTCCCCCCGTTTTTTCCCCTGGAGACAAGGTATGGCTCTCCGCTAAATATGTCCGCTTCCGTGTCCCTAGCTACAAGTTGGGACCACGCTATCTTGGTCCTTTCAAAATTTTGTGTCAAATTAATCCTGTCTCTTATAAACTTCTTCTTCCTCCTTCTCTTCGTATCCCTAATGCCTTTCACGTCTCTCTTCTCAAACCACTCATCCTCAACCGTTTTTCTCCCAAATCTGTTCCTCCCACTCCTGTTTCCGGCTCCTCGGACGTCTTCTCGGTCAAGGAAATTTTGGCTGCCAAAAAGGTCAGAGGGAAAAATTTTTTTTTAGTAGACTGGGAGGGTTGTGGTCCTGAAGAGAGATCCTGGGAACCTGAGGACAACATCCTTGACAAAAGTCTGCTCCTCAGGTTCTCAGGCTCCAAGAAGAGGGGGAGACCCAAGGGGGGGGGTACTGTTACGCCGAGCGCTCCGGGTCCCCGCTCCTCCCCGGAGCGCTCGCTTCACTCCCTTCTGTCCCGGCGCGCGCGGCCCCGCTCCCTAGGGCGCGCGCGCGCCGGGTCTCTGCGATTTAAAGGGCCACTGCGCCGCTGATTGGCGCAGTGGTTCCAATTAGGGTTTTCACCTGTGCACTTCCCTATATTACCTCACTTCCCTTGCACTCCCTTGCCGGATCTTGTTGCCTTAGTGCCAGTGAAAGCGTTCCTTGTGTGTTCCTTGCCTGTGTTTCCAGACCTTCTGCCGTTGCCCCTGACTACGATCCTTGCTGCCTGCCCCGACCTTCTGCTACGTCCGACCTTGCTTCTGCCTACTCCCTTGTACCGCGCCTATCTTCAGCAGCCAGAGAGGTGAGCCGTTGCTAGTGGATACGACCTGGTCACTACCGCCGCAGCAAGACCATCCCGCTTTGCGGCGGGCTCTGGTGAAAACCAGTAGTGGCTTAGAACCGGTCCACTAGCACGGTCCACGCCAATCCCTCTCTGGCACAGAGGGTCCACTACCTGCCAGCCGGCATCGTGACAATATTATTACAAGAAGAAGCGAAATGGATTTATCGCCTGAATAGTAGGAATCCAGGAGGATTGAATGAAGGATTTTCCTTCACTGCATTTTTGGAATAATAATCTGCTTGCGACAAATAATACTAATATATAGTTATTCTACACGTTATAGATGTGACAAACATGATGAGTATGGTAATCACTTGGTATTGTCACGAGTTTGAGAAGCCATTGTCTTTTGAGCACTACATTTGGAGGCACTATAGGTAATATGCAAGTAGAATGTTGGATAAAATGCAGATTGGAGGAAGATAGCAACTCTGGAGTATTCATATTGAATGATGTGGATATAATTTAAATAATGGATATGGATATATGAATAATATCTATATATATATATATAAAACTCAACTTGTGTATGTATGAATATGTATGTATATGTATGTATGTGTGTATGTGTGTATGTATATGTATGTATGTATGTATGTGTGTATGTATGTATGTATGTATATGTATGTATGTATGTATATGTATGTATGTATGTATGTATGTATGTATGTATGTGTGTATGTATGTATGTGTGTATGTTCCACAAAAACTTTCAAACGGCTAAAGATATTAACATGAAACTTGGCCACATGTTACTTATATGTCAGCAACAAGCATAGGATCGGTGATTTAACCCTTACTCACCCCCATTTGCCAGGGGCGGGGCTTATGTTTAAAGTCCCATGCAAGTCAATGGGAAATATATGTTACTGCATAACTTCCAAACGGCTGGAGATATTTCCATAATACTTGGTCACATGTTACTTATATGTCCACTTAAAATATAGGAAAGTTAATTTAACCCTTAACTACCCCCATTTGGGAGGGTTGGGGTTTTTGTTTAAAGTCCAATGCAAATCAAAGGGAAATGTATGTTCCCATATAATTTCCGTACGGCTGGAGATATTTCAATACCTGGTACATATATTACAGGTCGGGATAGGAGGAAGGGATAGGAGGACGGGATAGGAGGACGGGATAGGAGGTCGGGATAGGAGGACGGGATATGAGGACGGGATATGAGGACGGGATAGGAGGTCTGGATAGGAGGTCGAGATATGAGGACGGGAAAGGAGGACGGGATAGGAGGACGGGATAGGAGGTCGAGATAGGAGGATGGGATAGGAGGTCGGGATAGGAGGTCGAGATAGGAGGACGGGATAGGAGGTCGGGATATGGGGTGGGGATATGACAACAATATATGAGGACGGGATATGAAGTCAAAAGCTTCCTCCTTTGATTATTTTCCTCCCCAACAAGGATTAGGAAGGAAAAACCGGGCAACGCCGGGTACTCAGCTAGTACTGTATAATTAATACTTACCTGTGGGCGGTTGGAGAGTGGACCGTCGTTGGGATGGAGGAGGTCTGGAGATTGATGCCATATGACTGGAATATTAAAGGAGAAATATTAGGATGCATACTTTCCACCGGAATACAATATACTAACTAATTTTTAGTGGGATGAGAATATTGTATAGTTTAAACTATAATATGCAGATACTTATAATTATGAACCATCTATACACAGTATAGATATAGAACAACAGGATCATGTACCTATGGACTACATGTGTATGGGACATGCGAACCATATGGCATATATCCATTATCTAGACACTCCTACATTGAAAGTATTGAATAAATGTGAACTGGTACAGTAATTTATACATTCAAAAAAAAAATTTGTGGGTTAATAAGAATTTATAGATGCATCAAAGACACTATCCACCGACATTAGGAGTTGTGAGATTTATATAGGAAAATGAAAATATTAAATATCAAATGCAATAAGAGAATGAAGAAATATGCATCGGATATAAGTAATGAACGGATACTCCGGAGATCTATCAGAATAATTAATACAACTATAGCATCAGTTCTGTAACCCAGAACTGTTAGTAATCCAATTAGTATTCATTGGTAAAAGGAAGGTTAATACTAACTAATAGAGTCAGAGAATAAGATCGATCAGTCCAAGTTATGGTCATATATAGTGCCCCACAAATACAGGAGACCTACACCTATATGGAGATATAATGAAGAGAACTGCGCATGCGCTGTATACTTACTTACACACGAGTGATTAACACATGCACGCGCTGATGGAAAATCGGCTGTAAGAGAAGCCTTGATGTGAACGCGCAGTGCGTGCTACACGCATGCGTGAAATCGGGAGATCAGCTGATTATGTCATCCTCACCAGCGCGCGCCCGGATGGAGTGAACAGCTGACCGGGCGACCTGAATTGCGCATGCGTAAAATGAAGGGATGTCTCCTACAGGATGTGGATGTGTGTACAGCGCAGACGCGAGCCTGGCGGCCGGAAACTCCTGAAGTGCCAACCAATGACGTGGCAATAGCCGATTGGCTATAACATATGCGGTCACATCGGAAGTGATGCGGCCGTACTAGGTGATAAAAAGCCGTATGGACGCCATCAAATCAGTACCTGTTGTCCCTCTGATGACGCTCGGTCCATGAGTGAAACGTTAGGGCAGGTGCATACTGATTTTAGCCAGGCGTGCTGTGGTGAACAAACAGTGAAAGGAATCTCTGACATGCAATAAACTATAATACTGAGTGCAGTCCACTGAACGATATGAAGAAAAGACTCTAGCACCACCTAGTGGGCAGTGAAAACCTTGTCACCACAACACAGCCTGATAATTTTAATTCTCATTATTTTTATTGTCAGAAACACAATTAGATCTTAATAAAGATAATAAAAGTTATATTTTAAGGGGGTCATTAGTTACGGGTACCATTCCCCGGAGGGGCCGTCCCCTCCAATAAGGGGATTAGTTATTTATAAAACAGTTATAAGCGTACTGGAGCGCATAGTCCTCTTCTCATAAGTGTATACTGTATGTACACCTATGTGGTGTACGATTTTGTTACTGTGGGCCTAGTTACTGTGAAAGGCCAGCCAAAACTACACACCTGTCAGGCAGAAGTGCCAAGATGTGCACAGAGGAGTGGCAGAGGTCTTAATTCATCAGGCAGAGGTCGCAGCAGTGTAGGAGCATGTGGCAGCAGGAGTCGCAGTGAGAGGTCTGAGCTTCCGGTGTCAGCTAGCAATCGTGTCTCGACCAGCAACCCTGCAGACGTGATTGATTGGTTCACTCGGTCATCCACTTCATCCCAAGTGACATCGGACACCCCCAGTCAATCGGTGGGTTCCTCAGACTCAACCCTCAGTTAACATGGCCGTCATGCTACTGCACCCACCTTCAGGCTCTGTCATTGTGCCACCATATGGTCTCCTCAATATGAAATCGTCAATTTAAATTTAACAAAATATCTTTAATCTTTTCAATTGTGAGGCCTTATAGTCTCATCAGGCTGTTGCCACCTCCAGGCTGTGTCATTCTGCCACATTATGGTCTCCTCATGCTGCTGCCACCTCCAGACTGTGTCATTGTGCCACCATATGGTCTCCTCATGCTGTTGGCACATTAAATTAAACTGTAACATTTTAAATCTATATAAAATCTTCAATTAAAATTTTACAAAATATCTTTAATCTTTTCAGTTGTGAGGCCCTAGGGTCTCGTTGGGCTGCTGACACCTCTAGGCTCTGTCATTGTGCTGCCATGTGACTCCTTGTTATTTTGGGTTTTGTGGTCATACAGTATTAGTTGAAAGTAAACGCTTCGAGCACCCGGGACATTAAACTTGTGAATCAAAATCTTCAATTTAAATAAAAAAAATTCTCTTCAATCTTTTCAATTGTGAGGCCCTATGGTCATCGTCATAAATGACCTGTGGAACTACTACAAGAATCCAATGAAACAGGTTGGAGTGATAGGCTGAGAGGCAGGGTCTGGAACAGGTGGTAGCTCGCTTCCCGGAAGGACCACCAGCTCAATTTTAAGATACAAGTACGAGCATTTCACTGCAGCAACTTCTAGCAGTAAGCGCCCACTTATCCAACGGTGCAGAAGCTGAATGTTCTCCTGTCCAAGTTGCTGGTACTGCAGTTCCTCCCTTTTCAAGTGGACACTCAGGGCATGGGGGTGCGCTGAGAGGCAGGGGCTGGAACAGGTGGCAGCTTGCCTCGCAGCGGACCGCCAGCACTGTGTATATTATCCCTGTACTGTGACATCACATTGTATTATCCCTGTTCTGTGACATCACTCTGTATATTATCCCAGTACTGTGACATCACTGTGTATATTATCCCTGTACTGTGATATCACTGTGTATATTATCCCTGTACTGTGACATCACTGTGTATTATCTCTGTACTGTGACATCACTGTGTATTATACCTGAACTGTGACATCACTGTGCATTATCCCTGTACTGTGACATCACTATATATTATCCCTGTAATGTGACATCACTGTGTGTATTATTACTGTACTGTGACATCACATTGTATTATCCCTGTACTGTGTATTATCTCTGTACTGTGACATCGCTGTGCATTACCCCTGTACTGTGACATCAATGTGTATTATTATTATCCCTGTACTGTGACATCACTGTGTGCATTATCCCTGTACTGTGACATCACTGTGTATATTATCCCTGCAATGTGACATCACTGTGTGTATTTTCCCTGTATTGTGACATCACTGTGTATCAACCCTGTACTGTGACATCACTGTGTATTATCACTGTACTGTGACATCACTGTGTATTATCCCTGTACTGTGACATCACTGTGTGTATTATCCCTGTACTGTGACATCACTGTGTATTATCCCTGTACTGTGACATCATTGTGTATTATCCCTGTACTGTAACATCACTGTGTGTATTATCCCTGTACTGTGACATCACTGTGTGTATTATCCCTGTACTGTAACATCACTGTGTGTTTTATCCCTGTACTGTGACATCACTGTGTATATTATCCCTGTACTGTGACATCACTGTGTATTATCTCTGTACTGTGACATCACTGTGTGTGTATTATTCCTGTACTGTGACATCACTGTGTGCATTATCCCTGTACTGTGACATCATTGGGGTTATTATCCCTGTAATGTGACAACACTGTGTATTATCCCTGTACTGTGACATCATTGTGTATCATTCCTGTACTGTGACATCACTGTGTGCATTATCCCTGTACTGTGACATCATTGGGGTTATTATCCCTGTACTGTGACATCACTGTGTATTATCTCTGTACTGTGACATCACTGTGTGTGTATTATTCCTGTACTGTGACATCACTATGTGCATTCTCCCTGTACTATAACATCATTGGGGTTATTATCCCTGTAATGTGACATCACTGTGTATTATCCCTGTACTGTGACATCACTGTGTTTATTATCCCTGTACTGTGACATCACTGTGTGTATTATCCCTGTACTGTGACATCACTGTGTATTATCTCTGTACTGTGACATCACTGTGTGTGTATTATTCCTGTACTGTGACATCACTGTGTGCATTATCCCTGTACTGTGACATCATTGGGGTTATTATCCCTGTACTGTGACATCACTGTGTATTATTCCTGTACTGTGACATCACTGTGTGCATTATCCCTGTACTGTGACATCATTGGGGTTATTATCCCTGTAATGTGACATCACTGTGTATTATTCCTGTACTGTGACATCACTGTGTGTATTATCCCTGTACTGTGACATCATTGTGTGTATTATCCCTGTACTGTGACATCATAGGGGTTATTATCCCAGTACTGTGACATCGCTGTGTATTATCTCTGTACTGTGACATCACTGTGTATTATTCCTGTACTGTGACATCACTGTGTGTATTATCCCTGTACTGTGACATCATTGTGTGTATTATCCCTGTACTGTGACATCATTGGGGTTATTATCCCAGTACTGTGACATCGCTGTGTATTATCCCTGTACTGTGACATCACTGTGTGTGTATTATTCCTGTACTGTGACATCACTATGTGCATTATCCCTGTACTGTGACATCATTGTGTGTATTATCCCTGTACTGTGACATCATTGGGGTTATTATCCCAGTACTGTGACATCGCTGTGTATTATCTCTGTACTGTGACATCACTATGTGCATTATCCCTGTACTGTGACATCATTGGGGTTATTATCCCTGTAATGTGATATTACTCACACAGAGGCCTGCTAGGGTCGGAGGAAAGATTTGAGACATTTCACTCAGACATTAAACTAGTTAAAACTAGTTTTATCCCCTTCCCGACGCATGACATACATGTACGTCATGGAAGGTTTTTCCGACCTGTGACGTACATGTACAACATGTAGATACTGGCTGCCGCTAAACATGTAGCGCTGTGCCTGGTAAGATGGTGGCTGATAGCCAGCCATCTTGCCTCGGGAACAGTGCACCCCCCACCACGATCACTGCACCGCAGGGAAAAAAGAGCATCCGGAGGTATGTATGTCGGAGGGGAGGGGGTGGTGGAAATTGCTGCCTGCTATGGAGGAACTGTTGCCTACAATAGGGGAACTGTTGTCTCCTATGGGGTAACTGCTGCCAACTATGGAGAAACTGCTGCCAACTATGAGGGAAGGGTTGCCTACGATCAGGGGACCTCTGCTGCCTACCTAATGTGGGGGACTTAACTAATGTGGGGGAAATCTGTTAGCTCCCCACATAGGCAACAGAAGTCCCCCACATTAGGTATCTAACAGATTTCCCCCACATTAGTTAAGTCCCCCACATTAGGTAGGCAGCAGAGGTCCCCCACATTAGGTATCTATCTACTACCTACAAGCTATTATGGAGACTAACTACCAAGCTAATAGGGGGGCTACCTACATAGCTTACAGTGGGGCAAAAAAGTATTTAGTCGGACACCAATTGTGCAAGTTCTCCCACTTAAAAACATGAGAGAGGCCTGTAATTTTCATCATAGGTATACCTCAACTCTGAGAGACATAATGGGGGGAAAGAATACAGGAAATCACATTGTAGGATTTCTAATGAATTAATTGGTAAATTCCTCGGTAAAATAAGTATTTGGTCACCTACAAACAAGAAGATTTCTGGCTCTCACAGACCTGTAACTTCTGCTTTAAGAGTCTCCTCTGTCCTCCACTCGTTACCTGTATTAATGGCTCCTGTTTGAACTTGTTATCAGTATAAAAGACACCTGTCCACAACCTCAAACAGTCACACTCCAAACTCCACTATGGCCAAGACCAAAGAGCTGTCGAAGGACACCAAAAACGAAATTGTAGACCTGCACCAGGCTGTGAAGACTGAATTTGCAAAAGGCAAGCAGCTTGGAGGAAATCAACTGTGGGAGCCATTATTAGAAAATGGAAGACATACAAGACACTGATAATCTCCCTCAATCTAGGGTTCCACGCAAGATCTCACCCCGTGGTGTCAAAATGATCACAAGAACGGTGAGCAAAAATCCCAGGACCACACACGCTGGGGGGGAGGTAAAGTGAATGACCTGCAGAGAGCTGGGACCAAAGTAACAAAGGCTACCATCAGTAACACACTACGCCGCCAGGGACTCAAATCATGCAGTGCCAGACGTTGTCACGATTCGGCTGGCTGGAGGTGGATCCTCTGTGCCAGAGAGGGATTGGCGTGGACCGTGTTGGTGGACCGGTTCTAAGTTGCTACTGGTATTCACCAGAGCCCGCCGCAAAGCGGGATGGTCTTGCAGCGGCGGTAGCAACCAGGTCGTATCCACCAGCAACGGCTCAACCTCTCTGACTGCTGAAGATAGGCGCGGTACAAGGGAGTAGACAAGAGCAAGGTCGGACGTAGCAGAAGGTCAGGGCAGGCAGCAAGGATCGTAGTCAGGGGCAACGGCAGGAGGTCTGGAACACAGGCTAGGAACACACAAGGAAACGCTTTCACTGGCACAATGGCAACAAGATCCGGCGAGGGAGTGCAGGGGAAGTGAGGTATAAGTAGGGAGTGCACAGGTGAGAATACTGATTAGGCCTGCTGCGCCAATCAGTGGCGCAGCGGCCCTTTAAATGGCAGAGACCCGGCGCGCGCGCCCTAAGGAGCGGGGCCGCGCGCGCCGGGACAACACAGACGGGGAACGGGTCAGGTACGGGAGCCGAGATGCGCATCGCGAGCGGGCGCGTCCCGCATCGCGAATCGCATCCCGGCTGGGAGTAATATCGCAGCGCACCCGGTCAGCAGGTCTGACCGGGGCGCTGCGAATGAGAGAACGCTGCGAGCGCTCCGGGGAGGAGCGGGGACCCGGAGGGCTCGGCGTAACAGTACCCCCCCCCCCCCCTTGGGTCTCCCCCTCTTTTTTGAGCCATAGAACCTGAGGATAAGACTTTTGTCCAGGATGTTGTCCTCAGGTTCCCAGGATCTCTCCTCAGGGCCGCAATTCTCCCAGTCGACCAAGAAGAATCTTTTACCTCTGACCATCTTGGATGCTAGAATCTCCTTCATAGAAAGACGTCAGAAGATCCGGAAACTGGAGTGGGAGAAACAACTTTGGGAGAGAAGCGGTTAAGGATGAGTGGTTTAAGGAGAGAGACATGGAAGGCATTGGGAATACGGAGAGAAGGAGGAAGAAGGAGTTTGTAAGAGACAGGGTTGATCTGGCACTTGATTTTGAAAGGACCAAGATAGCGTGGTCCCAGTTTATAACTGGGGACACGAAAGCGGACATATTTAGCGGAGAGCCATACCTTGTCTCCGGGAGCAAAAATGGGGGGAGTTCTTCTTTTTTTATCAGCAAATCTTTTCATCCGGGATGAAGCCTGTAAAAGAGAATTTTGGGTCTCTTTCCATATGGTGGAAAGATCACGAGTCACTTCATCCACAGCGGGCAAACCAGAGGGCATGGGAGTGGGGAGGGGAGGAAGAGGGTGACGGCCGTACACCACGAAAAATGGGGATTTAGCAGAAGATTCGGAGACTCTGAAGTTGTATGAGAATTCGGCCCATGGTAGAAGATCTGCCCAGTCATCCTGGCGGGAGGAAACAAAATGCCGTAAATAGTCACCCAGGACCTGATTAACTCTTTCTACTTGCCCATTGGATTGGGGATGATAAGAAGAAAAGAAGTTTAATTTGATCTTGAGCTGTTTACAGAGAGCCCTCCAGAATTTAGACACGAATTGGACGCCTCTATCTGAGACGATATGCGTGGGCAATCCATGAAGGCGAAAAATGTGTACAAAAAATTGCTTTGCCAACTGAGGCGCTGAAGGAAGACCAGGAAGAGGAATAAAATGTGCCATCTTGGAAAATAGATCAACGACCACCCAAACAACTGTGTTGCCACGGGATGAGGGCAAGTCCGTAATAAAGTTCATACCAATCTGTGACCAAGGCTGTTCAGGAACAGGCAGAGGATGAAGGAGACCAGCAGGCTTCTGGCGAGGAGTCTTATCCCGGGCACAGACAGTACAGGCCCGCACGAAATCAATAACATCAGTCTCCAGAGTCGGCCACCAATAAAATCGAGAGATGAGTTGCAAGGATTTTTTGATGCCCACATGGCCTGCGAGGTGGGAGGAGTGTCCCCATTTGAGAATCCCGAGACGCTGGCGTGGAGAAACGAAGGTCTTCCCCGGAGGAGTTTGCCTGATGGAAGCTGGAGAAGTGGAGATCAGGCAGTCAGGAGGAATGATGTGTTGCGGAGAGACCTCTACTTCCGAGGCATCCGAGGAACGAGAGAGGGCATCGGCCCTAATGTTCTTGTCAGCAGGGCGAAAATGGATTTCAAAGTTAAAACGGGCAAAGAACAACGACCACCTAGCCTGGCGAGGATTCAGCCGTTGGGCAGACTGGAGATAGGAGAGATTCTTGTGATCAGTGTATATGATAACTGGAAATTTTGATCCCTCCAGCAGGTGCCTCCATTCCTCAAGCGCCAATTTAATGGCCAGTAGTTCTCGATCCCCGATGGAATAGTTTCTCTCCGCCGGGGAGAAGGTCCTAGAAAAAAAAACACAAGTCACAGCATGCCCGGAAGAATTTTTTTGTAGAAGGACAGCTCCAGCTCCCACTGAGGAGGCATCTACCTCCAATAGGAAGGGTTTAGATGGGTCAGGTCTGGAGAGCACGGGAGCGGAAGAAAAGGCAGACTTGAGATGTTTAAATGCGTCTTCCGCTTGGGGGGACCAGGACTTGGGATTGGCATTTTTCTTGGTTAAAGCCACGATAGGAGCCACAATAGTGGAAAAGTGTGGAATAAACTGTCTGTAATAATTGGCGAACCCCAAAAAACGTTGGATAGCACGGAGTCCGGAGGGGCGTGGCCAATCTAAGATGGCAGAGAGTTTATCTGGGTCCATTTGTAGTCCCTGGCCAGAGACCAAGTATCCTAGGAAAGGAAGAGATTGACATTCAAAGAGACATTTCTCCATTTTGGCATAAAGTTGATTGTCACGAAGTCTCTGAAGAACCATGCGGACATGCTGGCGGTGTTCTTCTAAGTTGGCAGAAAAAAATCAGAATATCGTCCAGATAAACCACAACACAGGAATATAGGAGATCACGAAAAATTTCATTAACAAAGTCTTGGAAGACGGCAGGGGCGTTGCATAGGCCAAAGGGCATGACCAGATACTCAAAGTGTCCATCTCTGGTGTTAAATGCGGTCTTCCATTCGTCCCCCTCCCTGATGCGGATGAGATTATAAGCACCTCTTAAGTCCAGTTTGGTAAAGATGTGGGCACCTTGTAAGCGATCAAAGAGTTCCGAGATAAGAGGTAAGGGGTAGCGGTTTTTTACCGTGATTTTATTAAGTCCGCGGTAATCAATACAAGGACGTAGGGAGCCATCTTTTTTGGACACAAAAAAAAATCCAGCTCCGGCAGGAGAGGAGGACTTGCGGATAAACCCCTTTTTTAAATTCTCCTGGATGTACTCCGACATGGCAAGAGTCTCAGGAGCAGACAGAGGATAGATTCTGCCCCGGGGTGGGGTAGTACCCGGGAGGAGGTCAATAGGACAGTCATAAGGCCTGTGAGGAGGCAAAGTCTCAGCTTGCTTTTTGCAAAAAACGTCAGAATAGTCCATATAAGCCTTAGGAAGACCGGATACAGGGGGAACCACAGGGTCACGGCAAGGAGTACTGGGAACCGATTTAAGACAGTCCTTGTGACAAGAAGTACCCCAGTTCTTGATTTCTCCTGTGGACCAATCAAGGGTTGGGGAATGGCGTTGAAGCCACGGTAATCCAAGAAGAATTTCAGAAGTGCAGTTGGAGAGGACCAAAAATTCAATTTTTTCGTGATGAGGTCCGATGCACATTAGGAGAGGTTCCGTGCGGTAACGCACGGTACAGTCCAATCTTTCATTGTTAACAGAATTGATGTAGAGGGGTCTGGCGAGACTGGTCACCGGGATGTTGAACCTGTTGATGTGAGAGGCCAAAATAAAATTTCCTGCAGATCCGGAATCCAAGAAGGCCGTAGCAGAGAAGGAGAAGGTAGAGGAAGATATCCGCACAGGCACAGTAAGGCGTGGAGAAGCAGAGTAGACATCAAGAACTGTCTCATCTTTGTGCGGAGTCAGCATACGTCTTTCCAGGCGGGGAGGACGGATAGGACAATCTTTCAAGAAGTGTTCGGTACCGGCACAGTACAGGCATAGGTTCTCCATGCGGCGTCGTGTCCTCTCTTGAGGTGTCAAGCGAGACCGGTCAACTTGCATAGCCTCCACGGCGGGAGGCACAGTAACGGATTGCAGAGGACCAGAGGAGAGAGGAGCCGGGGAGAGAAACCG
This sequence comes from Hyla sarda, assembly GCF_029499605.1. NCBI lineage: Eukaryota > Metazoa > Chordata > Amphibia > Anura > Hylidae > Hyla > Hyla sarda. Next base: position 139,709,631 of record NC_079198.1, on the reverse strand, counting down.
CCTCGTGCGAACAAAGTCCATATCCTTGCGGAGCTCCTGACGCCTTTCGGAAAAACGCATGTCAATGCGGGTGGCAAGATGAATAAGTTCATGCAGGTTAGCAGGAATTTCTCGTGCGGCCAGCACATCTTTAATGTTGCTGGATAGGCCTTTTTTAAAGGTCGCGCAGAGGGCCTCATTATTCCAGGATAATTCGGAGGCAAGAGTACGGAATTGGATGGCGTACTCGCCAACAGAAGAATTACCCTGGACCAGGTTCAGCAGGGCAGTCTCAGCAGAAGAGGCTCGTGCAGGTTCCTCAAACACACTTCAGATCTCCGTGAAGAAGGAGTGTACAGAGGCAGTGACAGGGTCATTGCGGTCCCAGAGCGGTGTGGCCCATGACAGAGCTTTCCCAGACAGAAGGCTGACTACGAAAGCCACCTTAGACCTTTCAGTTGGAAACTGGTCCGACATCATCTCCAAGTGCAGGGAACATTGCGAAAGAAAGCCACGGCAAAACTTAGAGTCCCCATCAAATTTATCCGGCAAGGATAATCGTAAGCCGGAAGCGGCCACTCGCTGCGGAGGAGGTGCAGGAGCTGGCGGAGGAGATTGTTGCTGGAGCTGTGGTAATAGCTGCTGTAGCATCACGGTCAGTTGAGACAGCTGGTGACCTTGTTGCGCTATCTGTTGCGACTGCTGGGCGACCACCGTGGTGAGGTCGGCGACAACTGGCAGTGGGACTTCAGCGGGATCCATGGCCGGATCTACTGTCACGATTCGGCTGGCTGGAGGTGGATCCTCTGTGCCAGAGAGGGATTGGCGTGGACCGTGTTGGTGAACCGGTTCTAAGTTGCTACTGGTATTCACCAGAGCCCGCCGCAAAGCGGGATGGTCTTGCAGCGGCGGTAGCAACCAGGTCGTATCCACCAGCAACGGCTCAACCTCTCTGACTGCTGAAGATAGGCGCGGTACAAGGGAGTAGACAAGAGCAAGGTCGGACGTAGCAGAAGGTCAGGGCAGGCAGCAAGGATCGTAGTCAGGGGCAACGGCAGGAGGTCTGGAACACAGGCTAGGAACACACAAGGAAACGCTTTCACTGGCACAATGGCAACAAGATCCGGCGAGGGAGTGCAGGGGAAGTGAGGTATAAGTAGGGAGTGCACAGGTGAGAATACTGATTAGGCCTGCTGCGCCAATCAGTGGCGCAGTGGCCCTTTAAATGGCAGAGACCCGGCGCGCGCGCCGGGACAACACAGACGGGGAACGGGTCAGGTACGGGAGCCGAGATGCGCATCGCGAGCGGGCACGTCCCGCATCGCGAATCGCATCCCGGCTGGGAGTAATATTGCAGCGCACCCGGTCAGCAGGTCTGACCGGGGCGCTGCGAATGAGAGAACGCTGCGAGCGCTCCGGGGAGGAGCGGGGACCCGGAGCGCTCGGCGTAACAGACGTGTCCCCAGGCTTAAGCCAGTACATGTCTGGGCCTGTCTGAAGTTTGCTATAGAGCATTTGAATGATCCAGAAGAGGATTGGGAGAATGTCATATGGTCAGATGAAACCAAAGTAGAACTTTTTGGTAAAAACTCAACTCATCATGTTTGGAGGAGATAGAATACTGAGTTGCATCCAAAGAACATCATACCTACTGTGAAGCATGGGGGTGGAAACATCATGCTTTGGGGCTGTTTTTCAGCAAAGGGACCAGGACGACTGATCCGTGTAAAGGAAAGAATGAATGGGGCCATGTATCGTGAGATTTTGAATGAAAACCGCCTTCCATCAGCAAGGCATTGAAGATGAAACGTGGCTGGGTCTTTCAGCATGACAATGATCCCAAACACACCGCCCGGGCAACGAAGAAGTGGTTTCGTAAGAAGCATTTCAAGGTCCTGGAGTGGCCTAGCCAGTCTCCAGATCTCAACCCCATAGAAAACCTTTGAAGGGAGTTAAAAGTTCATGTTGCCCAGCGACAGCCTCAAAACATCACTGCTCTAGAGGAGATCTGCATGGAGGAATGGGCCAAAATACCAGCAACAGTGTGTGAAAACCTTGTGAAGACAGAAAACATGTGACCTCTGTCATTGCCAACAAAGGGATATAACAAAGTATTGAGATGAACTTTTGTTATTGACCAAATACTTATTTTCCACCATAATTTGCAAATGAATTCTTTAAAAATCAGACAATGTGATTTTATGGATTTTTCCTCATTCTGTCTCTCATAGTTGAGGTTATAACCTATGATGATAATTACAGCCTCATCTTTATAAGGGGGAGAACTTGTACAATTGGTGGCTGACTAAATACTTTTTTGCCCCACTGTATATGAGGGGTGGACTCACTTATAGGATATACTGTATATATATATATATATATATATATATATATATATATATATATACACATATATATATATATATATATATATATATATGAGGGTTGGAGTCACTTCGTCATCTCTTATGTGATGCCAAATATTTGGTCTCCTAAGAGTTTGATCCCTTTGGAGATTCATTTGCTGATCCCACATTTGGATACATTTATCTCGGCACTTACAGTTTCCTCTTCTGTATAATCCCTGACGACTCAGTCTACACATATACAAATGAGGCTGTATGCTGATCCTGCGGCCGGGCGTCCATCATATGTATTTACATAGGCGTCACCATCGCCCCTGGAGAGCAAACAACTCTACTCATAGACGGCAAACCAGAACTCTGTCCTGCACCGGCACCATTGTCCCACCGTGGTCCTGAATACATCATGACTACATCCCCAGGATTGTATCCTATCATCTTCTTCATTCTTCATTTCTACCCAGCACTGGGCTGCACCGAAACCAAATATAAGACGGAATTTAGCAAATCGGGCGACTTTGTCATCGCGGGATTATTCACTTATCATAAAGCGGATGCATCAACATCCTCCACTCCTCTGATTGACAATTGTGAAGGGTGAGATGGGGGCAATTACGTAAAAATGTTTTATGGGGAAAAAAGTTAATTTGTTGTATAATAAAATATTGTTGAATTGTATAATATACTTTGGGGGGAATTTAACAATGTTGGTGTGGGTCATTGTTTGTAACACTAATATTAATATAATAAAATATTAAGTATAACAATAATACTTTATTATTATTATAATTATGATTATTATTATATAATACATTAATATTATATAATACTTTTTATTATTATTATTATTACTTTTTATTATTATTATTAATAATAATAATAAAAGGTGAGCTGTTGTGAACTTACAACTCCCAACATCCTTCGTTTATAATACTTATGGCCATGTTTCCCAACCAGTGTGTCTCCAGCTGTTGCAAAACTACAACTCCCAGCATGGCCGGACAGCCGTTGTCTGTCTGGGCATGCTGGGAGTTGTAGTTTTGAAACAGCTGGAGGCAACCTGGGTGGGAAACACTGGAGTAATATACATTGGTATTGCATTGTACTATACAAGCGATCAAGTGATTACATTCTTAAAGGGGTTATCCAGGAAAATACTTTTTTACATATATCAACTGGCTCCAGAAAGTTAAACAGATTTGTAAATTACTTCTATTAAGAAATCTTAATCCTTTCAGTACTTTTTAGCTGCTGAAGTTGAGTTTTTCTTTTCTGTCTAAGTGCTCTCTGATGACACCTGTCTTGGGAACTGTTCAAAGTAGAAGCAAATCCCCATAGAAAACCTATTCTACTCTGTGCAGTTCCTGAGACAAGCAGAGATGTCAGCAGAGAGCACTGTTGTCAGACAGAAAAGAACAACTCAACTTCAGCAGCTGATAATTATTTAAAGGATTAAGATTTTTTAATAGAAGTAATTTACAAATCTGTTTAACTTTCTGGAGCCAGTTGATATATAAAAAAAAGTTTTTTCCTGGAATACCCCTTTAAGTCCCTAACGGAGACTAAAAGTAATATGCGACTGTTCGTGCATGCTGGGAGTTGTAGTTTTGTGACAGCTGTAGAGCTGAAGGTTTGGGGTACATTGCTTTTGATCAGCATTTCACAATCCGTGTGCGTCCAGCTGCTGCAAAACTACAACTCCCAGTATGCACGGACTGCTGTTGGCTGTTTGGGCATGCTGGGAGTTGTAGTTTTGCAACAGCTGGAGGCACCCTGGTTGGGGAAACACTGCTTTAAGCAATAATTGTTTTTTCTTACAGAACCTCCTTCAATTCACAAGGTTATCATCTGCTCCAAGCCATGAGATTCACCATCAATGAAATCAATAACTCCAGTCGGCTTCTCCCCAATGTCACCCTGGGCTACGAGCTTTACGACACCTGTTCAGACTCCGCCAACATCTATGGGACCCTCAGGATCCTCTCCCAGTGCGCGGCCCCCTATATAAAGATAAAAAACAACTTCAGTGACTATGAAATGAAAACCATTGCGTTGGTTGGACCGGCCAGCAGCAGCTTCGCTTTTGTTACTGCGAGTATATTAGGGAAATTCCTCATGCCGCAGGTAAGAGACTACACAGTGTCCCCACCAGCAGAATAGTGAGTACAGCTCTGGAGTATAATACAGGATATAACTCAGGGTCAGTACAGGATAAGTAATGTTATGTATGTACACAGTGTCCCCACCAGCAGAATAGTGAGTACAGCTCTGGAGTATAATACAGGATATAACTCAGGATCAGTACAGGATAAGTAATGTAATGTATGTACACAGTGACCTCACCAGCAGAATAGTGAGTACAGCTCTGGAGTATAATACAGGATATAACTCAGGATCAGTACAGGATAAGTAATGTAATGTATGTACACAGTGACCTCACCAGCAGAATAGTGAGTACAGCTCTGGGGTATAATACAGGATATAACTCAGGATCAGTACAGGATAAGTAATGTTATGTATGTACACAGTGTCCCCACGAGCAGAATAGTGAGTACAGCTCTGGAGTATAATACAGGATATAACTCAGGATCAGTACAGGATAAGTAATGTAATGTATGTACACAGTGACCTCACCAGCAGAATAGTGAGTACAGCTCTGGAGTATAATACAGGATATAACTCAGGATCAGTACAGGATAAGTAATGTAATGTATGTACACAGTGACCTCACCAGCAGAATAGTGAGTACAGCTCTGGGGTATAATACAGGATATAACTCAGGATCAGTACAGGATAAGTAATGTAATGTATGTACACAGTGACCTCACCAGCAGAATAGTGAGTACAGCTCTGGAGTATAATATAGGATATAACTCAGGATCAGTACAGGATAAGTAATGTAATGTATGTACACAGTGTCCCCACCAGCAGAATAGTGAGTACAGCTCTGGAGTATAATATAGGATATAACTCAGGATCAGGACAGGATAAGTAATGTAATGTATGTACACAGTGTCCCCACCAGCAGAATAGTGAGTACAGCTCTGGAGTATAATACAGGATATAACTCAGGGTCAGTACAGGATAAGTAATGTAATGTATGTACACAGTGTCCCCACCAGCAGAATAGTGAGTACAGCTCTGGAGTATAATACAGGATATAACTCAGGATCAGTACAGGATAAGTAATGTAATGTATGTACACAGTGACCTCACCAGCAGAATAGTGAGTACAGCTCTGGAGTATAATACAGGATATAACTCAGGATCAGTACAGGATAAGTAATGTAATGTATGTACACAGTGACCTCACCACCAGAATAGTGAGTACAGCTCTGGGGTATAATACAGGATATAACTCAGGATCAGTACAGGATAAGTAATGTAATGTATGTACACAGTGACCTCACCAGCAGAATAGTGAGTACAGCTCTGGAGTATAATATAGGATATAACTCAGGATCAGTACAGGATAAGTAATGTAATGTATGTACACAGTGTCCCCACCAGCAGAATAGTGAGTACAGCTCTGGAGTATAATATAGGATATAACTCAGGATCAGGACAGGATAAGTAATGTAATGTATGTACACAGTGACCTCACCAGCAGAATAGTGAGTACAGCTCTGGAGTATAATACAGGATATAACTCAGGATCAGTACAGGATAAGTAATGTAATGTATGTGCACAGTGACCTCACCAGCAGAATAGTGAGTACAGCTCTGGAGTATAATATAGGATGTAACTCAGGATCAGTACAGGATAAGTAATGTAATGTATGTACACAGTGACCTCACCAGCAGAATAGTGAGTACAGCTCTGGAGTATAATACAGGATATAACTCAGGATCAGTACAGGACCTCACCAGCAGAATAGTGAGTACAGCTCTGCAGTATAATACAGGATATAACTCAGGATCAGTATAGGATAAGTAATGTAATGTATGTACACAGTGATCTCACCAGCAGAATAGTGAGTACAGCTTTGGAGTATAATACAGGATATAACTCAGGATCAGTACAGGATAAGTAATGTAATGTATGTACACAGTGATCTCACCAGCAGAATAGTGAGTACAGATCTGGAGTATAATACAGGATATAACTCAGGATCAGTACAGGATAAGTAATGTAATGTATGTACACAGTGACCTCACCAGCAGAATAGTGAGTACAGCTCTGGAGTATAATATAGGATATAACTCAGGATCAGTACAGGATAAGTAATGTAATGTATGTACACAGTGATCTCACCAGCAGAATAGTGAGTACAGCTCTGGAGTATAATACAGGATATAATTCAGGATCAGTACAGGATAAGTAATGTAATGTATGTACACAGTGTCCCCACCAGCAGAATAGTGAGTACAGCTCTGGAGTATAATACAGGATATAACTCAGGGTCAGTACAGGATAAGTAATGTTATGTATGTACACAGTGTCCCCACCAGCAGAATAGTGAGTACAGCTCTGGAGTATAATACAGGATATAACTCAGGATCAGTACAGGATAAGTAATGTAATGTATGTACACAGTGACCTCACCAGCAGAATAGTGAGTACAGCTCTGGAGTATAATACAGGATATAACTCAGGATCAGTACAGGATAAGTAATGTAATGTATGTACACAGTGACCTCACCAGCAGAATAGTGAGTACAGCTCTGGGGTATAATACAGGATATAACTCAGGATCAGTACAGGATAAGTAATGTAATGTATGTACACAGTGACCTCACCAGCAGAATAGTGAGTACAGCTCTGGAGTATAATATAGGATATAACTCAGGATCAGTACAGGATAAGTAATGTAATGTATGTACACAGTGTCCCCACCAGCAGAATAGTGAGTACAGCTCTGGAGTATAATATAGGATATAACTCAGGATCAGGACAGGATAAGTAATGTAATGTATGTACACAGTGACCTCACCAGCAGAATAGTGAGTACAGCTCTGGAGTATAATACAGGATATAACTCAGGATCAGTACAGGATAAGTAATGTAATGTATGTGCACAGTGACCTCACCAGCAGAATAGTGAGTACAGCTCTGGAGTATAATATAGGATGTAACTCAGGATCAGTACAGGATAAGTAATGTAATGTATGTACACAGTGACCTCACCAGCAGAATAGTGAGTACAGCTCTGGAGTATAATACAGGATATAACTCAGGATCAGTACAGGACCTCACCAGCAGAATAGTGAGTACAGCTCTGCAGTATAATACAGGATATAACTCAGGATCAGTATAGGATAAGTAATGTAATGTATGTACACAGTGATCTCACCAGCAGAATAGTGAGTACAGCTTTGGAGTATAATACAGGATATAACTCAGGATCAGTACAGGATAAGTAATGTAATGTATGTACACAGTGATCTCACCAGCAGAATAGTGAGTACAGATCTGGAGTATAATACAGGATATAACTCAGGATCAGTACAGGATAAGTAATGTAATGTATGTACACAGTGACCTCACCAGCAGAATAGTGAGTACAGCTCTGGAGTATAATATAGGATATAACTCAGGATCAGTACAGGATAAGTAATGTAATGTATGTACACAGTGATCTCACCAGCAGAATAGTGAGTACAGCTCTGGAGTATAATACAGGATATAATTCAGGATCAGTACAGGATAAGTAATGTAATGTATGTACACAGTGTCCCCACCAGCAGAATAGTGAGTACAGCTCTGGAGTATAATACAGGATATAACTCAGGATCAGTA